>NC_012872.2:15128597-15448591 GCF_000003195.3 Sorghum bicolor
GGTAGTTGGGATCCAAAGAGACTGCGTGTCTTCATTGACATTTACCACTCCCAAATTAAAAACGGCAACTACAACAACGGCGTCATGAGCAGCGCTGGCTGGAAGGACATCAAGCACAAGTACTTCTTGGCTACTGGTTTAGTGCATGAGAGGGAACAGTTCAACAGTAAAGTGCAAGAACTCAAGGCCGAGTGGAGGTTATGCAATTCGTTGCGCAAGTCTTCTGGCCTGGGAGGTAGTGGCTACAATGTTTATGCTGATGATGACTGGTGGGAGAAAGAGAGCAAGGTACCAGCAAATAGTTTAAGGTTTTCAATACAAGCCTACTCATGCAGTCTTACAATAGTTCAATTCTTATTATAGGGCAAGAAGGCTTTGCTGAAAATAAGGGATGGAGGCATGCCTGACTACCTCGGGCAGCTTGATGACATGTTTGCTGGATGGACAGTTGATGGGTCTACTGCATACAGGCCTGGAACTGGTGCGGCAACCAATGTCATTGGAGTCGAGGACTCCGATGACGAGGATGCTCAGCATGAGGGACAGGCGGATGGTGCAACCCCTGCAAGTCAGGGATTTGCAACCCCTGCAAGTCAGGGATTTGCAACCCCTGGTAGCCAAGTACACAAAAGGCCTTCTAGCACTAATTCCACAGCCTCCAGCCCTAGCAAGAAAACTAAGAGCTCTAATGCTAAGTCTTGGGATAGCAACCAACGTGAGGCCAATGACATTGAAAGGCAAAAGGTAAACTTGTTTGGTACCATATTGGAGATGCAGCAAAAGAAGAATCAACATCAGGCACAGCAGTCCCCTATGACAAAGAAGCAGATGGTCGAGCAGGCATATAACATTGCATTGGGGATGGGAATTACTGCAGCTACCAGGAGTTCTTTCTTGGCTGTTAGGAAGATCTGCCGAGATGAAGTTGATCTGGCCATCTTCCTTTCTTGCACTGACGATGCTGCTAGGTGGATCATCATTCAAGAAAACCTCCCGGTGGAGAACTAGTTCCCCTGCTTAATTGAAGTGCATGCAGTTAGCCTTAGTTGTAATGCAGTTAGAGTAAGTCCTAATGCAGTTAGTCGTAATCCGTTTAGTCTTCGGTGAACAATTTGAACTCTAATTTAGTGCCCCAAATGTGGGGTTCATCTAGGATTTGTGCTTTGTCATCTGAACTTTTGTCATTCCAGTTGTGTGGATTAGTTTCTCTATTTTTTGCTTTATACCGTGGATAATCATTGTTCTGTTGCATGGCCATCGAGCTGTGCTAGGGTTTTGGACAGCATTTGAATTTGGAAGGGGGGCTGACATACCTATGCTGATGATGACAGGATGGAGAAGACCTACATGTCAGCAGTGATGACGAGTCCCAACCAGCTGAACACAGTGAGGATGTATCAATGGGAGATGATTGGGACGAGGCCGTTCAGACCATGATTATGATCGAGTCGATGTCAAGTCATGCATTAAGAACCAGTGGTATGTTAGAGCAAGCCATACATATTGATAAGTACTTGAGTAGGCGCCCTTATAGGACCCCTAAATTGCCTGGAATAGAGTGGGTCATGGATAATCTACATGACCCTGATAGGTGTTACACCATGTTTAGGATGAACCCTGAAATGTTTCACAAACTTCATGATGTCCTGACAGAAACATATGGCCTCAAATCCAGTAGAAAATTAACCTCTTTAGAAGCACTAGGTATCTTCTTATGGATGCTTGGAGACTGTCAAAGTGTTAGGCAAGCTAAGGAAAGATTTGAGAGGTCCCTGGGTACTATCTCTAGGCTTTTCAACAAAGTGTTGGTATGTATGGACAGATTAGCTGCCGACATCCTAAAACCTGTTGACCCTACATTTAGTACAATGCATGACAGACTTAGAAGCCCTAGGTTCTATCCCTACTTCAAGGATTGCATAGGCGCAATAGATGGAACCCATATACCATTAACTGTGCCTAGTAATTTATTTGTCCAGTACTTGAACCGCAAGGGTAGAACCACACAGAATGTCTTGGCTGTCTGTGACTTCGACATGAGGTTCAGTTTTGTCCTTGCTGGATGGCCTGGATTTGCTCATGATATGAGAGTCTTCAATGATGCAACATCAACTTTTGGTGATCAGTTCCCCCATCCACCTCCAGGTATATTGTCGTATGGTTATATGTAGTGCCTGTTATCTAAATTGCCATGTTTTTGCTCATAGATATGGTACTGTAACTACAGGGAAATATTACCTTGTTGATTCCGGGTACCCAAACCGGCTTGGTTATCTAGCCCCATACAAGGGAACCAAGTACCATATGCAAGAGTACAGAAACGTCGGCCCTCAAGGTAAAGAAGAAATCTTCAACTATACGCATTCATCTCTTAGGAATGTCGTAGAGAGGGCATTTGGCGTTATGAAAATGAAGTGGCGTATGTTGCGTGATGTTCCCCCATACTCCACCGTAAAGCAAAGCATGATAATATGCTCTTGTATGGCACTACACAATTTCATGAGGACTAGTGGAGTGCATGACAGGCACTTTGAGCAGCTCAATAGGGATGCTAACTATGTGCCACCTGAGGCATTTGAGTTCCAACCGGATCCTGAGGTCGTGGAGGATGAGTGGAATGTGATGAATCAGTTTCGTGATTTAATCGCCACTGCGTTGTGCACTGGTGTTTGAAAGATCTTTTTGGGATGAACAATTTTGATCTTTCTGTGCTTGTATTTTTTGTACTGGGTTGAGGACTGAGTGTGGATGTGTGAATAATCTCTGTATTTGGCATACAATAGTGATAGGGACAGTGGTGAATAATAGGGTTGAGTGTTTGTGAACAAATAAAAATTATTGTTGTTTATATATATCATTGTGATTAAAGACAAAGCAACTTTGCATGAGTGACACCGATGTGGAGAGTGTTGCATGCGGCATGCAAAGCAACGATTGCATGTGCATGCAGTCCCAAACACAGCATTTAATGCCCTTGTACCTATGTCTGCAGTCTAGATTTTGTCAGGAAAAAATTTGTTCAACTAAACACCTGAAAATTTTTTGTGTGTGTCAGATTTCTCTGCTCAAGTTCTGACAACTAAAAAATCTACCACTTTGGCCAAATTTTTTGCAATCTAAACAGGGCCTAAATACAAAGGCCATTGCATAAGATGCTACAGTACAGATTTGTCACAGGAGATACCCCTGCACTTGTTTAACTTCTGTACACTTGCTATAAACATTTGGAGGCGTGCTATTATGATTCAGACTCAGTGTGCACTGCCTGCCTGTGTTTGTTCTAACTTAGTTGAAGCTTTACCTCAAAACCTAATAACAATACTTTACAGTCAATCTGGACAAGCTTTGAACTAGGAGACAGGAAACATTTTGTCTAGGCATGAGGGCCACCGGTCATGTATGAATGTAGACTGAATCTTTCGAGACAGCAGAACAATTTGTCAGGGGCCAGTGAACCTGAGTTGGGACAAACACATGTGAAGGACGCAGTTAGTGGGATTAGCAGATTTCACGGGTAACTGCATTGGAAGGATGGATGAGCACATGCTGAACCACTCCTGAGTAATTATTTCCTTGGTGTCTTGGTTTCTAGTACCCCATTTGCAGTTCTGACATGTCTCCTCCTAGGTTAGCTAGTCTCTTGGCATTTCCTGCATTAACATTATATTACTGAGTATTTGGTCTTACAATGGATGATGTTGCCCTGGGCAGGGCTACCATCTTTTTACATGTTTTGTACTATCAGCAAGCAGCGGATCAAACAAACCTTTGCAGGGGCAAACAAATTCATTAGCAAAATAAACAGGTATCAAGACAGGCATCACGAATACATCTCTACTGAAACAAACCCATCTCGCGTGCTACAATTTCTTTCCGCAACATATGAGGAAAGATGACCAACAAATTGCTGCCTCTGGCCCTCTGCTCGCCCTAAGGACAACAGGGGCAAGACCTGATTTATATTTCCTACACCTGCTGGCAAGTTCTGGAACTAATTAGCTCTTGCCTGACATTTCAGGCTTCAGCAATTTGCGAACTTCAGACGCAGTCAGCTTCTCCTTACCAGCCAGGTCCGCGAGCTCAGCAATGGACTGTTTCTGTTTGCCAGCATTCTTGACAAACGGTGCACTAGTACCACTATCTCGAACAAAAAGTTTACCGTCTGGTCTACCAGAAACGAGTTTGTGATGTTTTTGTTTCTTGAGGCTCGGTTTATCTGAAAGGAAACCTGGGGATTTCCTCTTGACAGAGCCCTTCAAGAACATCATGCTGGCACTAGCATCAGTGCCTTCACGGGTGTTCTTGGCACTTGATCCTCTCTCAGCAGATGACTTGGCAGATTTTGGCCTCTTACTGTTTTCTTTCTGAGAGAAATCTGGTTTGTTGCTCCTGGCATCCTCAGTAATTTTGTCAGCCTTCTCTTTCTGCTTACGTTTCTTCATGGGACTTTGAGAGAACTTTTCTTTGATATTCTGCCCAGTAGATTGACTGTTTGAGCCAAATTCTGCCTCAAACTTCTTTTGAGTTGTTTCTTTTGAAGTTTGACTAGCTCTCCACTGCTCAGGTCGCCTAGCATATCTGTGACAAAAAGGGCAATAAGTCGGTTAACATGGGCAAAGGACTGAACAACTTTTTAATAAATTGTACTATAGAATAGATTATTTGACAAAGTGCATTTGCGGACAATGGAAATATGACTTGCCTTTCGACATCCAGCTTCTTTAGCAAGTGGAACCCATGTCTTGTTTTAGATAGTTCAGATTGCACAGCCAACAGCTCTGCCACTATAGCCTCTTTATGAGAAAAGTTGCTGGCAGTAAAGCACTTCTCTACTAAGAATGAGCCAGAAGGATTCATAGCAATCTCTCCGTAATGACCTTGCAACCTGCCATATAATACATATGCTGGTAAAAAAGAAGACTAATCTAGAAAATATAATATAAACAAAGCTTGCAGCTTTCTGTTTACAAAATGTGGAAACTACTGTTCAAAAGCAATAAAATAAACAGAAATAATGAGATGTTAACTAGAGTCAGGTGCCAAGGGTTCAGCTTAACAAATCACAAACAAGATTGACATGCAATACAGGGATGAAAACAGGACAGATAATTTCTGTCTATCCGTCCGTCCAAAGGGGTTCAGAGACCAAATGGATAGTCCGTATCTGAATCCGAAGGGTTCAGATACTAGATGGATAGTCCATATATGAATCCAGACATTCAATGTCCAATACCATATCCAGATCTGGATACTCAAAGTTCGATATCTCATACGATATGTAGCTCAATACTAGTACCTGACTATCAATTGACCATAACTATCCATTTGTATCTGTATCCGGCACATCTAATTTGACATTATCTGTGCCTGAAACAAAATTATTATATCCGATACGCTTTCATCCCGATGCGAACTGATGTTAAGTAATAGTAGTCCCTGCATTTCCTTTTATAAAGCATATTAGGATTTGAAGAAGACTTTGTGAGTGTACTTTGATAATATTTTTTTCTTGCAATATATTATCATCAATTGGCGATTGCTAAAAAATCAATCGTGTACAAAACCTTTATGAAATACAAACTTATTGATATAAGTTCCATACATTAAACATGCATATAATTTGATTAACTGATGGTCAAATTTTATGAAGTTTGACTTTTTCAGATCCTTATACACCATATAAAAGAAACTGAGGGAGTACCAAATATCTAACACAGGACAAATAAATAAGCCACTGCACTACTACAAAAAGCACACCATTGACCTAATTCATGCAGACCAATGTTAACTTTTTCATCTAGCCACTTCTAAGATCCACATTAGCCTGATGAATATAGGTATGGTTGATACGGTCCATACGGATCCTACCAGCTAGGGTTCGGAGGTTGTAGCGATGGATGGCCGGAGAGCGAGGGCGAGGTCGGCGCCTGCCCGCCATGGTCGTGCATGATGAGGAGGAGGCGGCAGCTAGGGCTGGCTGGAAGTCTCCCGGCTCCCTAAAGGAAGCCGAGCAGATTGATTGCTCTTGCTTAATCGTCTTAATGTCTTACAATTGGTATTTATAACTTAATGAAAATAATACTATGGGCCTTAGGCCCCTATTCCCCGTGGCTAATCAGCCAATAATGGGCCTTTTCTTCCAGCTATAGGCTAAGCCGGTCATAACATCTCTCCCCGCCTGCTGAAACAGCTCGTCCTCGAGCTGAAAATCGGGGAACTGCTCACGAAACTCCTGGAGAGGCTCCCACGTAGCGTCCTCAGCGAGCAGTCCACACCACTGGATCAAGACCCTCCAGGCACCGCGTCGCTGGAGGGTCGCCGCGGTGACGCTTCAGCAGCCCCACATGGAAGACATTATGGATGCGGGCGCCGTCGGGAAGCTGGAGTCGGTAAGCCACTAAGCCACGCGCCCAATGCGTTCCATCACTTGGAACGGGCCGGCATAACGCGGCCCCAACTTGTGCTTGGCGCGGGGGTCGAGGAACTGCACTGTCCTATGGAGCAGGCGCAGCCAAACCCAGTCGCCGACGGAGAACTCCACGTCGTGTTGATTAGCGTCGTAGTATTTCTTGGACAGCTGCTGTGCCTGTAGGAGACGCTGGCACACCTCAGCCAGGATCTCGTCACGGCTGCGGAGGAGAGCGTCGGCAGCTTCTGTCCAAGCCGTCCCCTGTCTATACGGCAGGAGCGGCGGCGGGGAACGGCCGTAGACCACCTCGAACGGAGTGGCACACAGGGTGGTGTGGAAGGTAGTGTTGTAGCAGTACTCCGCCTAGGCGAGCCAGTCCACCCATGCGCGCGGGCGGTCTCCTATAACACAACGCAAATACATGGCAATGACTTTGTTTACCACCTCGGACTGGCTGTCAGTCTGCGGGCGGAAGGTTGTGCTCATACGCAGCTTAACGTCAGCCATCCAGAAAAGGTCGTGCCAGACATTCCCAGTGATGACCGGGTCCCGGTCACTGACGATGGAGGTCGGGAACCTGTGCAAGCGAACGATGTTGTCAAAGAAGGCGCGGGCGATGGAGGTAGCGGTGTAGGGGTGGCCAAGCGCAATAAAATGCGCGTACTTGGAGAAGTGGTCGACCACTTGAGGATGATGGACTTGCCGCCCACCTTTGGAAGGCCCTCAATAAAAGATGTCTGCCCACACCTGGGTCGAAACCTCCAGCGGCTGCAACAATCCCGCCGGTTGTAGTCTCTCCGTCTTGTTGTGCTGGCAGGTAGTGCAAGAGCGTACCCAGTCCTGCACCAGCACCCGATCGCCTAGAATGTTGAAATCTGCGCGCAGCCGGTGAAGTCTTTTGGACACCCTCGTGGCCGGCTGAATGGGCCAGCAAGAGCACCTGGTGGCGCAGGTCGTCATGGTCAGGCACGAAGAGACGGCTACCGTGCAGGAGCAACCCATCCTCAAAGCGCCAGGGGCCTGCAGGTCGCTGGCCTCCAGGCATTGCCGAAGTAGCAGGGCATCCTCCGCCGTGGCTGAATGTCGTCGATGAAGGCGAACAAAGGCCTCGAGTGTGCGCACAGGGCTGCGCCATCGCCGCTGTCCGGTGCGGCTGCATGCTCGGCGTCTCGGCGGGAGAGCACATCCGCCTACTCGACGGTGAAATCGAAGCTGAACAGCTTACTGATCCACTCGTGCTGAGGGACCATCAACAGGCGCTGGTCCAAAAGGAACTTCAAGCTGTAGTGGTCAATACAGATCAGAAAATGGCACCCCCACAAGTACGGACGCTAGTGGCGCACAGCCTGCACCAAGCCGATGAGCTCCCGTTCATACACCGCAAGCTTGAGATGGCGCGCAGCGAATGGTCGGCTGAAAAATGCGAGGGGACCGACGCCCTGGTGCGGGACAGCGCCGAACCCTGCGCCTGACGCGTCGCAGTCTACCATGAACAGCTTGTTGAATTGGGCATCTGGAGCACAGGCCCGGTGATGAGGGCACGCTAGCGCCTGGAAGGCCCCTTCCGCCTCATCGTCCCAGGCGAAGGCGTCATGCCGCAAGAGGCACGTTAGGGGGCGCCGCGATGAGGCAGAACTCCCGGATGAACTTTCGGTAGTACCCCGCCAGGCCGAGGAAGCTACGAAGGCCCTGAGCAGAGCGTAGCGCAGGCCACGTTAGCATGGCCGTCACCTTGTCGGCGTCCATGGCAACGCTGTCGGTGGAGATGACGTGGCCTAGATAGGCCACAGACGTCGCCCCGAACAAGCACTTCAAGTGCTTAAGATGAAGATGATGCGCCTGAAGCTCGTTAAGGATGATGGTGATATGCTAGAGGTGCTCCGCCAAGAGGCACTATAGATCAAAATGTCATCAAAGACTAGCATAAACCTCCATAAGTAGGGACAAAGAACGACGTTCATCAACGCCTGGAACGTCGCGGTGGCATTAGAGAGGCCAAACGGCATGACCAAGAACTCATAGTGGCCGTGGTGGGTATGGAATGCCGTCTTGGCCACGTCCTCAGGGTGCATCCGCACCTGGTGGTAGCCCGAACGCAGTCGAGCTTGGTGAAGTGAGCCCCGTGGAGCTCGTCAAGAAGCTCATCCACCACATGTATGGGAAACTTGTCCTTGGATGTCTTGGCATTGAGAGCTCAGTAGTCGATGCAGAAACGCCAAGATTTGTCCTAGTTCGGCGGACTAGGAGCACCGGAACTGAGAACAACGAAGTGCTAGGCCGAATGATGCCCTAGGCCAGCATGGCCTCGCACTGTCATTCCAGCTCGTCCTTCTGGAGCTAGGGGTAGCGGTACAGCCGGACGGCGACGAGCGCTATGTCCGATAGTAGGTGGATGCGGTGGTCGTATGGCCGGGCCAGAGGAAGGCCCCACGGCTCCTCAAAGATGGTGCCGTGCTGCTATAGGAGGCGGTCCAGCAGCTGCTGCTAAGAGTCAACAGAGGCTACCGCCGCGTGAGCCGTCCTATCAGGGCCACCCACGCCCTTCCAGAGGACGTGTCGGCCCTGGCACCGAAAGGCCATCGTCATGGCCTCAAAGTCCCACAGGATGGCGCCCAGCGTCTTTAGGTGGTCGACGCCAAGAATGAGGTCGAAACAGCCGAGGTTGAGGCCCACTCAGAGCTGCCCCCCCCCCCCTCCTGGGGAGAGACCGAGGCGGCGCATGGTCGTGCTCCAGAGGAAGTTGTGGGTCGATCCCGTGTCTAGCAGGGCCAGCAGGCGTTCGCCCTTCACCATCACGAGAAGGGGCATGGTGTTCTCCATCCGAATACCTGCCACAGCATGGAGAGAGACGACGAAAGCGTTAGCGTCTGGTGGCTCCTGGATAGCCAACTCCTCTGCTAGAACCACGATTGTCGCGGTAGCATCCCTAGCCGGCCCAGCATCGGCCACAATGTAGTCATCGATGTCGATGTAGAAGAGCTGTTGGCACATGTGGCCAAGGACGTAGGGTTCATCGCAGTTGTAGCAGAGGCCCTGTCATCGTTCCGCCTGCTCCGCTGGCGGCAGGCGGCGGAAAGGACACACCGTCAGAGTTGTGTTGGCCACGGCAGCCCCTAGGCCGCCCAGTACCTGGGGTGCTACGAGGGCGCGAGCTTGTGGGGGCAGCGCTGGCTGCAGGGGCAGTCGTGCACCACGCGTGGGGGCAGGGTCTGCATGGCAACTGCACGCCGCTCGAAGGCTCTAACGTATTACGTGGCCGTCTAGAGGTCAGGTGGATCGCGCATCTCCACATCCACCCGGAGGTGCTCCGGAAGACCACCGACAAAGAGCTCGGCGCGCTAACGCGTGGAGAGCCCCTAGGCATGGCACACCACCGCCTAAAAGTGGTCGGCGAACTCCTGCACAGTCGACGTAAAGGGTAGTCGGCCCAGCTCCGCCAAACAACTACCTCGGAGCGACGGCCCAAAGCAGAGACAGCAGAGGTCACGGAAACGCTCCCATGGAGGCATGCCCTCGCACTGGTTGAGCCAGTTCAGTGGGTCGATGGAGCCATCGTACGTCTGGAACTCAAGCTTGTAGAACTGCGGCGGGGGCGGCTCAAAGGCAGCAGCATAAGCGGCACCCCCTGAAACGTCCCTGTATGCCGAGGCTGGCGGTGCCGTGTATGCCGAAGCTGATGGCGCCGAGGGCGGTAGGTTGCCTCCGTGGAACAGAGGGCCATCGACGCCACCGTACAGGGTGCCCGAGGGGGAAACGCCCCCGTGTGGCCGTGTGCAGTCCCAACCCCGGTAGAGGGCAGCAGCGACATGTAGGGTTGGGCGCCCGCTGTCGTATAGACGGGCACCGACGAGTCAACGAGCCAAGCAAGGAGCGGCGATGGTGACACCGGGAACTTGATCTGGGTGATGGGGGGCCCTGAGACGACGGCAAAGCCGCGGCCAGGAAGGCAGCGGAGGCCGCCTCCTCGTAGGGCATCCCGTAAGGGTAGGCAGCAGCGACCGCCGCGGCCGTAGAGGGCAAAGGTGGTGCCGGCAAGGCCTGCTGGAACGTCGGCGATGGCGGTTGTGGTAGGGGCTATTGGAATTGTGGTGCATGAGGCCCGACGAGGAAGGCCCAGATGCCGGCCACCGCCTGACCGATGCCGGATGCCGGACACCGCTTGACCGAGGCCGCTTGACCGAGGTCGAAGATGACCGCTATCAGCTGCTCGGGCATCATGGGTACGATCAGGGAGGGCACGGGTGCAAACGGGGACAGCGCGGACGCACCTGACTGCACCAGCGCCGACGTGATGGACGGTAGGAGGGTTGTCGGCGGCTGGGAAGTGGCAAGCGGCATGGTGGTGGCGGCGAACGGTTAGGAGGTGGTGGGTGGAGGACCAGACATCGCACCAAAGATCTCTGATACCAGATTGATAGGACTACGGATCCTACCAGCTAGGGTTCGGAGGTTGTAGCAATGGATGGCCGGGGAGCGAGGGCGAGGTCAGCGCTTGGGCGCTGTGGTTGTGCGTGAGGAGGCGGCGGCGGCTAGGGCTGGCTGGAAGTCTCTCGGCTCCCTAAAGAAGCCGAGCAGATTGATTGCTCTTGCTTAATCATCTCAATGTCTTACAATTGGTATTTATAACTTAATGAAAATAATACTATGGGCCTTAGGCCCCTATTCCCTGCGGCTAATCAGCCACTATGGGCCTTTTCTTCCGGCTATAGGCTAACCCAGTCATAACAATGGTGGTCACACCTAACCATAACCTACTTGTTTGCTTATGCCCATCCAAATAATCCTCCACATAGGAATTGCATAGACAAAAATGATAGTTCATCTACTGGCCGCCCATGCAGGATACGTTCTGGTTCAGCGGCACAGCCTTTTATCCAGATATAGCATTTCATGAAAACATTTTTTTCTTAAATAGGCAATTAGCAAGCCTATTAGCTGGTAGTAGGATCCAAACATCACCCCTACTCTAGTGATCAGATGAGCTCTGCAAAGCCTAGGCAAAGTAGCATTCTCATGAACACATTTGAGCTTTGTGAAACATTTATTTATTTATTTATATTCTTTCTATCATAATCAAGACAAACAAGGTTTTTGGTAATGAGGCTGTAAAACTAGTTGAACCAAGTCTTTTTTTTTACTTGAACCAAACATTCAACCAACATTTTACAGCCTTATTGTCATGATGATTACTGCTCAAAAATGAAAATGGAAATAATACAGCACTATCCATGCAACTCAAGCATTTATTAAACTGCAATGCATAAACGAATCATATGTATTCACTATATCTGAACATATTTTGCGGAAGTGATGAAATAGTCTCTGAATAGTAGGGGTGTTTGGAAGAGGCTTACTTTCCAAAAACTTTAAATTTACGCTTTGCAGTGGCACTTGAACCTAGAAAAGATTCAAGAA
Source organism: Sorghum bicolor (assembly GCF_000003195.3). Lineage (NCBI taxonomy): Eukaryota > Viridiplantae > Streptophyta > Magnoliopsida > Poales > Poaceae > Sorghum > Sorghum bicolor. Next base: position 15,140,422 of record NC_012872.2, read on the forward strand.
CACGGCTACCTCCTGAATCCTTGGAAATTTGGAGGATCTGATCATCCCCCATGGCCAGCAAGCTTGAGACATATGGGCGAATATATTGCTGCACGGAAAGGAATGCAAAATCAAGGTTTTAGCCATCCAGGTTTTTCCATACTAATGTTAAACATAATGGCAGCAATTAGTTAAGATGTCAGAGATATAAGAGTCAGATATAGACTATTAGGTATTGCTATATTGTTCAACAAATAAGGTACCAATTACTCATTAAGAGTAACAAGCAGGAGAGACAGTTAAAAATCTAAGTGATTGAAAGATGAAAATGTCACAGCAAAATATAAACCAAAGCTGGATAAAAACTGAACTAGACAAATGAGCATAAAAACAATTTGGAAACTAGGAGAGAACAATGAGCAGTTAGCAGCATGCACCATAAATTAGATATATATTGCTACCATGAGGCAGTGAGCAGGGGGGTTTAAAAAGAATACACCAACTTCAACATACATGCGGGTATTGGAAAATAGATTGCAGCATCAAGCAACCCAGAATGCTCATCTTTGCACCATGAGTCCATTTCCAATAAGATCTCTCATGTAGGTAGTTCTCAAGAAAAAGTATATGTGCAACAATGCTATCAGGAGACTCAGAATCTGAACTTAATGCAGCAGCAAGAGCTTGAGAACTCTGCAGTTCATAACAAAGAGATCATAACAAAGGAATCAGACACATTTAGTGAAAATCGGTTATAAAATAATGATGCAGAAACAAAAAGTTCATAAACGAAGACCTCAAGGCGATAAGTTTCAAGCCGCTGGCATGCCGCTAAGATGGAAGCTACAACCCCTGTTTTACCTAGTTCAAGCAATTCCTTCATTTTTGGACCAAGTTCCTCCCATATTTGATTCATCTGAGTAGGGAAAAAAAGAATTATCAAAATGAAACTAAGAAAAGCTCATATTGGAAACTATAACCAGATTGGAATTGAAAATGTTAAGTAGAAGAATTATGTAAAACACAAATCACATTCTATGCATAATTTCAGTACATGGACTCACATAAGCACACTCTGACATACATAAGTGCTCTATCCCCTCGCATATAAGTAGTACAGACAGAAGTAAGAGTCGAGAAATTATAGCAAAGTTTATTGTAAAAATAGGATAGCTGCTCAGACAAGAGATTGTACATGACCAGTGAATGAAGAATACAGGATGCATTTCAGATGTTCAGTACCAAGAGTCAAGATCTACCATTAATCAGTCATGAATCCAACCAAGCAGATATGTTACAGTGGCCTCCAATTTTTCAACATGAAGCAAAGATATACAAATTGTTGACAAACTCTCATGTCTCAGAGCAACATGAATAGATAATAGAGCATTTACTTTAGTGCAGAACATTATAGTTTGCTGAAAGAACATTTCATAATGTTACTTCCTGCACAAGTCTGTATACCTGATCTGAGGTTTTAGCAGATGATATGAAAGCTTGCACCACATAGTTGCCACAGTGATGAGATGAGATTGCAAATAATGCACCCTTCAGACTACCTGCAAGCATACCATTGCGCAATTGCTCTGGGGCAACCTCGACAATCACCTGCAAAGCATTATTATCACCTAATGAATATTGAGCGAGGCTTAATTACAAGAAAATGCAAGGATATATGATTTGACTTTTTCATTGCATGGAAAAATGCTCAAACGATACCTCCAAGAGATGACTATAAGCACTTTCTTCAAGTAAAGTAACAATCTCCTCCTTTTTTTCACTGTAATCTCTCTTCTGTAGGGTATTATATTCATCATAACCAAGAAGTATTGATATTATATGAAGCAATTCATTATCATCACCAGAAGATAGCTTCAATGCAGTCTGCAGAATTACATGTTAAGAGACTCTGTCAGGCCAAGGTTTCTCTGACCTAACTGCATACAAAAGAAACTTAACAGAAGTTCAGACTTGGCGGGGATCAGTACATCCTCGTTTACCAATGATCCAACTGTCGTAGTTTTATTTGTGTTTTACCAGTTGTTAGCCTTAAGACTCACTGTACTCGGTTAAACTGTTTTTGCTGCCCTAAAAGTTTAAGTCATGGTGCGATGTCGAGAAGTAGCAGGGAATAAACCCCGTCAGTCAGAGAAAGAAAAGTGTGAAGACAATTGCCAACTACTTTTCCTCTTCATCTCTCGCTTTAGAACCCTAGTTTATCCTTTACTGCAATTTATCATTTCTTTGTTCGATTTAGTTGTCGTTCTTGTCCGATCGACCGCAAATCCTGACACTCAGTAACCAAAATCCAGAACTATTGCAATGATACTAACCTGTAAAACAAGGCTACTGTTCTTGTCAACTCGTAAAGTTGCAATGTCAGCTTTTGCATTATGTAGCATTTCTCTGACGAAAGACCTAAACATGCCTGAGAAACCGTTTTCAAAATTCTTTGGAACATGTCCACTAGGTTGATTTGTTCCACAACTCAACCGCTCAGCTAGAACAGCAGATCTCTTAGTAGTGTGGAAGTCTTGAAGACACTCTGACGGAACACCCTTACAAAGACAAAGCAGAGTGCGGAGAACATGTGATCCATAGCAGCTGGACATCACATTAGCAGCATCTGCAGCAATAACCTGAAACAATGACTTTAATTTGAGGTCCATTGTAAGAAAATGGAATGAGATATGTTGCCAGTCAAAGAAAAGAATACCTTGCATATTTTGTTCAGTATCTTTTCTATCATGGCCCTAGAGGTTTCATCTTCAAGATGTGTTGCGAGTGACTTGAGAGCTGCTTCAGCTACATGCGACCCATTTTTGTCCATGGCAATGACAGAAAAATTGTCAATACAATTGCGGAGGAATGTGCATAACTGCTCCAACTCACAGCCTTCTATAAGAACCTGCAAGGTGTGGCTTATAACAGCATCGGTGGCAAGTTCAAGCTCTTTCCCTCTAGATTCTTCTAAGGCATTAGCACATATAGTCGAGCGCTCTTCACAATCAATCTCCTTGTTATCAAAGAGATTTGAGATCTCCATAAAGTACTTTGCAGTTTCAGGATCAACTCTTTTCCTAAACATTGTTGATCATCAGAAAATAAGCCTATCAGCACTTTAACATCTTCATACATAGAAAACTATGCCATCATCTCTACATTTAAAAACAACAGGTAATTTCAAAAGGCACAAACTGTCATACTCATACCTAAGAACATTTTGTACTGGTTTTGATGTAATGGAGGATGGTAATGCATCCTGATTGTTGAGGTTCCTGGTCCTGGGATTCACCATCACAGAGCTTCCTGAATGATGGTCCTTTCCTCGCCGTTTCCCTTTCTTCCCATCATCGCTGCTCTGCTTCCTATCCTTCCCATGCTGAGGTTTCCCTACAGAAGGTCCTTTACTCGAGCTGTGACCCCCTTTCCGGGGTTTCTCGCTCTTATCCTTCCTTGCCCTCTTCTTGTGTGAGCTATCATCTAAAGCTCCATCTCCCAAGCCATTTCCTGTGCTCCCCTTGGGTCTTATTGCTTTGGACCCAACACAAACCATTGCTCATGTACACTTTGACAGCAGCTACTTATACTCTGATGAAACGAGACAGAGGAAGCAGAATCAGCATTCTGAGAGCAACAAGAATCCTACGGAATGGGGCCACGTATGCAGTCCGCAAGGCAACAGCAACCAAGGGCGGACCAGGACAGAGGTGTACACATGTGCACCCGATAATTCATGCAAAAAGTTCGAGTTAGTAGGCATCATAGCTTTGAGTTAGGGTTAGGGTTTGGGGGCTCGGTCTCGTTCAGCACGAAAGTAAAAGAAGGGGTGGGAATACCTGATGGGTGCTCGTCGCCGGAGAAGAGACCGACGAAGGCCTCGGCACCTGCCGTACGGTGGCGGCGGCGGTAGTGGTCGGCTAGGTGGTGCAGACAGAAGGGGAGGGGGGGGAGATAGCCCACCCGCACGGGCCTTCTCCTGGGCCGGGTTTTTTTTTTATGTACTCCTTTTGCAATTTTTCGTTATTTTTTCTTTATCTCTCTTTTTTTTGTTATTTTTCTTTATTTCGTATTTATAGTAAATATATATTTCGTGTGTAGCAACGAAAAAAATACCTTTTGTTGTGTGGTCATATGAATACTTGCGCCTTGGAGATTTATGTAATAGTTGTCTTATCTGTTACGTATAGGAATTGAACTTATATTATCGTTGAATGCATTAATGTGCATCGTTCTAACTCATATGAGCACGGATCATGAGCTCAGATCACAAACAAAATAGGGACCGTAGAGGCATTAGGGCATTATAAACAGAACACGACAAATAAATCTCTTCACTCTTTAGTATTATAGCAAACATGCTTATACGTTGTAAAGGACCATATAGCTTGTTACACACTTGCCTGAATTACATGTGTTTTGGTGTTTTATTATATTATTACTAGCAAAAATGTTGTATTGTCACGGAATATATAATTTATAGTCTCATCACCTGCGTTACCATTCATTTTTTTAAGAACAAGAGGGGCAAGGAGCCCGTAATGGATTATATTAAAAGCAAATAAAGTACAAAATAAGTCACCAACATCTCAAAAATAGAAATGAGGGGTCCAAGGGAGTTACTATTCATCTTGAAACCAAACTCTATAACATGTCTAGACACGCTCTACTCGAACTTGTATAGACATAGGACACTTTGAAATTTATCTAATAAAAAAGTCTACTTAAATTAAGTCCTCAACCTATTGATAGTGTCGTGGGTTTTTTCTACCAATGGGGGCTTTTCCTTCACCACCCCATCCTGCTTCACTTCTGTCACTACGGAAAGGAAATAGGGCCGAGGCAAACAAAACAAGCAGCTTATTTATCCCCCTCAACTATAAAACCATATATTGCACCCCTCTTAAACTATTGAAAATTGTCTAAATAACCAAGACGGTTTTAAAGTGGTTTTTGCTAACGTGGCATATTAAACGTAACCTCCTAACCTATCAAGGGTTGACTATATAACCCCCTCATCTATAAAACATGACATTATAGCCCTTTGGACATAATAACCCACCATACTGACCTAATAACCCATGGTTACATGGAAAAACATTGGTTTTCTCCCTCTCTCTCTACTCTTTCTAGGCTTGCGCCACCGTCAATAGGCACCACACTGTCTCTTCCTCCATCTCACAGCAAATTATGGCACATGCATGTATAATGTAATTATTGAATTAAGTGTGAATAGAATTTCAACGTGATCAAGGAAACACTTGTCTTTTACCTAAGGAGGAGTAGTTGCTCAGAGTCTTTACAGAACTGATCTTCAAAAACTCATTACTGCGCTTGTTCTACTCATGACAATCATCCAATGCAAACATCAGATAACAAGCAAGAAATAAAATAAGAATAAAAACATACACCATTTATAAGAGTTTTTATAACGGTAACACTTAAAAATAATATTACTTGCCATGAATAAAGCAATATATGTGTTACGTCAATGATATATAGCCTTATAGTAGAACATGATATTTATTGAAACTATTTTGACAAGGGAAAAAGAAAGTTTTGTGAAGATGACATAACAAAAATCTGACTTTTTTGTCAATCAAATGATAGAAAATAGAAACCGTCATCAAAGTAAAATAAAAATATTACATTGTAAACTCTGAACAGTGCAATGCAACATAAAAAGCAATAAGCATGGCATCTCCATTGCATTTCATCCATTAACTAATACTAATATGGCAAAGGCGCACGGCTGGCCTTTTTGTTAATCACCAATGCCAAGATCTAAATTATGACATATGCATGTATAATGTAATTATCAAATTAAGTGTGAATAGAATTTCAACGTGATCAAGGAAACACTTGTCTTTTACCGGAGGTAGTTGCTCCGAGTCTTTACAGGAGGTCAGGAGTGATCTTCAAAACTCGTTACCACGCTTGTTCTACTGATGACAATCATCCAATGCAAACATACAGACAACAAGCAAGAAATAAAATAAGAAACAAAACCATACACCATTTATAAGAGTTTTTATAACGAGAACACTTAAAGATAACATTAGTTGCCATGAATAAAGCAATATATGTGTTACGTCAATGATATAGCCTTACAGTAGAACATGATATATATTGGAACTATTTTGACAAAAAAAAGTTTTGTAAAGATGACATAACAAAAATCTGACTTTTTTTGTCAATCAAATGATAGAAAATAGAAATCAGTCCTTCAGCAAGGTAAATAAAAATATTGCATTGTAAAAATCTGAACAGTGCAATGCAACATATAACTAATACTAATATGGCAAAGGCGCATGGCTGGCCTTTTTATTAATCACCAACACACACTACTACGGAACGAGGCATTGATCGATGCCCAAAATCGTCAAAAGCCTCGGCCCTTCTGCGGTCCAGGGCTAAAGACCCCCTTAGCACCGGTTTGTAACACAGGTCGGTGCTAAAGGGGCCTGCCCAACGGCTACTGACCAGTGCTGTCGGAGCAGAGACCCTTTAGCACCGGTTTGTATTACCAACAGGTGCTAAAGGGTTCCCTTTAGCCTCGGTCTGTGCCACAGGCCGGGTCAAACCTTTTAGCACTGGTTCAAGGCACAAACCGGTGTTAAAGGGTCACCTTTAGACCGGGTTTGTGCCTTGAACCGGTGCTAAAGGGTTCGGTTTATAGGCCGCGGCTACCTCCTCCCCTCTGCCTGAGTCATTTAAAACCAGAGAGCACCATTGTTCTTGCTAAAGCTTGCATTTGTTTTTCTTGCTTGTTCTTCATCTCCGGCGCCTATCCTTAATCTTCTTCGACTCCGTTATCGTCTCTTCGTGCTTGGAGGTGACTATCTTCATCCTTTCTTGTCTTTTTCATGTTGTTTTTGGCTTGTGATTTTCCCATCATTTTTAGCTCAAATGCACTTGTTATTTTGAATCCTTCGCTTGAATTTGAATTCATCGCTTGAATTAGTATCCATATATATCATATTTCATGGTTTACCTAGTATTAATGTAGTTTGCAAGAATGAATTATAGTATCTTTTTAAATCTTTTTTTCTTTAGAACATGAGAGGATTGGAATTTAGTTAATGTATATAGTTTGCAATAATGATCTTAGATAGTTGGATAGTTCAAATTAATTAGTTTGTTAATATCACTTGATAGGTTTTTATTACTACATAATATCCATTGCATAATTTAGAAAATTTGTTGAAGTAGCTAGACAAATAAAAAATATTATTAGGTTCTTCTTTAATCATACTTGTTTATTAGAAAATATAGAATTTGTAATTATTTAAAAATTAAGTATGGATAGTAGATGGCAACCGTGACCAGATCCTCGGTCTCTCAACGGGTTCCAAAGCGATACCGGCCGGAACTTCCTCTCATTACTTGCGACAAGTGTAGGCAGAAGATTGTGATGGAGTACAAAGTATCGAAAGAGAGAGTAAACAAGGGTATTATATTCTACAAGTGTCCAGATCGTAATGTGAGTTATTTCCAGACATTTGCTTATATATGTGCCTATTTTTTAATGATATTACTTAAACTTTTGATTCTCTCTTCTAATTTCAGTGTGACGGTACCGGCAGATGTACATGTTGGTACTGGGAGGAAGAATACATTCAACACATCAAGAAATCTTTTGCGTAGGTGGTTGAGACTGAAGGTGATGAGGCAGTGAGCCAGTGGAAGGAGCCCATCGATGTTGATCAAGCAAATGATATGTCTATTATAGTTGGATTAGATGCGAACTAATTATGTTGCTTAAGTGCATTTTAGTTTTAGTTTTTTTAGTGCTAGTTGCGATTGTCTTTGTTGTAGCCAGACTTGCTTGAATTAATCAACTATGTGTGTTAGACATGTTGTGCAATAAGATGAGTAACTATATGTGCATGGTTTTCATAACATATATGCTATATTTAATGCAGATGGTAACGCGCAATTGGATGTATAATGCCGATCGGCGCTCCGAAGAGTTCATTAATGGCGTGCACTATTTCTTAAGTGTGGCCGAGGCAAACGAGAGGGACGGTTTCATGTGTTGTCCATGTGCCATGTGCAAGAATTTGACGGAATATTCTAACTCAAGGTCTCTTCATTCACACTTATTAAAGTCTGGTTCATACCAAACTATATTTGTTGGACCAAGTACGGAGAAAGCGGAATTATAATGGATAAAGGTGAAGAAGAAGAAAAATTGGACCACGCCGACATTATTGCTTAGTACAGTGGCTTTATGATGCTACAATGGGGGGAGATGATGAAGAAGAGGTAGCGGCAGAAGATGATCGGGGCGATGATGCTTTTGGTGATGCCATCCGTGATCCACAAAGAGAATGTGAAAGTGAGAAAGAGAAGTCCAAGTTTGAGCGCATGCTAGAGGACCACATGAAATCGCTATATCCCACCACTGAAGAGGGGCAAAAAAAGTTGGGTACCACACTGGAATTGCTGCAATGGAAGGCAATGAATGGTACATCCGACAAGATATTTGGGCGGTTATTGAAGATCATAAAAAAGATGCTTCCGAAAGGCAATGAATTGCCCACCACTATATATGAAGCAAAACAGGTTGTCTGTCCTTTGGGATTAGAAATCCAAAAGATACACGCATGTCCTAATGACTGCATCCTCTACCGTGGGGAGGAATACGAGAATTTGGATGCATGTTCGATATGTAAGGCATCATTGTCTAAACTAGATTCATCTTGTCGAACTAGATTCGCTTGAGCATTACTTAGGACAAAACGGTCTAAATATCGAAGACATTGCCGCTATTGCTGGACGTCACACGTTTGAAAAGGCCCAGATAGTTGATCAGTGGAGGGCAAGATATGAACCGAGCACGAATCAAATGAACCCTCAGCACTTACATGATCTTGACACACAAATGTATGCAATAAACAAGTGGTGCATGGAGGCGTCTGACAGGGAAGATAATTGAATTTCTCTTCGTATTCGACAACATAACTACTTCCATGGAGATGACCTCATATACGTCTAGTTCAACAAATTGCACCAATTATGTCACCTCGACGCTTGAAAGGTCCTAATATGGCTAGAGGGGGGGTGAATAGCCTATTTAAAAATTCTACAAACTCACTAGAGCAAGAGGTTAGTAAATAACAAAGCGAAGCTTTTTGCTCTAGCTCTAATGGAGTATTTGCAAGCCACCTATCCAACAATTCTAGTTGATATAATCACTAGGCACACAAGAGCTATGTCACTACTTACACTAGAAAGCTACCTAAAGTTTCTATACAAGTAAGTAAGCTACTCTAGTTTGCGGGAATGTAAAAGAGATGGTTTGAACTTTATACCGCCGCGTAGAGGGGATGAACCAATCAATAATATGAAGTCCAATCACCGGGAGAAATCCAATGAACAATCACAATGGAGACACACAATTTTTCTCTCGAGGTTCACGTGCTTGCCGGCACGCTACGTCCCCGTTGTGTCGACCAACACTTGGTGGTTCGGTGGCTAAGAGGTGTAGCACGAACCTCGTCCTCACTAGGACACCACAAGAACCTACCCACAAGTGAGGTAGCTCAATGACACGAGCAATCCACTAATGTTGCCTTTGGCACTCCGCCGAGGTAGGCACAAACCTCTCACAATCACTGGGAGATGGCCACGAACAATCACCAACTCGTGCCAATCCTCCTCCGCTGCTCCAAGCCGTCTAGGTGGCGGCAACCACCAAGAGTAACAAGAAAACCGCAGCCAAATCGATCCCCAAGTGCCACTAGATGCAATCACTTAAACAAATGCACTTGGAATCACTCCCAATCTCACAAAGATGTTTAATCTATGAAGGAGATGAGTGGGAGGTGTTTGCTTAGGCTTACAAGGATGTCAAGTAGTCAAGAATGCCAAGAGAGAGAGCCCTAAGCCGGCCAAACACGTATTTATAGCCCCTCAAACAAATAGAGCCGTTGGCTCTTTCACTGGGCGAAATACGGGGTCACCGGACGCTCTTAAAGGGGCACCAGACGCTCAACACCAGCGTCCGGTGCTCCAACGTCAGCCGCGTGTCAGAGTCTAACGGTAACCTGCAGAGCACCGGACGCTGAGCAGGTTCGCGTCCGGTGCACACCGGACTCATGCGCAGAGAGCTCCGCAAACTTATAGGGTCACCGGACGGAAGCCACCGGACGCACCTTGAGCGTCCGGTGCTCACCGGACTCACACCCAGAGAGGTCTGCAAAACGGACCTCACACCAGACACGGACCACCGGACGCACAGGCCAGCGTCCGGTGCCTATCGTCCGGTGCCTTACCCTAGCTGGGCCAGGCAGCCTGCACACCGGACGCTCAGACACAGCGTCCGGTGCCTCTGTACCAGCGTCCGGTGAGTGTTTCTCGGCGAGAAACACTACCGTGACTTCTCTAAATTTCCCACCGGCGCAATAGAAAATATGCACTTCATTTTCTCGAAAAGCGCCGAATCCCGCCTCGCAAGCTCGGCGGGAGGGAGAGAGGAACCCATCCTCTCTCTACCCTTCAAACTCCAACTCCCTTCTCAAAGTGTGCCAACACCACAAAGTGTGAACCAACAAGTGCACGTGTGTTAGCATTTTCACAAACATTTTCTTCGAAGGAGTTAAGTTAGCTCACTAGGTTCTAAATGCATGTACATGAACAATGACACCTAGTGGCACTTGATAACCGCTTAGCCAAAGAATTCCCCTCTTTATAGTACGGCTATCTATCCTAAATGTGATCACACCCTCTGTGGTGTCTTGATCACCAAAACCAAAACCCTAAGCAATACCTTTGCCTTGATCTCCATAGGGTTTTGTTTTTCTCTTTCTTCTTTTGCATGTTGAGCACTTGATCATCTTGTGGTCATCACCATCATCACCATGATCATCACTTGCTCCATCACTTGGCATGTACCAACCTCATTAAGTCTACACACACTTAGTATAGAGGTTAGTACAAGGGTTTCATCAATTATCCAAAACCAAACTAGGGCTTTCAACGCTCTCGACAAATCTCTCGTCAGCTGCTTTTGTGTGTAAGTATTTCTTTCTTTTTTATTAAACTCTCTACCTTCCTTAATTTTATATGTATATAACCCTTACACACTTATGATTTTTATGTATATATGCAGGCACCAAATGAGAGAGCTCAGAAGCAAAAATGACAATAGTATTGAGTTCGTTGACCCCTATATTGTTTTCAAGGCTCTAGAGGTAGTGTGGACAACATCTTATGAGACAGAAGTTTGCACCAAACTTATGAGGTTCTTCGTGATCCAAAAGAAAAAAAATACTATTCCCCTACAACTTTGAGTGAGTTATATAGTTATTAAGTGTGTGCACATTTTATTTTACTTATTATTACTTGATCTAGGTTTTATATAGTTATAGGCCTGACTATATATATGTGTGTGTAAACAGCTTTCACTGGATACTCATGGTCATAGAAATTCTCAAGAACCGGTTGATAATCTATGACTCACTAAGAAAACCGCAAGAAAATTACCAAGAAATGGTAAACATTGTTCAAAGGTATGACGATCCATAATGGCTGTGTGTAGGGTTTGGGAAAGATTTATTGACAGAGAACATCTCATTGGTTGTAGAGCGCCGCTTAATATACTCCATCCACAAGTAAGTTGTACTAGCTAGCAAACTTTTGCTAACTTTTAGCTTTCTTATTGTCGTGATCGTGAATCTTTTTTATACATCCTTACAGTGGTGTTTAAGACAAGAATAAGGCAACAACCTATGTGGATACTACGTCTGCAAATTTATGATGGTACACGTCAATCAAACACCCAATTGAGATCCTCAGAGTATGTTACATGTCTCTTTATTATTGTCGATCTCTTTTAAAACTCAGTTGGCTCTTTGAAAATATCATTATAATCATGCAACAACTGCTTGATGGGTTCTGGGGCTAGGACCTCCTCAATATTGCTAATAGAGCAACTAGTATTATCAGCATTTTGGGGGTGTTACAGCAGCTCTTGTATAGCTAAAATGAATACAGTGAGTAATAGAGTTTCTTCTCAATAACCCTTTCAATTTGCCTACACTGACTAGTGTGCATTTAGTGACTTCAGATCTCACCCCCCTCAAGGTTACATAAGATCCCTAATATCTGAATCTCATAATCTTCTTGGTCCAGTGGACCCACATGGGGCTACAAATCCTCCAACCAATCATGTCCAAGGATCATAACATAACATTTAAAGGGTAGGATTCCCATTGTGGTTTTGAATTCATAACCTTGAATGTACCACTTCAACTTATCCACATGTTGAGTACAAGTCATGGGTGTACCATCTGTAGTTATAAACTTAGTTTTAGAACATGCTTGAATATGTGTCGATAACTGATCAGCTAACTGGGAACTAATGAATGAAGCTATACTTCGTGAATCCACCAAAATGATTTCTGCCAATCTTCCACATAGCCTCATAGTCTTGCGTTTAGATGTCACAACAGGTATTGATGAACCAATTGCCATCACCACATCAGATTTAGGCTTAGATGTAAGGTTAGTTTCTTTAGTGTCCTCATCTTCTAGGGCATCCAACAGCTCTTCCACCACATGAATTGGAACCTGAGCTGGGCACTTATGTCCTGGTCCCCACTTCTCTCCACACCTAAAACACAGACCATGTTGCCTTCTGTATGTCCTTAGAGAACTCAATTTATCTTCACCAAATTTTCCTTTGGGCTTGTCTGTCTCAACCGCTTTATTCTTGTCAGCAATAGTAATTGATTTAAAGGCAGGTCTGAATGTTTATTTGGAGCCTTGTTTCTTTCTTGAGTTCTCCAATTCCTCTTCCTGAATCAATGCAAGGGCACTAGCAGTTTCAACATCTTTAGGATGGTGTAAAGTATTTGCCACTCAAATTTCATCCCTGAGCCTGTCGAGTACTATAATTCGGGGTACCCAAAGCAGAGAACTAAAAACCTCATCCACTCCCCTTAGTAGGAGGCTAGACCAACTAAACAGTCATTCTTTGCCCCACCGAGGCCTAATGACAAGGCCTCGGATGGAGCCGAGACCAATCCATTTTCTCTGCCTTACCCGAGACCTAACATCAAGGCCTCGGACAAGGCTGAGATCAGTGACCTCTGACTTGCCCGACCCTAGGGTTCGGGTGCTCTTTCCCCATTGGTGCACTCGACACCTCTCGTCAGCCATGATATTGTGACAGGGTCACGGTACAACCGGATAAGACGAAAGTAAAATCTCTTCCACGCCCACGACCGAGTAGAGCAGGGCATGACGATCACTATGCTATCTACTCCCATCACTGTGCCACTCGCTCTCATCACTGTGCGTACGACCAAAACCCGGGAGGACGATCAGACGTCATTCTAGGTTCCTGTGGCCACACACTCGTTAGGATCTAGGGCATGACCACTAACCTAGGGGGTCCCTGGTCTTTACATCAGTCAATGAACAGGGGTTGGCACGCTCGTTATAAGTACGGACATCCCGTCCATAGGATAGGCATGGCTCAGCATGGCAGCTACAAAGACGGACACGCCTCGTACGACGACTGGCTACAGTGCTAGGAGGATGAGGAGCCATTCCACTACCGTACGACACCAAACCCTAGCTCGGCCTCAGGTTCTACAGTAGCAATACAACACATGCACATGTATCTCTTGCCTCCCCTTGCGACTATAAAAGGAGGGGGCATGGTCCCATTCTAGAGACGAGCTCACATAGGCTCGAACGCAGAGTTCAAGCATGCACAGCAAAACCATAATATTTCCACATGAGACCAGGGAGCAACACCCTCTCTCGCCTTGCTTGTAACCCCTACTGCAAGCACTTAGGTGCAAGATAATACAAGAGCTCCTCCCCCACTGGACATAGGGCATTCTCGGTCCGAACTAGTATAAATTGCTTGTGTCCTTCTTGCATCACCATCTGAATCGAGGACACGCAGTCACAAATTTACTCGCCGGTGGTAGGACCACGTGCCCAAACACCAACAATTGGTCAGGAAGGAAAAAAAAGAAAATGGTTAACCTGGACTCGCTCTGAGCCAGTTTTAGAAGTATTTAACGTTCCAGGCCCAAATGAGACGGTCTGGCCTGCCGCCTATGTGGCGCAGTGGCTGTGAGTTTTGTCGGCCCAGATGAACTCCTTTTTTCAGATAGATGGGCCAGCAGCTTTGCTTTCTGCTATGCTATGTTTACTCTGTTCATCACTCTGGATCAGTGCTGCAACCTTTTCACGTCAAGAAGCATTTCGCTTCCCCTTCTTTTTTTTTCTTTAGATTAGAAAATGGCATTTCGCTTCTTAAACCCTACGGTGTTGGCAGAAACTGGTTTTGACAAATTCATTTTTGATTCGCAACTCACAAGGAAGTTTTGAGTTCAAAGAAAGCTCCGGTATTTTACCCCCACTACAAAAAAAAATTGTGTCATGTTTTGGTGTTTATCTAAAGTTTAGCCACTAAAATTTTAGCTCCAGGGGCTCTAACCCTATGTAGTCTATAATAATGTCTAAACTTTAGCTAGCCAGCCAGAATATGTTAGAGTATTTGAAGAGTCATTTGAGTAAAAACTATTTTTATATCTTTATACCATCTAATAAGTTTTCTATATCTTGTGCACGCTGTGAAGAGTCATCTTTGTTTTTCATCTTTGGGTAGTGAGAAATTTGGATCAGAGGATGTCTATATTTGTAGATCCAATTATTGAAGGTATTTTTTTCACCAAAATCTCCATTCTTATCTATTAGCAAGAATATAAAAAAAATCTCTTTTGAGATGTTCCTAATCCACTAAACCACAGAAGTGAGCTAAAATGGTCTCAAATTTCCCTTCTCTGACCAAAAGAAAAAATTTGCACATGCACTTATTTTTGTGCTATGTTGTTTGGCTAATAAGTCATGGCAGAAAATACTGTTCGTTGGTTTGTTGTAAGAAAAATACTGCTAAATGACTGACAAATTCAGCTGATAAACTCAAATGAACAATATGCATAATCTTCCACCACCACACATCATCTGCACTATTGTCGCGGACCTAGTCCCTTGCTGCCACCGCACACCTCAGCTGCACCGATTTCAACTATCGCATTTGTCTTCCCACCGCTTTAAAACACGACGGACTATGGGTGATGCAGGTGCTCAGGGAAGGACAACTTTGGTGGCCATCGAGGTAATGGGATCGTGCTACGGGCTAGGCTGTCATCGATGGGAAGCACTACATGCAAAGGAGGAGAGCCGAACTATCATCTCTCTCATGTCTTCTCTCCTCATCAGCATTAACTTAGCTATAAGCCTGTCATTATCGCTTGTGCCTGCCCAACCAGGCTCGCAACCTCGCGCCCCTCACACGGCTGGTCGGGCTTGTCGCCATCGATCACACAACAAGAGAGAATAAAGGAGATGCATGGGGTTGGACAAGAGGAGAGATGAGAGGTTGCGGATATATAGGGCGTATAAGAGCATCTCCAACGGTTTTGTAATTTTCGTTTTGCAAAACAAGGAGTTTGTCAAGTCTTAAATCAATATGCCAAGTCATAAAATTGTGGCAAAATTGAGTTGACAAAACTAAATGGTGGACCCGGTCGTTATTTTTTCACGCGCTTTTTGTCTTCGCGCCGTCCACTCCGTCGCACGGGAAGTCTCGCGCGTTCTTCCGCGCGTTGTGTTGCGCCGCCGTCTCCTTCAGTTCGCGCTGGTGCGTTCGCTTTAAGGAAAAAAGTGGGAGACGACGGCGCGTGTGGAGGGGTTTCTTCGCGAGGCGGATAGCGGCGCGTGGTGAGACTTTGTGTCGCGAAGAGGAGTCGGAGGTCGATCAGAACTTTGTGTTGCGATATGTCGCGATGGAAGTTTTTTCCTATATGGCACGAAGAGGAGTCGGAGACGCGCGGGAGACCGGAAACCGCGTAGAAGGAGAGACCGATCGACCTTTGCCAAGTCATCCGGGGTTTGGCAAAAATACCAAGTTTACTCCCTCATTTGCCAACTTTACCAAAATGCAAAACTCAAATGCAAAACCATTGGATACCTCATTTTGAGCTTTTTAGCAAATTAGTCAAATGCAAACCTCAATTGCAAAACCGTTGGAGATGCTCTTCATCTTATTGAATTTATAGTTCTATAACTTTAGCTGATGATTTATTTAAATGATCTCGTGGTCTAAAATTTAGTGCGGATTATGAGCACTACGGTGACACGTTAGACAAGCGATTTGGATGAATGAAATAGGAAATGATAGATGTGTGTATGGCCGCGCGCATGGCCGATTCCCGTCCCAAGCTGCACATAAGAGTCTAGAGAGTTGCGGTTCTGCAGCTAGCGCCTAGCGGTGGTGGGTGACTTTCGGTCGCGGGCGAGCGGTACGGTGCCCACGTCGCCGTCACGTGGCCATCCAGTGAGCACCAAGCCAATGCCAATGCCAATGCCAACAACGTGCACGTACACACCTGGAAGCCCTGAAACACGACGGCTACACGAGGACAAAAAATCTACGTCACGTCGTCGTCGCCATGTCCGTCTTGGTACGTTCCATCCCACACACACACACACACATTGTATTGTTCGTGTGCACAGTGCGCGTACGTACACAATAAACCATCGTGTGCCACGTCTAAAAGTAAAAAGATCATCGTGATATATTACCTAAAGAAAAGTTCATCATCATCGTATATATGTCTCCACGCTGCTTCATTTCGATTTGTTTTTACCGGATTCAAACTGAAAACTAGGAATAATGAATTAAGGAATCTACTCATCTGCATTCGAGTTTCCTTCTCAACGCGAGTGTGACAAGTATTATTTATGATAACTTTGTCAATACAAAGATTTATATAATGTATTTAAATATATTTATAGAGGTAACTGTATGTTCGTCGAACAATACAAAATAGAAAACTGCTCCGGTTAACGTGGTTAGGGGTACTAAGATTTTACATGGTTGTATGCGTGGATGCTATAAAATACTCCCTCCATACTAAAAATACACTGCATGTGTAGATGCTAGAAAATACTCCCTCCATACTAGAAATACATGACGTTTAAGACATGATTGTGCTTACCAATGAGTCATTAATTAGGGAGTAATCTTTTAGTTTTACTCCTATTAAATATTGCAGCCGATGTATACTACACATAAAAGCTTAATAGATGAACTGGTTAGCAAGGAGGACTGAAGACCTTCAAGCCTAGAGGTCTGGTGTTGGAGTCTTGTGCCCACTTATTTTTTTTTTTTATTTTAGGCAGGGGAGGCGCTTAGTCAATGCGGGATCACTCAACTCGAGATTTTGCATCTGCTAATCATGCGGAATAGTATACGGTGTGGCTAGTTCACGGCTTCACACAACAAATATCTCATGTTTTTATATATCTAGAACTAGAACTAGAAAGGCAAACAAGAAATAGATTTAAATGAAGCAAAACACATGAGGAAGATTGATAAACATGTCAGCAAATAAAAAATAGATTTAAGTGAAACAAAACACATGAGGAAGATTGATAAACATGTCAGTGATTTCAATTTTGGTTTTTGAATTTTTTGGCCACCCTTCAAATCACTAAAATTTGTAAAATTTCAGCATTTTAGAGACTCAAGAAATATGGTTTTTCTAAAAAATTAGATCTAAACAAAATGAGTTTTTTAAGAAGAATATGCAACATAAACAATACAAATATGAGTAAGAATTATATATACACATTAAAGCACATGCACTAAAGTAATGTAAAATTTTGGATTTTTTCGCCACCTCCGAAATTCATAATTTTTTCGCAAAAAATTGAACTCGGGGCATACATTTTTTGAATGAAACATATTGTACGAGTACCACCTTCTTATTATATAATACTTATTAGTATTTAACAAACGTTCACAATGAGGTCCTACGAAAATAGTGAGCCGTAAATTAGCATGGACGCATGCATGTAGAACGACCCAGAGTTGGATAAAATGAATGATTGACTATTGACGAATCCACCCCTAACCACGTTAACTACTTTTGCTTTGAGATTTACAAAGTTTTTTAGTTAAGGAGTACCGGAGTAGATCTCTACAAAATAAATCCCATGCTTAAACAACAAATATGATATATCCATGGTAATATCTAAGTAAACTGAGTACCGCAACTTCTCCAAAGGTGCTATATAAAGGACGAAGATATCCCATGATGGGTCGGACAAGTGTGACCCTTCTTATTGTTGTCGCCATCCCTCCCCCCACGTCGCCCCTCTCCCTCACCCACCCGCGGCTAGTGGCTCATGCCAATGCACCACGCACCACCCACCTCCTGTTGCCGCTCTCTCTATTCCACCATATATCACAGGGCAGCCGCAAACACTCTGCTAGGATGCCCAAACGCTAACCCTGCCTGACTGTCGTCTTCTACCTCCCTAGCAGGTGGCACCCCCGTCGCCCCGTCACATCTCGCCCATCACCGCCATCGTCTCATGACCACCGCCCCAAACCCTCTTCTACACCAACCAGTGAGTGAATCTCCTCCCAGAACCCTAACCCTAGCCGGTTGACTCTTGTTCTACTTCTCTGGAAGGATGCGGATGGGTTACACAAGTGTGTGAATGCACGACCATCGTGTGTTTGAGTTTGCATCATTGGTATATTAGCGAAAATGCAACATGTTCTTCAACCCTTTAGAAAGACATAAATCTTACTAACAACTTAGCCATTAATTCTGACTTCTTGCTACTAATATTGGGAACTCCAAAGGTCGATATAAGTAACCAAGTAATAGCATGAACTACACCCGAAAGCTATAGGAACACAATTTCATGCAACAAGCAGCCTATGAATTTTCTGTTACGTCCATAAAAAAAACTTTTAGGCTCTATTTGGATCCTTAGAATTCAATTTATTTTAATAATCGTAATTTAAACACATATTAATTAAGTTAATATGGTTGTATATGGATTGTATTTACAAATTATGGTTGGCTACACGAGAGAGAAACTTATGTATTGTATTTCTACCGCACAGGAGTGAGTCGAAGAGCGTGCTATAGGTTGCAAAGTAGAAACATAGAATAATGATCTATAGAATCAAATTCCATCTCACACCCTATGAATTTAAGATAGATTCATATGTGAACTTTAGAAAATGATGAAATGTCAAATTTCAAACCAAATAGCCTAATTTATTAAGTAGATTTTAATTCCTCTAAATGAAAAAGGATCCAAATGACCCCTTACATAGATGACAAAAAATGTGATGGAACTATAGAAGGCCCAAAGTAGTACAACTTTTTCCAGAACTTTTTGTGTGCGTGTGCACAGATATAATCATACACTATTATTTTTTAAAAAAAGATATAAGCATACACAGATGGGTACTCTTTTGCCTTTGCATGCATCATCAACGTCGTCCAGCGCTACGTACCATTTCTATAGAAAAAGGCCCGTTTCAATAATAGAACCCCCGGTGACAAAAACTTACGTATAACTGGCGTTGACACCAAATTAAGATGAAAGATTCTTCTTGAGACATGAAAAAGAAGCCACAAAAGTGACTGCTCAGGTGAAGAGCTCAAGCCAAGAATAAACACAGTCAGGCCTCATCTCCTGATAGCAGTACATGCCGTCAGCATTCTCGGCAATAATCATTCATCTTTGCCGGCCTATCCGTATAAGAAACATGTGGCCAATAATTAAAGCATCTTATCTCACGAGAACTTATAAAATACGCAAGTCCCGAACCTTTTAAAAAATTAACTAAGTTTGACACAAAATTAGTATCATCGTCATGGTTTGGGGATAAATGCAATTTACGAAGTATCATTTATTTTCTTTTTCAGTATTATTGGATTCAATTATATAAAAACAACATTGCACTTGCCTTCAATAATCTAAAAGATGTTAACATCCAACTGGCAGAGAATCTACAAGAACTAGAGCACAGAGAACCACAAAATTTCCATACTTTGTACATAGCAGATAAGAATATAGATAGATGAGATACAATCAAGGTTGCACAAACATAAATACTTTGCTTTACCTAAGAGGATTCACTAGGAGTGGATATCCTCCACCTCTCAAAAGAGCTCCTCTTTTGAACAAAGGAGCCTCCATCTATCATCTTTTCATCCTTTCTATCTTCTCTCTAGCCGGCTACAAGGGATATTCCCATCAGCACTCCAATCAGAGAATGCAAAATTTTTAACCAAAGCTGGCTCCAAAATGGAGAATAATGAAGAAAATGGAATCCCCGGTTGTGAATGGAAAAGCCAATCGCATACGAAGCACTTCTTGAGCCCGAGTGCTTTGAGCTTGATTCCACTGGAAACTGATGCTAGCACTGCTGTAAGTGCTATTCCAAACTGCAAACATGAAGCAAGGAATGTAGCCAGAACTTTGGACAACAGGAAAATAAAATACAACACAATAAGAGCATGTACATAAAAAAGGCCAAACACTCTATACATGTATACTAGCTAGGATGGTTCAGCTTCGGCTATTTTAGGTCGATCTCCCTCGGTGCTTCACTAAAGTGTGTTGTATGTTTGTTTAAACTCTTCTGCTTAACACAATGATACGCAAATCTTTTGTGTTTTCGAGAAAAAAAACTCTACAAGTATACAGTGGTGGATGACAGATAAAAATAAAAACCAAGGCGTGGCACAGTACAACTTGAAAACAACTCGATCGGAAAGGCCACTTGCATGACTGCGACTCCATGGAAAAGAAACGGAGGTCATGCCAAGATGGAGCCATCTAGCTAGCTAGGGGACGCTCTTTTCGCTTTCCGGTGATTCTTTGGGTGACCCACACAAATCGACCAGTAAATATTCCATCCCAAAACCACCCCCCGCACAAGCAATTGCGATATAAAATGCAACTCATTGCATGGTCAGTGACTACAACACCAAACCTGCCCTGTGCTAAGGTCTTCACAAGAGTTCATTCCCTGCTAGCTCGAACTCTTTGCAGCTTCAATCATGACTACAACACTGGAGGTTTGTGGAATCTTCATAACTCAAGCTCTTGTTGCATTTTTTTTTCCTTCGCATGCTAGTGAATTGAGGAATAGTTTAGATTCATGCATGATGTCTGGTGTGTCTGTATGGACAATATCAATAATCCTGCATTGTGTCTTTTGTGACTGAATATAATGGAATTAATCTCCAAAAGGATACGTTTTTCAATGTTTTTGTTTTGTTTGTTTGTTTGTTTGTATGGTGGCTGTGCTAATCTGCTTGCGTTAAAACTGCAGACACCACGAATAACGGAGCTCCATGTAAGGATGGACTGCAATGGCTGCGGGAACAAGATCAGGAAGACCCTGAGTGCCATTGATGGTAAAGCCAATTCGAACCTGAAAACTAACAGTTTCTTTTGACTCCATCCATTAATCATTCAGATATCCAGCTCGACTAGCTTGTCACGAGCATGATATGATACTCTAACAAGATTACAAGAGCATTTCATGACATCTTACAAGTTAATAATGGAATGAACCTGCACTGTGCAGGTGTTAGCGAAGTATACATAGATCAAGCAACCCACAAGATCACGGTGGTGGGGATGGCCGATCCTGAGAGGCTCGTCAAGGCCATCAGGAAGACCAAGAGGGTCCCCACCATCTTCTCTCACACCGACCCCGCCGCCACCGCCGCAGCCGAGGCTCAGCCGCCTCCCCCTGCCGAGGCCGAAGCCGAAGGGGAGGCCCAGGCGGCTCCACCACCTCCCGCCGACCCGCCAGCAGCCGACGCCGCTCCTCCTCCAGCAGCAGCAGCAGCAGAAGTAGAGGAGGCCGTACAAGCTGAGGCGCCGGCGCCAGAGAACAAGGAGGCAAAGCCGGCAGAGACCCCGGCGGCCACCGTGGTACGCACAGTACATGACGGGTACGGCCATGGTGGCCACCACATGCACAGTGAGCACTGGGCGAAGGCGAACCACTCCATGGACATGCATGGCGTCAGGTACGAAGCATCACCTTACCTAGCCGAGTACGGCGGCTATGGTGGTGGCTTTCCGGTGCAACAAGGCAGGTACTACATCCCTGCAGAGTACTACCCGGCAAGGGGCAAAGGAGATGACACCCAGATCACTACTATCTTCAGCGATGAGAACCCAAACGCATGCAGCATAGCGTGAGATATGAGACCCATAGTCCCATATGTAGCAATCTGCTCAAGGAATTCGTTTCTACATAAACAGATCATCTAGGCCTAATTTGGCCTATGTACGAATTAATGGCCACTGTGTGATTCAAATATTGGGTTTATGTGATGTAGTAATGGAAAGGGAACAATAAGATGCTTAACGTGTACATAGTGGGAGATGATTTTCCTGGCAGCAATCACCACTATTTTCACTATGCCCTTCATGCTTCTCTCTCTCTACCGTCTCAGAAGAATCTATAATGAAGTTGTGGTCCTGTGTGTATTACAAGGAAGTGGCACAGGTGTTCCGTTCCGGTGTTTCCTGACCAAGTAACTTTTTGTCATGTCTAACAACTAGTGTAGCATGACAAGCATATATGCATTTCACATGTTATCCTTAAAATAAAATGTTCTATGCAACACTGAACCGGAAACCCAAATACATCTCTGCAAGGACTGTACCTTAACAAAGGATGTTTGGGGATATTATCAAAAGATGGTTTTGATTGTCAGTATTGGACTCAGTAAGTATGTTGGGGTCCTTGTACAATTACTGGCGTAAATGCCGTAGGGAGATCGCCAAAGAACAAAGGAAAACCTTCGATGACATTATGATTTATTTCTGGTGGAACATAAGGAACGTAACAAAAGAATCTTTTAACACAAGTGTCACAACCACAACAAGTAGCGGCTCTTTGCAAAGAGAACATACAACAGTTTCAGTTGGCATCTAGATTAGTTTTTTTTAAGGATCTTTAGCTTGCTTTGGTTGGTTTCCTCTTTGTATCCTCCCCGTTTATGCCCCTCTCTAAATCCTCTAAGTTATACATAGGTTGGTTCGGTGTGATCGAGATGGGGGCCGTAATAGGGGGACTACTCTTCTAGTTTGGTTTTCCTTTCTTTTTGTTTTTTCCTTGTCTAATAAAAATATTGGCAAACCTTTTGCCACCCTTTCTAAAAAAAACATATGATTTGTATCCCATAAAGTGCAGTAGAGCAGAACCATGTCAAGGAGTTTATGAAAACATAAGCCCTCATTGTATTATTGATTGAAAACATACAAGTCTACTTTTATGAGTAGTGCTATACTCTAATGCATATATTTCGCTATGCAGAATTCCAGAATGATGTGATCTTGATGTCATTTTTGGGTTTTTTTTAGCATAAGAACGAGGTGTTAATCTTTTTTTTAAGCTAGCACCCAGTACATGTCCTGATGTAATGTACAACTATAATTAAGTTCACTCAGGAAAGTAGAATTCTTTGATAAACTGATAGCACAAGAAGTTACTCCCCCATTCCAAATTGTAAGACGTTAGAACTGACTTTATTTCATTCACCATGAAAGAATATATCTTGACATCTGGTACTTTCAAAAGAAAGGACAAGGAAAATAAGAGGTGAGAAATGCTGCAGGGAAGTACTGACCTGGGGAGGTCGTAACCGGAATATATGACAGGGAACAGGATAAGAGGCCGAGTGTTCACATCACTGGATCAGGCAAACTCTGCACACCATATGTTTTGTTTGCCTGTTGCCATGTCTTCCTGCAATTCACACGCAAGGCCAACTGAGACACATGAACTTGCAAGCATTTGTTCACATGAACTCGAGTAACATTTAACATCGATTCTTGATGTGCCTTAAAAAAGTACTCCAGAGCTGTTTTGTTAAACTATGTGGTGAGACATATCTGAAGACTTCTTTACCCTTCACCGTTGTTTGGACTAGTCTGAACTTGCAGCATGGAGCTCTTCTGAAAGATGGGCAATGGTCATCGTTTCAGGACGAAATATTAATTTGACTTTGCATCATGACATTAGATAGAAGAAGTAACTGACTTCTTTTCTTTTCTTTTTTTGAAACATGAAAAAAGAATTCAGCAGTCGAGAGTTTTTTCCCCTGAGATCTAAGGACTTTCTCTACGAAGGAATACATCTCAACGTAGCACCACATTACAAATTGGGAAAAAGTGGAAATTACAAGTTAGATAAATTAAGTGTAAGCATGAAAAAAAAATGCATCAAACATCTATATATATGTCAGGTTCTATTAGCTCTCTCTCATGCATGTATACGGCTTTGTAAAGTTTTGCCATATCTGTCTCACTGAAATCTTTACAGTATACTAGAACAGGAGCAGAGTTCAGCCGTATCTTATATAGTGTACATAAAAGGGTGTTTTAATAAATTAGTCATGTGTTTCAGAAAACTTAGCAGGCGCACATGATTCGTTGTCAGCTGTCACAGTTACTCAGCTACATCTATTTATATGCTGATCTTTGTACCTCCGTGTCAACGCTAGGGTTGTTTCAGAGAAGACACAGCGAGTGGCAAATCTGAATGTAAATCAAGAAGAGTAGTACAGCTTCAGCATTTACAAATCAAAGTAGACTATGAATTACTAGAGGATATGTAGAATCAAAGTGTACAAAACGTTGTCAGTCTAGCATCCCACGTCCATTTGGCTAAAACCTCCACACTGCAAATTTTCTTCAGGCTCCCTCGTCATGTTATATCTGCATTCTCTTCATGAAAGATTTTTTTTCTTTGCCGTTTATTTAAAGTTCATTAGCAACATATAGAAGCAGGATGTGGTCTATTTTGGAGTCATAGTGGCAATGGTCATTCTCAACAGTAAATGATATTTGCAATTATAAGAATTTTCTTACTCTCATGATCTCATCAGGGATAAGCAACCTAGTCTTCGTACATCTAATCTCAAGTGCATGCCTGTTGTGTCCCAATCGACTTCTGTTGAAAGATGCCCCTCAGGAAACCAGCCACGGCCTTTACGAGATGATAGATTCCAGTTGAATCTGAAATCAGTTTTCCACTGTGGCAATATGCCAAAGAAACCAGAAGAAGATATACCACACAGACGCGATAACAATTAATATTATATTCTGTTAACTGAACTTTGTACATTCCCTTTTCATTACTCAGTGAATAATTCATACTTGAAATAGTAAAAATTATGTGTCAATGACAACCACGCACAAATCACATGAGGCTTTGT
Source organism: Sorghum bicolor (assembly GCF_000003195.3). Taxonomy (NCBI): domain Eukaryota; kingdom Viridiplantae; phylum Streptophyta; class Magnoliopsida; order Poales; family Poaceae; genus Sorghum; species Sorghum bicolor. The sequence goes on from NC_012872.2 coordinate 15,165,495, forward strand.
ATTTCCCCCAAATGTTTTTGCACGAAATTAGCAAGTGTTATCAATCAGATAAAAAAACAGTAACTTTCAAAACAAAAGAAGGAAAGAATCCTCAAAAGTGTGAGTTGATATCATGGGCAATATCAATATTGATGACCAGTCATCTGCACAAAAGTTCTTGAAATTCCTTCAATGGATGAAGACAGCAAAGACTAGGAGGTGCCAACGAAGTTTGCTAAGAGTGAGAAATGCAAATAACAGCAATTCAGAATGAAAATAAACCTACATGGGAAGCGCCTAAAAAATATTTAGCAGCAAACAGTAGATGTTATAAGTGGAAGATAAACCCTCAGGAAAAAAAAATCATAGACAAATTGTTGAGACTTTGCATATCATATGGCATTTGTTGTATATAAGGTTTCCTTATTGGGTACATCAAGGTACAAAAGATGAAGCTACAGGGAGAAGTAGGAAAGCTGGTGTAAGCCCAATCAATCAAATATGTCTGAACTAGAAGAGATACAGATAAATCAGACTAGTAGAACTTGACAATTTCAAATCCTAAAATGTCAGAGTCCTTCTGATATTATTAAATTAGAAAAAAAAGTTCAGCAAAATCATCTAAATAGGACCAAAAGAAGTATTTGCAACTTCACTAGCAGCTTCTGCGACCTTATTCCTTGGCTGCTCTTTCGAATAATCTAAGTTGAACCCATGATCCATTGAAGATTTTAGAAAAAATGATGACACAAGAAAAAACATTATCTCTGGTTCATTACAGCAATGATACTTCACAATGACAATCCCATTTAGCAGCAGAGTACTATCTGACCTCACCTTTTTCTTGTATATAACTGGAGTTTGGTATCTGTTTGATCAGATAGTTCAGTTTTTGCAACTTCTTCCCTTACGCAATGCATCACAAACCTTTGCAGCATCTGCACCATATCCAGCATTATGGACCCTTACTATGTTGGCACCATTCAAAATTCCAGCTGTCACAGCTGCAACAGTAGCAACATCTCTCTCAACTGGATTGGCACGATTGCATATTTCGCCCAAAAATCTTTTCCTTGAAGGTCCCAGTAATATTGGCACATGTGAAGCACCTATACTCATTTTTCCCATCTCCCTCCTAATGGATTCCAATCCCATAATTACTTCAAGGTTATGTCCAGATTTCTTGGAGAAGCCAATGCCAGGATCAAGAACTAACCTCCACAATGGAATCCCAGATAACTCTGCTTCTCTCACCTGTGTGTATAGCTCCAAAGCAACTTCCTTGCAGACATTATCATACTGTAAATTTTGTTCGCTTTGCATAGTTGACGGATCTCCCCTCATGTGCATTGCAACATATGGAACTCCCAGTTCAGCTGCAACTTTAAAAATTCTTGGATCAAGCTGTCCACCGGATACATCGTTGATCATGTGAGCTCCTCTTTTCACAGCTTCACTGGCAACTTCTGCATAGAATGTATCCACTGAGATTAACTTGCCCTCCATCTCAGGAATTTTTGTAATCACATCCAGAACAGGAACCAACCTCTCAAGCTCCTCGTTTGGAGATAATCTCTTTGCAAAGGGCCTGGTAGATTGAGCACCAATATCAATGATATCTGCACCTTCTGAGATTAATAACTTAGCCTGAGAAATGGCAGCTTCCACTTGTTGAAACTTACCTCCATCACTAAAGCTGTCTGGTGTCAAATTAAGGACCCCCATGACAAGGGTCCTCTCGCACCAATCCAACAAACGATCCCCAACAGGTAATACCCTTTTAATGCTTTCTGTTCCAATCATAGACTCACCCCCAAGTTTATTCCATAATTCAAAGAAACCGCCACTGCACTTTGAGAGAGAGTGCCAACTTGTTTCAATACCATCGTCACCAGATGCACCTAGAAGGTCAACAAGAGGTGCTAAAACAAATGACCTCTCATGGATGCGCTCATGTGGCACAATTAGAGTCTCACTATTAATCTCGGAGTTACCATAAAGAAGTATGTCTAGATCGATAGGTCTCGGGCCATACCTTATTCCACCAGTGCGTCCAATACCCTTCTCAATTTCTTTTAGCATTTTAAGAAGCTCATGTGGCCCGAGCCTAGTTGTGCCCCGAATGGCAGAGTTAAGAAACCGTGGCTGATCAGTCACATAAGCAGGGGCAGTCTCATAAAGACAGGCATGCCTAGTGATGTTCACGCCTGAGCTTTTCATCAGCTGCAATGCCCTGTTGAATGTACTGACTCTATCACCCACATTACTTCCCATAGCAATCACAATCTCTTGGTCAACTGAACGGCCCTCAAGTGAGCATTGCGTAGACAAACGGGCCTTGAATGGAACAACATGTCTGGAAGCTCTGGTCAAGGATCTTGGAGGATGAGTAAGATCAGACACTGTCAAAAAAACAGGAAGGGGTGAGTGACCATTAGAGGCTTAACTGTTTTTTATTGCATGGTAGTGGATTTAAACAGTGAAAGCTAGAACTGTACCAAAGTAGTTCTTAGCAACTGAATGCATCTTCCTAACCGACTCCTTAGCATGGAGGAGCATGGTTGAACATATGAGAAGTAAGAAAGCAACCGCTTGATATCGATTGTAGTCTCAGAATCTTTCACATGATCTTTAATCCTTCACATCTGGTAATAGGCAAAACACAGACAAATGTGAGGTCTGAATAAGCCTAACCAAAGCTAAAAATAGCGAGTAAGCTGATAAATGTATCATGCACGTAAAGTTGACAACCACGCCAGTTTTAATTTTAAACTAAAAGTAAATACATGTATGACAAAGAAAGGAAAGATATTGCATTGTGTACTCCACTATCAAAGCTTGGTCACCAAAGTTCCAATCATGCACCCAAAAGAGACTCTGAAAGATAAAAGTATCTGCAGTAATGGAGACCGTATAGCTTTAAAGTTTGATGTTGGAACAAGCAAGAGGTTATAATAGCTGATGGCAAGAGAGCTGATGAGATATAACAGAAGAAATAAATGAACAAAAATACAGAAGTTCTCTACCAAACCTGCCCATACAGGAAGGCGCTAGAAGCTTATGCAAGAGAGCTTGTCAGCTCAAGTGTTTTGCTGCTTGAAACTGCTGGGAAAACATGAAATGCTCCACTGCCATGCCATTGTGGCTATCAGTCCAACGAGGCAACCCAAGTGCTCAAATAGCTCTCTCGTGAATCAGACAACTCTTCCTAGAACAAGATTAGCTAATACTCATATTGCCAGACAAATAAAATTTATCGTCACAGTGATCGAATACACATGCTGACTACCGTTCAATATGAACTCCAGGTTTAAATGTATCATGCAGGGCATATCCTATCCTATCTAATAGGTCGAGGAACCAACTACGCGAGGATATTACAACCAAAAAGAACCGCGCTGATTTACCCCGAAGATCTCCCGATGCTCGGACCTTCCTCGGCCTCTCAAGTCTCGACTGGCAGCAGCCGCTGCCCCTGCCTTTGATGGAAGCAGAGGCGGAGGCACGTACCGTGGCGCCGTCGGCGGAGCCCCCAAAGCGTCCACTCGGACGTGCGGCGGCGATGGTTGGGTGGGAGGGCCCTTTGCTCGCAGGCTCGCTCGCAGCAGGGCAAGGCGGCGAACTGCCGGCTGCGGCTGTGTCCGTCCACACGGGGCCGAGTGCGGAGGAGGCGTTTGCTGTTCTGGGCCGAGCCGCACACCTTCTTGATAGCGGGCCGCAAGCAAGGAACGATTCCATTCTTGGGTCACTCCAACCAAACCGTTGACAACTTGACACCGTAGATAAAAAGCTCCTAATCATGCCACATCAACACACCAACCAACTACCAAGACAGCCAGGGTGTTCTGCTCCCGCACCTACTCCATCCTTTCTTTTTACTTGACGTGGTTCAACAACATCTCAGAAACTGAAAACATCGATATGCTTTATTAGTTTCATGGAGATGGACGCTTGATAACTCTTATAAAGCTAAACCTCATTGGTTTTTTTATACAAGGTATCCATATCATTCCCTACTAAGTGATCCACTAAGGCCTTGTTTAGTTGGCAAAATTTTTGGGTTTTGGGCACTGTAGCACTTTCGTTTGTTTGTGGCAAATATTGTCTAATCATAGACTAATTAGAGTCAAAAGATTCGTCTCGTGATTTACAGATAAACTGTGTAATTAATTTTTGTTTTCGTCTAAATTTAATACTCCATGCATGTACCGTAAGATTCGATGTGACGGAGAATCTTGAAATTTTTTGGGAACTAAACAAGGCCTAAATATTCTATTTCTTTATGCAAGGTGTCCACATCATTCTCCACTAAGTCCATGTTACAAAAAATGACCATGTCATCTATATCATGTGAAATACTTTAAATCTTTAATATATTAACATACAAGTCATGTACATACACTATTTGTTTCATCACCAATTAATTCTTCTATAATGTAACTAAATATTAGTTTTTGCTCTATTAGCTTAGCAATTTTTTACTAGATCTACAATAAAATACATGCAAGTCAAATTCATATGTATACATACATAATAGACTAAATACCATATAGAAATGTTATGTATATAATAATTTATTTTTAAGAAAATCCAACAGCAACGTGCGGGTAATTCACCTAGTATATAATAAATACTGCTCCTAGCAAAACATTTCCATGTGTTTGCGACCATCCAGTCCATCAAAATATGGGACACGAAACGTTACACATCTATTTATTTTTCTCTTTTTATAGATTTATTAAGAGAAATAACTTCCCTTATTAATTAATATTATATATGTATTGTTTTAACATTCATGACTTAAGTTAAAGTTGGCAACTATTAGGACTGTATCAAACTAAAATGCAACCTTGAGGTGATTTTCCTCCCATTACAAAGTATGGACATAGCTGCTGATAAATACATTTTAATTTTTTTTATGTTATACATAGGTTGGTACAGTTAAATATCAAGTTTTATGACTTCCTTTAAAGAAATTTGTAATCCTAACCTCTGATCAAGTTTGTAGGAGTTATTTTTATCAGCGTGTGAAGAACCGGTCTTTCCGCTGATGATTATATTAGGAGAGTTATTAATGTTTTATACCCCTGATATGTAAAATTTTACGTCAGGAGACGCACAAATTATACTAATTTGGGCGGTCAAGCCTTATGTCCAGTGCAAGAAGAAGAGTTTGTTGCTTTGCCCAAGCACTCAAGGTCCTGGTAAGGGTGCGTTATAAGAGGTTGCGAGTGACTTCCACGTGTGAGTGAGAATAAAAACGATTGGAAACGATAAAAATAGAATTAAAATATAGAAAATGAACGTGGTATTATAATATAGAAAACAAAAATAGAAAATAGTTGAAAATAGTTATGAAACTAACTAAAACTGACAATTTTTAATGTTTGACAAAATTAAAAAACGATACCATAATATAGAAAACGATATCATAATATACAAAACAAAAACAATCGGTTTAGAATATTTTCATTCTGTTTTCATCTTTATGTGTGAGTATGTGTTGACTGCTCTATTAGAGCCAAAACAATGCATTGGCGCAGCCAAGACGTTTGTGGAGTTTAGGCGAGACGCGGCATAGTACTACAATACACTCAATATCTACTAAGAGATAAACTAGCTCAAACAAATCTAAGCCATTATTTTTTTATTGTATAAATAAATTAAATAATTAAAAGTTAGAAAAAGGAAAAATTATCCGAATACTGTAGTATCATCGGATGAAACTAAAGTGGACGACCCTTGCTTTCTTGGTTCATGCACACTAGACCCTTCCTTTCTTGTTCGTACACACTAGGTGAAAAATCAAGGAAGCGATTGCGGCAGTAGGTAGTTGTGTGTGTTCGTGTTGAATGCACTAGTTTAGTTTTGGATAATTGATGAAACCCTAGTACTAACCTCTATACTAAGTGTGTAGACTTAATGAGGTTGGTAAATGCCAAGTGATGGAGCAAGTGATGATCATGGTGATGATGGTGATGACCACAAGATGATCAAGTGCTCAACTTGGAAAAGAAGAAAGAGAAAAACAAAACCCTATAGAGATCAAGGCAAAGGTATTGCTTAGGTTTTTGGTTTTGGTGATCAAGACACCATAGAGGGTGTGGTCACATTTAGGATAGATAGCCGTACTATAAAGAGGGCAATTCTTTGGCTAAGCGGTTATCAAGTGTCACAAGGTGTCATTGTTCATGTGCATGCATTTAGAACCTAGTGAGCTAACTTAACTCCTTCAAAGAAAATATTTGTGAAAATGCTAACACACGTGCACATGTTGGGTTATACATTGTGGTGTTGGCACACTTTGAGAAGGAGGTGGAGTTTGAAGGGTAGAGAGAGGATGGGTTCCTCTCTCCCTCCCGCCGAGCTTGCTCGGCGGGATTCGGCGCTTTTTGAGAAAATGAAGTGCATTTTTTCTAATGCGCCGGTGGGAAAAATGGAGAAATCGCGGGAGTGTTTCTCGCACCGGACGCTGGCTTCTGGAGCACCGGACGCTGAGTCTGTGCGTCCAGTGTAGTCCGTGCCTGGCTCAGCTAGGGTAAGGCACTGGACGCCAGGCACCGGACGTTGGCTAGAGCGTCCGGTGTTCTGAGTCCGGTGTTGTAGGATCTCTGGACGTACAGGAAGTGGCCTAGAGGGGGGTGAATAGGCCTGTTCAAACTTTTTCAGCAAAGTTTATCAGTCACACAGGCAAGGGCGGCAGTGAGGCCCTCCCAGGGCGGCACTGCCGGCCTCAACAGAAAAACAAACAGAAGCTTAACTGAATTAATTCAAAGTTTACCCAGGGAAATTTAGATCAACTAAATTTCCAAGCTTCCTGCAAGATAGTAGAGCACGAGTATGTAGCTAGAATGTGCTGGAGCCTCCCCACCAAGTAGATCGGCCTCAAATCCTAACACAAACTCATACACAAGTGAAAGCACACAAGACACACGATTTTTACCGTGGTTCAGCTGTTGCCACAACAAGGCTTGGCCTACTCCACGTTGTTGAGGCGCCCACACTAGGACCGGCTTAGCCACACAGGCTTACCTTCTCCTCGTTCTCAAAGCAAGGATTTTACCCCTTGCCAAGAGTGAAGAATGTATTAGCTGCAAGGGTAACCTTACAAACCTTCCCTTGGCTGCCACACAAGTTGGCAAGCTCTAGGGCGACGCCTAGCCGGCTAGGAGCAAGCTCCAAGAGTAACAAACTCAAGGCTGCCGGCCAAACGTGAACCAAAAGCTCTTTTTGACAGTAGGAATCGATGGATCTGCTCTCCAATCGAAGTTTGCTGCCTTTTCCCTCAAATTTTGATGGTTGGAATCAAGGAATGGCTTGGGGGCTTGAGGAGCAACAATGGAGGGAGAGAGAAGTGAGCTCTGGTCAGTTTGCAACGGTTGGGAGCGAGGAAGATGAGCAGGTTACCGTTTGAGACGGTCTGAAAGGGTATTTATACCCAGCTCTCCAACTGTCACAGGGTAGGGCGGCAGTGCCGCCCTTGCCTGAACCAGCCTGAAAACACCAAAGTGTAGAGAGAAAGAATATGCTGGCTAGGCTTGGGTCTGAGGATGTTGAGGAGCTTTTGAGCCTTTGGTTCACAATTTGATCAACAACTTTGGAGTCCCTCTTTATAGTACGGCTTTTCCTATACTCAAATTCAAACCGAAAATGAATTAAACCTCCTTTGGAGCTAGGAAAGCCATCCTTTAGAAATGGGGGATCCTCCATGGTATTCAACAACCTCTTTGCTATATTCCCTGCTTGTCATCTCAGCAAAACTCATTAGTTCCCTAATTCGGTGGTCATCAACGCTAAAACCCACAATAGGCTTGATTGCACTTACAATCTCCCCCTTTTTGGTGATTGATGACAACCAAATTAGAGCTTACAAAAGATAATAATCATAACTGAGATTTAAATGGTCATGGGCATAGGAGCTCCCCCTAAATGTATGATTGGAGTTTTGAATACTCAAACTTGACATGAAATTCAAGCTTCGTACATTTAGCAAGTGATGGAGGACCTCCCCCTATGTCCATGACCTCTGTGGGGTGTAACAAACTGTGTCACAAGATAACCGTGTATGCATATGACAGTTTATACAAGCAGGACAGCATGCTGCTGTAGTAGAGGGCCTCACTGCCGCCCTGGTAGGGCGCCACTGCCGCCCTTGCTACGCCAGCAAGCTGACAGAAATTTCAAAAAACATTACACCACACAAACAGGTTAACCAATAGAATTTAAACTAATATTTAACCCTGACAAGCAGTTCACAAGTACATGTTCACATCCGAAGCAAATAGAGACAAGTAAGTAGCATTATTACAACTTAAAAACAGTTTTTGAAGAAGCACTCATGCTCACAAACTAACAACTAACACTCTCATCGGATCTGAACATGAAGATCTGTAGCTGCAGTAACGAAGTCCAGTCGAAAGAATTGACCCCTCTAATTTCTCTAATTTTCTCCCCCTTTGGCATCAAGTACCAAAAAGAGAAAAGAAGAGAGAAAGAAGAGAGAACAACTCACTCATCATCGTCATCATCGTCACTGGAAACCACAGCATGACCAGCCCTATGAGTAGTAGCTGTGAAGCGAGAGGCACGCGTGGAACGTCGAGGAGCAGCCGCTGATGTGCTAGCCTGCCGCTGTCTAGCATCATCCCTGAACTGCCGATAGACACTGCCTAGTGTCTCCTGAAGATCTGGATCATCATCATATCTCTGGTGCTCATCTTCATCAGACTCCGTGTCAGATAGGTGAGGAAGATCTAGAAACTGAGGAGGTGGAGCCACGGGTGGAAGAAGAGGTAGACCCTGAACCTCTCTAGCTGCATTTATTGCATGCCTGCTCTCCATCCTGTCATCATACTGATTTTGTGTCATGTAAGAGCAAGTGCCAAAAATAGCCTTCACCCATTCTGCCAACTTCTGAAAGCGCTTCTTCTTCCTTCCATCTCTCCTCTGTGGCACACTGTGGCCTCCCTCACTATGGTATGAGCTCTCTACTGCAGGAGGTGGGGCTGTTTTACCACCTTTGGTTTTCTTGATGTTATACACCGTGTGGCTACAATCCTTAGGATATTTGACTCCAGTCACTCTCTCAATCACAAACATCAGATAAGGAGCATAAGGAAGTGACCTCCTTCCATCATCCATAGCATATGCCAGCTCTACCCATATGAACCTTGGGATATTAAATTTATCCCCTTCTGGAAATCTGGACAGCACATTAGTAATATGTCCATTTAGATCAGTGGCATTGTCTTTTGGGTTGAGTGTCATTTTGATAAGGTTGTTCATCACATAATAGAAACTCTTCAACCCAGTCCTCCTGTTGTTCACTTGGGTTGGATCCTCCCACATAAAACTCACCTCTTGTGGTTCAAACCTTCTCTCATTGTGAATTCGAGAGTAGGTTCTATGGTCATTTCCAAAACCCAATATCTTGCAGAAGGTAATGAAATCAATCCTATAATGTGTACCATCTGTCATCCAATGAACCTCATCATTGTCTCTGTTCCAGAAGTAGGTAGGATGAAACTGGGCAAGTATCTCTCTATTCCAGTCATATTTAAAGGACATGAGAGTGGACAGCTCAAACTTATCACATACTTTAATTGCAGCATCAAAATCAGGCTCCTCTTTTGCTTGCATAGCATCAAAGTCAATGAAATGCATCTCACAAATCTTTCCCTTTCTAGCTGGTAGAATAGCAGTGGCATAGAAATTTGAATGAAAAACATTCCAGAAACGATAATCAACACCACTTATCTTGTTGTGAGCGTAGGGATCCATCTCTCTAGCTTCCTCCACAGCTTTCCAGCTTGCTGCATAATTGACTAAGGGATGATCCACTGTGTCATTAGGTGCCTTGAGTTCAAACTCATCAGTGCTGTCCCTCATGTAGCTGTCATCAAACTCTATAATGTGCAGGGGAGTGCTAGAACAACCTATGGGAGAGATGGTGAAACCAGCCTGCTGCAACATTTCTTCTTGCTGAATATACTGCTGCCTTGCTGCTCTATCATCTCCAAAGAATACTCCAGAGCCGCTGCCTCTCCCCCTACCTCTGCGAACTTGTTGCTTGGTGGATATTTTCCTTTTTCCTCGGTCCATCTATGCCAACAATGAGCCAAATCAAAAGTTGTACATCTGGCATATAGTAGAACATATGTAGAGTCAATTGATCAAGTGAGATGTGTAGAATATGGACTGTGGGAACTCCCCCTAACCAAGCTGGTTAGGTGAGGGCGGCACTGCCGCCCTGCAGAGTTTCTGCAATCCCTACTCTACACTTCATCACTTATTCAATTTACACACATGTGCACCACTGTCCATCATACAATTTCTAAGACAGTTCATAAGCAGACTAAGTCTAGATGAGCATGAGCTTAAAGAGGATGAACAAATGAACTAGGATAGATTTAATCTATGAACTTTAATCGATTCACTTTCCCTTCAATGTATTGAAACTGCAGAGAAGCAGTTGCCAAGGCCGGCACTGCCGACCTTAAGCTCCGGCACTGCCGGAGGGCATCTTTCAATACGTCGAGAGAAATCAAATCCATTCAAATCCATCCACTAAACCTCTTCCTAATTCATCATCCATCCCCTAGAAACTAAAACTTTTGCTCAAAAAGTAGACATTGCATAGATCGGGATAGGTTAGGGTTTCACCTTGCTTTGCTTCCTTGGATTGAGGGGATGAGAGAAGAATGTCCCTCCTTGGAGAGGGAGCAGCACACCCCAATGCACCACTGGAGATGACCAAAGAGGCCTCCTCCTTTCTCCTTCTTCCTCATGGCAGAGAGATGGCCGAAGGGAAGAGGTTCCCTGGAACCTTGCGTGAGGGAGAGAGAGAGACCGAGAGGGGGTGGTGCGGCGCAATGAGGAAGAGAAGGGAAGATCACGGGCACAAGTAGAAAGAAAAGAGAAGTGGGCCCAAGAGATCCAGTCCAAGGCAAATCAGCCTGAACCGCTTAGGGCGGCACTGCCACCCTCCTTGACAGCAGAGGGATTTAAGAGAAATTAACTTTTCTCTATTGCTTTAGACATGAACACATACAACCCAAACACCATGACTAGACACAAGGAAACAATCAAACTATAGTCATGATATTTGAGACAAATTTTTAAGAGGTTTTGAAAGACATAATTAAATCTTTTCAAGCATTTTCTCCTATGCATGCTAGTTAATCAAACAAAGTGTGTGCTGGAGTTCAAACCACGTTACGAGAATCCAAGATATTCAGTTCACTACGCAAAGCACAAAACCTTGTCTCGTCTAGAGGCTTAGTGAAGATATCGGCTAGTTGCTTTTCGGTGCTCACATGACGAATTTCGATATCTCCTTTGGCTTCATGGTCTCTCAAGAAGTGATGTCAGACGTCTATGTGCTTGGTTCTTGAGTGACTTATAGGGTTGTTTGCAAGTTTTATGGCACTTTCATTGTCACACAAAAGTGGGATTTTGGTGAATTGACATCCGAAATCACGAAGGGTTTGCCTCATCCAAAGTAATTGAGCACAGCATGCACCGGCTGCAATATACTCGGCCTCAGCTGTGGAAAGGGCTACACAATTTTGCTTTTTAGAACTCCAAGACACTAAGGACCGTCCAAGGAATTGACATGTCCTCGAAGTGCTTTTTCTATCTACTTTGCAACCGGCATAATCAGAATCTGAATAGCCAAGTAGATTGAACTTGGAGCCCTTCGGATACCACAAGCCAAGGTTAGGAGTGTGTACTAAATATCTCAAGATTCTCTTAACAGCCACTAAATGACATTCTTTCGGATTAGCTTGAAATCTAGCACACATGCACACACTAAGCATAATATCGGGCCTAGATGCACACAAATAAAGTAAGGAGCCGATCATGGAGCGGTATACCTTGATGTCCACGGCCTTCCCTTTATCATCAAGATCAAGATGTCCATTAGTTGGCATGGGAGTATTGATAGGCTTCGCTTTCTCCATGTCAAACTTCTTCAGCATATCAAGGGTGTACTTGGTTTGACTTATGAAAGTCCCTTCCTTCAATTGCTTGATTTGAAACCCGAGGAAGTACTTCAGCTCACCCATCATGGACATCTCAAATCTCTTTGTCATAATCCTACTAAATTCCTCGCAAAACGCTTGATTAGTACTACCAAATATTATGTCATCGACATATATTTGGCACACAAATATATCATTGCCAATTTTACGAGTGAAGAGTGTAGAATCAGCTTTGCCTATTTCAAAGCCTTTCTTGAGCAAGAAATCCTTAAGACATTCATACCATGCTCTTGGTGCTTGCTTAAGCCCATAGAGCGCCTTTTGAAGTTTATAGACATGGTTTGGAAACTTGGGATCTTCAAAACCTGGTGGCTGCTCAACATACACCAACTCTTGTATAGGGCCGATGAGGAATGCACTCTTGACATCCATTTGGAACAGCTTGAAGTCATGATGGGCAGCAAAGGCTAAAAGCATTCGAATTGCTTCAAGCCTTGCCACCGGTGCAAAGGTCTCTTCAAAGTCCAAGCCCTCTACTTGAGTGTAACCTTGAGCCACCAATCTTGCCTTGTTTCTTGTCACCACGCCATTTTCATCTTGCTTGTTGCGAAAGACCCATTTGGTGCCAATCACATTGGTATTGGGCCTTTCAACGAGAGTCCACACTTGGTTTCTCTCGAAGTTGTTGAGCTCTTCTTGCATGGCCAAGACCCAGTCCTCATCCGCCAATGCCTTCTCTACCTTATCTGGTTCAATGGAAGACACAAAAGAGAAATGTTGACAGAAACTTGCTAAATGTGAACGTGTCAACACTCCCTTTCGAAGACTTCCAAGGATGTTGTCGGCGGGATGATCTCTTTGAATTGTTTGGCGTAGTCTTGGATGCTCAACACCGTCTTGTTCTTCATCTAACTCTTCATCAGCTTCAAGCTCAAAAACTGGTGCAAGATCCAGCCCTTGAGGTGTTCAGGAGGTTGCTGCTGCTGAGGGAGGGGCGGCACTGCCGCCCTGGACAGCTTCACTGTCGCCCTGTTGCTGAGCAGCAGGTGTGGCTGACACATTTGCATCGAGTGCATCAGCGGAAGACTTGTCAGCAGCATCTTGGGGATCCTCCTGAGCAGTGGCTTTTTCTTCTTGTGGCCTTATGCCACCAAGGGCCAATTGCTTGATTGCCTCACATGGTGGATCCTCCCTTCCTGCAACACTTTCATCAATATGCTCTACTTGAGAGCCGTTAGATTCATCAAATGAGACATCTACCGCAACTTCAACTCTACCAGAGGTTTTGTTGTAGATGCGGTAGGCATGCTCATTTGATCCATAACCAAGAAGAATGCCTTCATCAACTTTAGGTGCAAACTTAGAGGTTTTGGGCCTTTTGTTGAGTATGAAACACTTGCACCCAAACACTCTAAAGTATGACACCTTTGGTTTGTTACCGGTTAGCAGCTCATATGAAGTCTTCTTGAGTTTCTTGTGTAGGTAGAGGCGGTTGATTGCATGGCAAGCGGTGTTGATTGCTTCGCACCAAAATAGGTCTGAAGTCTTATACTCATCAAGCATTGTTCTCGCCATGTCAATAAGTGTTCTATTCTTCCTCTCTACTACACCATTTTGCTGTGGGGTGTATGGAGTTGAAAACTCATGCTTGATGCCTTCATCATCAAGAAATTCTTCAACTTGGGTGTTTTTGAACTCGCTACCATTATCACTTCTTATTTTCTTGATGGGCAGCCCAAACTCTCTTTGTGCTCTTCTCACAAAGATCTTTACTTTTTCTTGTACCTGAGATTTCTCAAAGACAAAGAATACCCAAGTGAAGCGAGAATAATCATCAACAATAACTAATCCATATTTGTTACCCCCGATGCTTAGGTAGGCGACCGGTCCAAAGAGGTCCATATGTATCAACTCCAATGGTTGAGTGGTCGTCATGATACTCTTTGGTGGGTGTGGTACACCTACTTGTTTCCCGGCTTGGCAAGCACCACATATCCTGTCTTTCTCAAATTCAACATTTGTTAGTCCAATGATGTGGTTGTCCTTTTGGAGTTTGGCCAAGTTCCTCATGCCAACATGTGCTAGACGGCGATGCCATAACCAGCCCATGCTAGATTTTGCCATTAAACAAGTCTCAAGCTTGGCCTTACCTTTGTTGAAATCAACTAGGTAAAGCTTGCCCTTCAAGCGACCCGTAAAGACAATAGAGGAATCCTCCCTCTTAAAGACTTCCACACCTTTCTCCGTAAAGAGACAATTGTAACCAGCCTCACACAATTGTGAAACTGATAATAAGTTGTATCCCAATGGATCCACATGCAAGACATTTGAAATGGAAGAATTTGTTGTGATAGTAACCTTACCAAGACCGACAACTTCCCCCTTGGAGTTATCACCAAATATGATAGATTCTTTTGAATTTGTAGTTGGGGAATATGTTGAGAACATACTCTTCTCTCCGGTCATATGATTTGTACAGCCGCTGTCAAGCACCCAACTTGACCCACCGGAGGAGTATGCCTGCAAAACAAGTTTAGTTCCTTGGTTTAGGTCCCCAATCTTTCTTGGGGCCTTGCATGTTAGTCACAAAAATTTTAGGAACCCAAATGGAAGTGTTAAGATACACATTTCTGCCCTTGCCAACATATTTGGCAATCACCTCCCCTTTGCTGTTATTTTTCAACACAAAGGAAGTATTCACAATTGGGCTTTGTGTCTTTGCCTTTGGTTGATAGAAACTTTTCTTTGGAGTCCCCCTGTTCTGCTTTCTGGGTTGCTGGGACTCCCCCTGAGGCTGGCATACCTTCTTTTGTGCTTTCACAGGCTCAGGTTTGAGGTTGGTAGCCTTCCCTTGTCTGGGGAGAGCGGCACTACCGCCCTTCAGGGCCTCACTGCCGCCCTTGGCTGGCCAGTGGGCTCGGGACTGCTTTTGTACCCCCTTCTGTGCAGGCTGCTCTACACCAACCTTGCCTTTGCTCGTGAATTTAACACACTCAATGCCATTCACCAGGTCTCTTCCATTGGTCTTTCCTCCTTTTGTGTGGCCAAGTCCATCCTTGACTTTGGGATTTCTCCCATCCTTGTAGTTTGGCCTATTTTGCTGAACTTCTTTACCTTGTGGTTTGTTCTCACACTTGGTGTTCAACAGATGTGTGAGCCTCGTGATCTCCTTTTTCATAGCCTCCATGTTTGAAAGATTTGTGGAATACATGTTTATGTCAAGATTATTGCATTTTCCACAACTTTCACTAATGGAGGGAGTACTAGTCTCATTTGACTTAGAGGACTGTGAGGTACTCTCCCAAAGAAGATTGTATTGTTGCTCAAGACCTTTATGCTTTTCATCTAAGCCATAATACTTTTGCTTGAGTGCATCTACTTCCTTCTTTGTGAGAGTGTGGCTTTCTTTTTCTTTCTTTATACCTTTCTTTAGTGCAGCCACCTCACTCTCCAATGAGTCAATTTCTTTAATTTGAGCCAGATTTTTCTTAGCTTGCTCCTTGATGTCATCATTTCTTAAATCAATTTCATTATTGAGATCTAGTACTTCCTTCATTAGCCTAGAGATGTAGACTTTAGTTTTATGATCACACTTTTTAGTCATTTCATTAAATTCATCATCACTAGAGTCATCATCACTAGAGGAGTCACTCAGTTCACTACTAGAGATTTCTTTGGGGATTGGAGAAGGTTTGGATTTGGTTTGTACCTTCCCACCCTTTGCCATAAGACAAATGTGGGGGCTGTCATCTTGCTCATCATCGGTCATGTTGTCGAAGAGCCTTGGTGAAGATGTTGATTTGAGGACAGCCATGGTAGCCACCTTCTCATCTCCACTTGAGGTCTCTTGAGTTGAGTCCCATTCATGCCCGATGTGTGCTTCTCCAACCCTCTTGTAATTTCTCTTGTTGTCATGCCTTTGTTCCTTCTTTTTCTTTGCCTCTGGACATTCTGCAACAAGATGCTCGGTGCTGCCACAGTTAAAGCACAATCTCTTCTTCTTGTTTTGGAACTTCCTTGGAGTGAACTTGAATCCATGTTGCTTCAGCCCTCGTCTATGCTTGCTTATGAAGAGAGCAATATCATCTGTCTTCTCATAATCACCATCATCACCATCACTATCACTAGAGGATGAAGATGGATCATATTCTTGAACTTGCTTTGCTTTCTTGGGCTGAGTTGTTGATACTTGCTTGCTGCTCTTGGATTTGCTGCAGCCGCCTTGCTTGTTTGATTGCTTTGCCTTGAGTGCTATATCATTGACCTTCATGCCTTCTAACTTGGCTTGCAGCTCGCCAAGCTTTCTTCTCTCATTAGCCTCTTCTCTTTGCATGTCAAATGTCAACAATCTTCCAAGCACATCACTTGGGGTGAAGTGCTCGAAATTCTTCTTGTCTCTAATGAGAGTGACCATGGTCTCATTCCTTGGTGAGTATGCTTCCAACATTACTTTCACAACTTTATGGTCATCAAGGTCACCACCATAGCCTCTAATTTTTCCGACTAGCACCATCAACCTATCAAACATCTCTTGTGGCCCTTCATCACTAATAATCACAAACCTATTGAGCTTGGCCATCATCAAATCAATTTTGGCCTTCCTCACTTTGTCAACACCTTCATGAGCTAAAACCAAAGTATCCCAAATTTGCTTGGCCACATTCACATTCATCACCCGGTTGTACTCATTTCCATTGAGAGCACTAAGGAGAATGCTTGTGGCTTGATTATTGAAGTG
Source organism: Sorghum bicolor (assembly GCF_000003195.3). NCBI lineage: Eukaryota > Viridiplantae > Streptophyta > Magnoliopsida > Poales > Poaceae > Sorghum > Sorghum bicolor. Next base: position 15,182,196 of record NC_012872.2, read on the forward strand.
GACAGCAATCATTTCTTCATTTGTTGGATTCTCTGGATCTGTAGGTTCCTGAAATCCATCACAAACAACATCCCAAAGACCGGGGAGAAGAGCTCCAAGATAGCGACTCATCAAATGCTTCCACTTAGCAAAGTCGGTCCCATCGAAATGAGGCAACTTGCCAGCGGGCACGTTGACAAGACACTTCTTGTCTCGGTTAGACAAATAAGAATAGTTAAAGGATACAGCGGAGTATTTCTTTTTATTGCTGTTGTCCTCCTTTGTTGATTTGCCCTTCTTGTCCTTCTTGGAGCGGTTATATGATTCATCATCATCACCATCATCCGTACTAGATGATAGCTCACTTGATGATGCATCATACACCTCCTTTTCTTTCTTCTTCTCTTCTTCTTTCTTTGCTGCCCTTCTTTTGGCTCGCTCTTCTCTTTTGGCTTTTCTTTCTTCTTTTCTCTTCTTTTTGGCAGCTAGCTTCTCATCTTCTTTTCTTTTTGCTTTAGCTTCTCTTCTTGCTTGCCTCCTTTGCCTTCTCTCGGGGTCGGTAGTCATACCACCATCTGGCTTGAGGGTGGAGTTGCTGGCTGTTGAGACTGATAGCTCACTGCTATCACTCTCAACCAGCACATCCTCAGCTTGTCCAGCTGGAATGGACTTATCCTTCGCCCCCGAGCTTCCCGCAACTTCCATACTTCACGCGGTGAAGCGTATACGAAGCAACTTGGCTCTGATACCACTTGTAGGATCTCTGGACGTACAGGAAATGGCCTAGAGGGGGGGGTGAATAGGCCTGTTCAAACTTTTTCAGCAAAGTTTATCAGTCACACAGGCAAGGGCGGCAGTGAGGCCCTCCCAGGGCGGCACTGCCGGCCTCAACAGAAAAACAAATAGAAGCTTAACTGAATTAATTCAAAGTTTACCCAGGGAAATTTAGATCAACTAAATTTCCAAGCTTCCTGCAAGATAGTAGAGCACGAGTATGTAGCTAGAATGTGCTGGAGCCTCCCCACCAAGTAGATCGGCCTCAAATCCTAACACAAACTCATACACAAGTGAAAGCACACAAGACACATGATTTTTACCATGGTTCAGCTGTTGCCACAACAAGGCTTGGCCTACTCCACGTTGTTGAGGCGCCCACACTAGGACCGGCTTAGCCACACAGGCTTACCTTCTCCTCGTTCTCAAAGCAAGGATTTTACCCCTTGCCAAGAGTGAAGAATGTATTAGCTGCAAGGGTAACCTTACAAACCTTCCCTTGGCTGCCACACAAGTTGGCAAGCTCTAGGGCGACGCCTAGCCGGCTAGGAGCAAGCTCCAAGAGTAACAAACTCAAGGCTGCCGGCCAAACGTGAACCAAAAGCTCTTTTTGACAGTGGGAATCAATGGATCTGCTCTCCAATCGAAGTTTGCTGCCTTTTCCCTCAAGTTTTGATGGTTGGAATCAAGGAATGGCTTGGGGGCTTGAGGAGCAACAATGGAGGGAGAGAGAAGTGAGCTCTGGTCAGTTTGCAATGGTTGGGAGCGAGGAAGATGAGCAGGTTACCGTTTGAGACGGTCTGAAAGGGTATTTATACCCAGCTCTCCAACTGTCACAGGGTAGGGCGGCAGTGCCGCCCTTGCCTGAACCAGCCTGAAAACACCAAAGTGTAGAGAGAAAGAATATGCTGGCTAGGCTTGGGTCTGAGGATGTTGAGGAGCTTTTGAGCCTTTGGTTCACAATTTGATCAACAACCTTGGAGTCCCTCTTTATAGTACGGCTTTTCCTATACTCAAATTCAAACCGAAAATGAATTAAACCTCCTTTGGAGCTAGGAAAGCCATCCTTTAGAAATGGGGGATCCTCCATGGTATTCAACAACCTCTTTGCTATATTCCCTGCTTGTCATCTCAGCAAAACTCATTAGTTCCCTAATTCGGTGGTCATCAACGCCAAAACCCACAATAGGCTTGATTGCACTTACAGGTGTCCGCGCATTTTGCTTTGCTCCCTGGGTTTAAGTCTGGTGTGCACCGGACAGTCTGGTGCTCAGCGTCCGGTGACCGTGCGAGTTTGCAGACCTCCCTGAGTTTTAGTCCGGTGAGCGTCCGGTGCTTTGCAGGTTACCGTTAGACTTCGACGCGTGAGTTTCAAAAGGCGACACGTGGCCGTTTCTGGAGCACCGGACGCAGGGGTTGAGCGTCCACTGCCTCCTGAGTAGCGTCCGGTGACCCCGTAGTTTGCCCAGTGAAAAAGCCAACGACTCTATTTGTTTGAGGGGCCTATAAATACGTGTTGGCCGGCTTAGGGCTCACTCTCTTGGCATTCTAAACATACTTGACATCCTTGTGAGCCTAAGCAAACTCCTCCCACTCATCTTCTTCATAGATTTTTCATCTTTGTGAGATTGGGAGTGATTTCAAGTGCATTTTCTTGAGTGATTGCATTTAGTGGCACTTGGGGATCGTTCTAGTTGCGGTTTTCTTGTTACTCTTGGTGGTTGCCGCCACCTAGACGGCTTGGAGCAACGGAGGAGGATTGACACAAGTTGGTGATTGTTCGTGGTCATCTCCCGGTGTTTGTGAGGAGTTTGTGCCTACCTCGGCGGAGAGCCAAATGCAACATTAGTGGATTGCTCGTGTCATTGAGCTACCTCACTTGTGGGTAGGTTCTTGTGGTGTCCTAGTGAGGACGAGGTTCGTGCTACACCTCTTAGCCACCGAACCCCCAAGTGTTGGTCGACACAACGGGGACGTAGCGTGCCGCTAAGCACGTGAACCTCGGGAGAAAAATTGGTGTCTCAATTGTGTTTGATTGGCATTCTCTCGGTGCTTGATTGTTTATATTGGTGATTGGTTCATCCCCTACACGGCGGTATAAATATCTCATCCTATCTTTACTTACCGCAAACTAGTGTAATTAGTTTAGTTGCTTACTTTGCCTTGTGTAGCATAGTTCACTAGTGTAACTTGTAGAGACTTAGTTCTTGTGTGCATAGTGATTGTAGCAACTAGAATTATTGGATATGTGGCTTGCAAACACCCCTTTAGAGCTAGAGCAAAAAGCTTTGCTTTATTATTTACTAACCTCTTGCTCTAGTGAGTTTGTAGAATTTTTAAATTGGCTATTCACCCCCCTCTAGCCATATTAGGACCTTTCAATTGTGGCCGGAGTGTTAAATTTCTTTACATGTTTTATCATGTATATGTGGATATTTTGTCTTAATAAAAGTAATAGAAGTATATAGACTAAACTACTCCCTCCATCCTATATTATAAAGACGTTTGACTTTTTTATCTTAAGTTTGACCACTCATATTATTTAAAAAATTTGTGTAAATAAAGTCAAATTTAAGTCATTCTTGTAGAACTTTCATTAATAAACCAAGTCATGACAAAAAAGTGAAATTTTGCATAATTTTTTGAATAAAATAAATAGTCAAACTTAGTGTCAAAAAAGTGAAATGACTTTTACTTTGGAATGGATTGAGTACTAAAGTTCGTGAGCTCGGGCACCGACCCAGGGTGGCCGAGGCTTGGCTCCATCAGTGAAGGGATGGGGTTTATAAGTACAAGAAGTTGATGGCGATGTAGTCACTCTTGATGTAGTCTCTCTAATCGAAGCTAGAGTCAGAGTACACCTAAATCTAAGAAAAATACGCCAACAACTGTAGGAGTGATGAAAATAAAACAACAAGACAAAACTTGACACAGGTGGTTGATACTTGATAGGCTATAATGAACTCACACCTAGCATGACAATGGGACTTCATGTCTAACATCATTCCATCACTATTCCACAAAATCAAGCGTGGGTCATGCACTCACGTTGCACCATCTAACCCTATGTGGATGGCACCACAATTACTATCACCTTAGATGTAATCACTACAACAATCGAGTTGGACCGTACGACATAGGGAGAAGGACATCAGCACCACATGCTACTCACCCTTTAGAACTCTATCCCCTTGGGTATATGAAGGGTATGAGGGTACCCCCTTGGACACAAGATATAGCATAACCGATATCAAGAGACACACATGATACTGCTCTTTTGTAACATACATTTAGCCCATTCACAAACTTTGAGCACTTAGATACAACAATCCGAGCACCACCCGATCAATGGATATTAAACCTCCATGTTCCATGAACTACCCATTGAATCCTTGTGTGTGATATTGGAAACTAATAGTTGCTGATATGAAGCACCGACACGTGGTCTTCCAAAAAGGTGTATTCATAGTTATATAATTATTCAAAACATCTGTTTTGTATTCTTTAAGCAATCAAAATATTGTTTTGCTTATCAATACCATAAATTGTTGTGTGGCAATGACGCGGTCATGGATAATTTTGAGCCATTTGTTTGTTGTGGAATCAAACTTGGCAGAGAGGTTGGGAAAAGGTGACTTCACTTCAGTCTAATAATAAACCCAATTCTGCTCCTAAATATCTCAAGTTAAATCACTCCAGCTCTAGAAGAAATGTGATTTCAGAGTGGAGGCAAACTTCCAACTCCTATAAACCACACAACATAATGACAAATATTTGGTCCATTAGAAATATATATTCAGTAACTGCTTTCTATGATTATTGACCATGTAAGATGGCTTTGTTTTTACTCCGATACTTATAGAAAACAAAAACTTATCTATTGTTCATGTACAACGGCGAAAGCAATATTTTAGTGATCAACGAAGTATACAAAGCGAATCCTACGTAAGCAGCTTTTATCCATATGCCATTATGAAATATCAAAATTACCTTTATACCATTAACAATTCGAAAAGTTCTCCATTACATTCACATAAAATCGTATAATTTAGAAAGTTCTCCACTACAATCAAATAAAACCTCCTACCCTATAAGTACTCTTGAGAGCCGGCAAATCTTTGAAATTGATGAAGTTATCATATATGCCATGCTATAAGTTAGATAGGTGCCACGCTATAGATTGGAACATATATAATTAATAAACTCTAAAATATTTGCTTTCAGGGGAGTCGAACCTGCAGCCGTCGTTGTTTTATTGATTAGTGGTGCACACAAAGCAGATCCAACATGAGCAAAAGCTTCTGGAAAAATATTCGTCCCAGCAACAAAGCATATCCGAATTTTGCGTAGACGCTAGCAACGGAGTATTGTATTGGAATGGAGTTAGCCGTAACCCAGTCACAGTGATTAGGACAACCAAAATCGATCTAATCGGTTAGCCTTAATTGGGAAAGCTCAACAAATCATGGTTGCAGACGCGGCGAAGCAACCCAAACAAACCCAACTGCGCGTCCGAGGCGGGGAAGGAAGGAAGAAACCGTAGCGAGATATTTGCATTTCAGTCCCTGCGAAGATCGTGTCCTGTAGAGGCCCCTCGCCGCGCCGCTCGCGTCGGGATCCCGCCGTCGCCCTCGTCGGGCGGCGCCATGGGGACGGCGGCGATGGCGACGGCGGTGGGCGGCGCCATGCTGCTCTACTTCGTGCTGAGCCGGCGGCTGGCGGGCGAGGACGTCTCCGTCGGCGGCGGAGGCGGAGGGGGAGGAGTCGGGTCCGGGAAGCGGCGGAGGGGGCGCAGCGCGCCGCGGCGCCCGGTGCAGCCGCCGGCGACGTGGATCGAGGCGGTGGGCACGCTCGCGGAGACGCTGCGGTTCACCTACTCGGAGACGCTCGGCAAGTGGCCCATCGGGGACCTCGCCTTCGGAATCAAGTACCTCATGCGCCGACAGGTGAGAGAACAGAGAACCGTTCCTCCTCGCTATTCCACCATCATCAGGTATTCGGATTGCCTGCCGCTTGGATCCAAGTGAAATGGCTCGGTTTTGTTTCGAATTTGGCTCTCAAGGCTTGCGTTTTGGATCTGAAATGCGAGTTCCTTTGTGCTCGAATTGTGCTTCCCCTATAGCATTCTGCACTCCTTGTAGGAATGGATTTGATACTAAGTATATAGATGCACAGAAAGCAGGTGAGTTCTAGTGCTGATAGCCTTTCATAAAAATTGCTACTAGGAAGGTATCAAGCTGGTGGGTTTTGTGCTGGAGCTACTGCTAATTCTAGTGTTATGCAGTTGCACCTGCAAAGTTAAGGTTGCATAAGTTTGTATTGCTGGTAAATTTTTTAGTTTACAGATACTTCGGTTGACAGAGTTATACCTTTTCAATATTCAAGTTGTGCTTGTTATGAGTAAACATGCCTCTTAAGATGAAGTTCCTGATCTGATTAGCATACTTAATCGTGAGAGAACTGTTAATATGGATCTCTGCGAGATAAGATGGTTGTGATTAAACTGATTATGGCATAACTTTTCAACCGAGGGATTCAGAGCTAAGCTACTAATAAGTTATTAAAGGATCCCAAAACTTATCTACTGTTCCTTTTCTCGTGTTGGGTGTCAAATCCTGATTTTTGAGTAATCTAATGTTCTGTAACCTTGTGTTACTTGTCAGGGCAATTTACATGTTGCCAGTGTATATGCTGGAAGCGAGTGCATTGAACTGAAAGGACCTGAAATCATGGAAGAGCTGATTGTTCTACGGCGGTTGATTGATCTGTGCTTCCTTTTCTCTAAGAAACCATTTCCAGTGTTCCGGGAGTTAGCTGGATTTTCACAGGAGGATGTTCTTATTGAAGAACCAAAGGCGGGGGTGAGTAAGTATTGATAGCTATTTTAGTGTTCATCGATTTCTTAAGGCATGCTCTGTTGCTAGTGATAATATGAATCTAGTTGATTATGTGTTTTTCTTTTTGATTCCCGACATTAGTCCTACTTTAACAGATTTTGAAGCCTGCTCATACAATTCTACGTGATGAGTGCACCAAATCCTTCCTTGTTTTGATTCGAGGGACTCATAGCATGAAAGATACTCTGACTGCTGCTACTGGGGCTGTGGTGCCATTTCACCTCTCACTTTTGGATGAAGGCGGTGTGAGCAAATTAGTGTTAGGCTATGCTCACTGTGGGATGGTTGCAGCAGCCCGCTGGATTGCAAGAGGTGTAACACCATGCCTTCGTGAAGCAGTCAGACAATGTCCAGAATACCAAATCAAGGTGCATATTCATCTTATGGTTCAAACTCGCCATGCCTGATATTGTTCATATAAGGCCTTGTTTAGTTCCGAAAAAATTTCGGATTTTGACACTGTAGCATTTTGGTTTTTATTTGACAAATATTATCCAATCATAGACTACCTAGGTTCAAAAGATTTATCTCGTGATTTACAGGCAAACTGTGCAATTAGTTTTTATTTTCGTTTATATCTAATGCTTCATGCATGTGCTCCAAGGTTTGATGTGACGGGGAATCTTGAAAAGATTTTGGTTTTCGGGGTGAACTAAGCAAGGCCTAAGTTTTGGTTTGGTGGAATTGCTACATCATTTTGTCTCAATAATACCCCTTGACTCGTCATTTGAAGAGCTAATTTTGTTCTGTTAGATTGTTGGCCATTCATTGGGTGGTGGTACTGCTGCATTGCTAACCTACATCCTTAGAGAACATAAAGAGTTTTCTTCAACAACTTGTGTTGCATTCGCACCAGGTATGTCAACTGTTGTCCTGTCAAGTGTCCATAATATATTGGGTTAGGATCTAATAACAGCTGATTTTTTGTTGTCAGCTTCTTGCATGACATGGGAATTAGCAGAATCAGGCAAACATTTTGTGACTACGATTGTCAATGGAGCTGATCTGGTTCCCACTGTATCGACTGCATCTATTGATGATCTCCGTTCTGAGGTAGCTCCGTTTCTCCACGCAGATTTGTTGCTTTAATTAATGTTTCATCTCTGGGGAGAAATGTGATTCTTATTTACACTTACAACAGTAAATATGACACCATGGCTGTTTTCATTGAAAATTTAGTAGCAAGAAATTTCACTCTCTTCCTCACTCCTTATGTCTTATCCATCATCCAGGTAACAGCTTCATCATGGTTAAATGATTTGAGGGATCAAATACAACAGACACGTTTCCTAAATGTCGTTTACCGGTCAGCCACTGCTTTAGGAACTCGCCTGCAATCTTTTTCTGGTGCGAGAGAGAGGGTTGCAGGTGCTGGAGCATTTCTACGTCCTGTTTCAAACAAAACCCAGGTACATATGTGACAAGGAGCTGGCAAGCTGTATAGTTATATTTTATTGGTAGCAATGATGTGGTTCTATAGTGATGCCTGCACCCTATAACCAAAAGTTTTCTTTTGTTAGATTAAGCATTCTCTACTTTATGACCTTATTTTGGACATGGTTGTTTCATAAACTAAATAAAGTCTTGATGCTGAATGATATTATTCAAATATTCAGTGCATGAAAGACGTGCACAGCATGATAGCTTTGTGTCTAGTTATTCTTCAGAGAACTTATCCCCCAGAATCAAAGCATTATTGAACCCTTCTTAACAAATATTCCAATGCAGGTTGTGATGAAACAAGCACAGAATGTTGCACAGGCTGTTGCTAGAAGTCGGTCTGCACTTTCCTCATGGTCATGCATGGGTGCACGTCGTCGAGGTGTAGGTGTAGTTACTGCAAGTTCTAAAGATGATATAAGAGCAGAAACCCATGTAACATCGACAGTTGAGTCAAAGTCCTTCGTTGTAGAACAATGTGTCACCAAGACCATAGAAGAACTGCAGTATACTGCAGCTAGTATTTCTGTTCATGATGCAGCAGACGAAGAAGAGGCTCTTTTGAGTGAGCATGAAACCTCTCGGGAGAATGCCGAAGAAGAAATAACAGAGGGTGAATTGTGGTACGAGTTCGAGAAGGACTTGGATCGACAGACTGAAGTGGAGGCACGAACTCGAGAGGAAGAGGCAGCTGCAGCCAAGGAAATAATGGAAGAGGAAAGTGCTGTGCTAAAAGGTGTAGAGGACAGGCAGTCCTTCACATCAGATAGCTTGGAGAGGCAGCAATTCTACCCACCTGGTAGAATCATGCACATGGTTGCAATGCCTCCCACAGATGCTGACCCAGATGATCCAGTGGCTGCTGACGAGTGCTCTGTTGGAATATATGAGACCCCTAGAGATCTTTACAGCAAGATTCGACTCTCAAATACCATGATCAATGATCACTACATGCCAATGTATAAGAAGATGATGGAAATATTGATTGAGAAGTTCGCAAAGGATGAGGACAGCTATTGTACAGGTTCTACTGTAGAATAACGTGAAGGCATGAATGACCTATATACATCATATAACTGTACAATACTCCCCTTGTTAGCTGTTATTAGCCTCTCTGACATTGCAATATACAAGAGGTGATGTCCTCCTGACCCGTGAAAAAGGATTTTAGTTAGGGTCATGTGAGTGTGTGTGATGTGTAAATGTAAAAGGAAACCAGAATCAGCAATTTAATACCTTTTCCAGTCTCTGTGCTTGTACTTCACAAACATGTGATTACTTGGATCTTGAAATCTAAATGTTTACAAGGCATTTAAAATTGAGGTGTTTAGAAATAACAGCGTTTTGACATTGTTTATCCAGACCAATGGCTACAGCGAACTAAAAAGAGAAGAGTTGCAATGGCGCTTGCTTAGCTAGCCATGGCAAGAAATTTCTTAAGCACTGTTTGATTGTTGCAGTGCGTCTGCATCTGCGTGAATTTAAAGTTTGTTAAAAGATTGACAGTGAGGGTATACCCTGAGAGCACTGTACAGCTGGCAAGGGTTTAAATATATTCTTATCCGTGCTCGTGCACATATTACTATTATAATTATATAAAAGTAAAGGGGCAAAAAGAAAAACAGTTCCACTATCATTATTATCAAATATAAAATAAAATGAATAATAATTTCCAAACAAAGAGCTTTGTCGAGTGTTAGGCCAGCAGCTAACCAGTAAAAAAATAAAAAAAATTAAGCTATGTTCCGGTGTGGTGTAGGCCCCGTTTCCCAGAGGGTAGCAGGGCCTTCCAAAAATTGGCGCGCGAGCCCACCCTAAAGTAGGGGCGGGACATCGCTCGCACCTTTGGCAAGGTGTGTTCTGTCGGGTGTCGGCACGGCACGTCAGTCTCTATACGATCATCAACGGGCCGCCTTTCACCCCCTGACAGGGTCGGGTAAGATTTCCGCCGCGCTCTCGCGCCGCTCTTATAGCGCCCACGCCACGGCCACGTCTCCTCAACTCGCGGTGTGGTACTAAAAACGACATCCAACGCGCGGTCGCCTCCGACCCGACCGACGCTCCTCTTTAGGTTGGCTAGCTTGGTAGCCCGAGTGAAATGAGCCCAAAGATCTTTGTTTGGCCCAATAGCGCATGATCTGCCTGGAGGCTCGAGTCACATTCCTTATTCGGCAGAGGCCGGCATTTTATATAATTTATTTATTTATTTATTTATAAACATATCTGCTTTCTTCCGTATATTTTTCTAAGAAATTTGACGAAAGTTAAAGAAGGTTACTTAAGATAAATCCCATGTAAAATGTAATTTGGATCAGAGGAAGTATATTCTAAGGGCTTTAATTGATTGGTAATAGCTTTGCAATTGACAAAAAACAGATAGAGCACTAACATACCCTCCGTTCCAAATTACATGCCACTAATTTTTTCCCTGGTTGAATTCCAAAAATAAAAGAAGTCCTTGTCATAAGTGAAATTTCTTTAACTTTAACTAAGCTTTTAACAGAAGTATATGTCAGGGGAATGTAACGAAACTAGTCTGACGATGAAGACTTTAGTGTATTTTTCTATAAATTTAGTTGCATTTTGGAGTTTGACTTCAAACAAATCTGAGTAATATATAATTCGGAACACAGGGAGTACTAATAATTCATCTCTGCATGTACATTTACTTGCCTATACAACGGTGAACTGACATCAACAATAATAAACAGAGAGCAAACTGCAACAAAATCTGCCAATGCTCCATGTACAAGGCAACAACTTCAAGTCTTATAAGTCCCTTTTATTTTGCATAAAGAAAGAACGAATCCAATAGGGTAACATCTATTGCCCAAACTAACTCTGATAAACGAACTGTACAAATCCTGGCCACCATATCCTATACTCGAAACTAGCAAGAATATATATGATTTTTCCTTCTTCTTTTTTTCCTATTCGTCCAGGCACGAGATACTTTCTAGGCATCTACAACTATAATAACCCTATAACATGTACAAGTATCCTATAGGACTTTCGCCAAAGGCAGGGAAAAAACTAATGAAAAACTTGTGGAGATGTATAATACTCGCTTTCACTGAAGAAAGGTCTCAAGTCCTCTTGGCACATGAATTCCAAAGGGAAGCAAACAATATGACCCCTGACGGCCTGCAACCGCTCCACTGGATTGACACATGCCAGATCTCCATCCTGTTGAGTTTCCGGGTTCTCTAGGGCAACACCCAAGTCGATGGTTGTGTGGCCAATTTTCTCCTTCCGATGAGCAAAACTTTGGCGAAATTGGTACCTGCAAGAGTTTGGTATCATTTCAGAGATCAGCAAGCACAATATTTCGACTGAAATGGATGAAAACTTGAAGAAGGGTCCTGCATTCCGCACCTAGAATGGATGTGATCGTTGGGAACACATGAAAATACTTGTTGGTAGATCATGGTATTCTCCTGCCATGTGTCAGTTTGTTCAGTTGAGGGGGGAAAATAAGTATTGGTGCTCATTATGTAGCATTCTTATGATAAAAAAATGCAATGGAAAATCATTATTTAGTAAAATCACGACATCCATAGACAGGTGCAGTGACAGATAGTCATACTGGTTTCCTGGTTTAGCGGTTAGTTCAAAACAAAATAGTTCCGTCTCTAACTTGAATAGCTTAAAAGAAATAAAGGGAAAAGATAAAGTATCTCCACCGCACTCACCTTAGCAGTGGCCATCCAAATGCTTTTGTACACTGAATCATCCACAGGATCCATAATGCAACTAACCTGAAAGTGAGGATACACATTAAGTGGAATCGAACCCACAAACTATTCTACTTCTGTCAAAAGCATATGTAAAATGTTCAGGACTACTTTATAAAGGGTTGCCATGAAACAGATTCAAAGAGTGGGTGTTAGATAGTTCAATTGCATGTGTTCAGATGGGAAGAGGGGTGTTTTGTTGTGTGGTTGGCTTTATTCTAGTATACCCTGCTGATCCTCTATGTCTCACTCACTTTATATAGTGTGCAGAAACCTATAGTGATGGTTCTTCTTCAAGTTGTCTCTGTCCAACTAATTTGTCCTGTTTGCACTTGTGTACATGACGTAGAAAGGCTATAAGGCATCTTAGCTCAATCCATGCAGTAGACCTGTTCATTTGCGGTTTTTGCTGGTTTGTTAACCTAGGCTGTCACATGCCATCTAGAATGGGTCGTTCCAGTTCTACAGTTTGCAGAGCAATATCACTGCGCGTTGAGCTGGGCCAGTTTCACTGGCCCACAGTTTAGATGATTTGAACCATTATTTTCCTCCACAGCTATCAACATCCAGTCTGCATTCACTTGTTCGTCCAAGGACTCTCATCAACATATGCAATTTACAACAGAGGCATCCAACCTTGGACAAGGAGCTTGGCGACCTGCGCATGCTTGGCAGCCCACAACTCGCCATCTCCTCCTGACGCTCGTCACCTTCTCCTGAAGGTGAGCGACCTGGTGCAGCATCAGCAGCACCAACTTTCATTCAGTGCCAGGTACACTGGGGGTAGTGCTATGTAGTGATCCGACCATTGGCACAGGACATCCCGACCGACGTGCCATGCAGGTGACTGAAGGCATTGGCATCAGCATTGCAGGCGCCTGTAGTGGCAAATTTTAAGATGATAACGCAGCAGCAGCAGCAATGCAACTGGCGGCCGCCCATCTTCCTTGAGACATGGATGTTAAGCTGGAGAAACAGTCCACGAATAGGAGACAGCTCGATGGAGTTGATGTGCAAGGGGTGGCACGGAGGTGTGCATCCACACGCACGGAGTGGCCTTGGTCACGAACTCCACCACCCGCGTCCTAGAGGTAGCTAGTCCGCCGAGAGGTGAGAGATGCTACTCGAACGGAACCTGACAATTTAAAGGAAGGAGGCTGCATCTTTGCCGTAACTGTGCACCGGTGGTCCAATGCAACTGGCATGCTGCAGATTTGTCAGCTTGACTACATGAGCAGCTAAAACGAACAGCGACAAATGCAAGGCCGGTGGCCAGAACATGAAAGCCGCCTCTGCTCAATATATGTGGTGAATCTGACAGGACAAACAGTTAGCAGGGCTAAACCAGTACAACCCAGCCTGTTTCTTCAACACATGGTTCAAACCAGTAAAAACTCCCTAATCTGCTTTGACTGGTCTGGTCCAGCTCGGATAATGGGTTAGCTGGTTTGCTTCAAAACTGTCATCAGGGCTACCATGCAGTACCAATATGAAATATTAGGACACACGAATTTGAGGTGGTTAGTTGGAATGGTTTGAGATGGGCCTTAAATTGAAAACTGATCAGATACAGCAGGTTGTTAGACTACCTGTCTGCCTGGGTGTCACAATAGGAAGCCAAAAGACAATGAAGGTGAAGCTACTAGGTTGGCAATTGATATCCCATGGTTTAGATAGCATACAATCAACTTTGAGAAAAAAAAACAAACAAACAAGACAACTTAGACTATAAATCCTTCTTTCCTCACAATGCTTCTATACTTATTGCAACTCCCAATTTAAATCATTGGTGGGTAAAGCATAATGAGTTATATAGCCCAAACCTCTCCTGGAAGAAGACCAAGGTGTTCTGCCCATAGAGAAAGTCGTAGGCTGAGGGAGAACTTTCCAGCTTCCCAAGGTCTTCCATCCATTATAGAACTGACAACCTCTTTATCTTCAATAACTATACCAATCTGAAAGAATAGTAAGACTCCGTTATAGTGTAAATAACAGGGGCTGGAGAAGATTGCCTATGTAATCTCGGTAAACATGCCTTGATCTTCACTAATTTCAGTTTGGTCATGAATTAAAACACTCTTCACCTTCAACAGCAAATTTTCCAATAAAAAAGAGTTTTTTTTATACAGAAGAGGAAAAAGAAAGAAAGAAGATATATACAGGGAAGTAAAAGTGATTTACATCCCAGTTTAGCCTAATTGCATAACTTTAGGAGTATCCCTCCATTAGGGAAGGATATTTCTAAGTTAATCAAGCTGCTTGAATTCAGCAGTTATTGCCTGCATGGAGTCGAAGCATATATACTGTACAACCTTTCATCTATTTGGCCTGATAATTACTTATAAGTGTAGAAGAGCACCATGCAAATATGCAAATCATACCTCAGAATCCCTAGATCCAAGCAAGCTTCTATCATTTATGTTAGCTGAGCCAATTAATGCCATGCGGTCATCAATAATCATCAATTTACTGTGCACATATATCTGCAGCATGCAGGTTGTTAGGAAAACAATTAAAGGAAAGCACAGAAAGTAACCTTTGCCTAAAGGCATGACCTATTGAGTGTAACAGAACCTTTTTACCCCCCCCCCCCCCAAAAAAAAAATACCTGATTAGTGACCAAAGGACCCCCATCACCTAATCTGCCATGTGCTCTAAGCCCATAAAATGAGATGTAATCATGCGCCTTCGAGCCAACCACATCATACAGATTTTTAAGAATTGAATTAGGTCCTCTACAAATAGTTCGGTATTGCCAATGCATAATTGCCCTCACAGACGCAGCTCCACCATCATCAATGCCACCCTGAAACAAAATATGTAAATATACAGCCACCCTGAAACACCAACCATGTGTAATCGATACAAAAGCACACTACCTGAAAACCAGGTAAAAGTGGTATGACAATAATAACCCGGAAGCGCTTTTTCTCTTTTTCTGCTCTAAGTATACGCCTATATAGTGCTTCTAATACACGATTCTTAATTGTGTCATCTCCTGAAAGACCTGATATGAAAAACTGATTCTGCAAAGGACAGCAGAAAGAATGTATGTTACAAGGGATATCAGTCTATTTGTAATTATGTGCATATAGAAACATCAAGTCTATTGATTCTCAAACATATGAATGTGAATAACTCTGAATATAAAGTGTTACGTCAAAACATAAATCTTATGGCTTAAAACTGCAGAACTAAAAAACACACCTCAATGTAAACAAAATGTTCTGCCTTTTCAATGAGAGAAAAATAGGCATTGTGGATGCTTCCTTCAATTTCAGTTGTTCCTGCTGACCATGGGCCAACACTTCTAACAACCTAAATAACAGAAAAAATTTAATTGGTTAGATGTTAGTGTACAGTATGATTTTCGTTATTATTTGGTATACAAGCAATCTAAGAGGACAATAATATCATCCCCGATTCATTTCAATCCACTTGGAGACTAGGACAACAGATTAATGCAACCTGGTCTTAACAAATGCTTCATGTGGTAATTTGAGACAAGGGTTTTCAAGTGCCACCTAAGAACAGCTCATGCCTATGGATACTCCTTTTTTATTGGTGTGGAATGACTGGAGATTCAACAACTTTGGCAAGCGAGAAGTGCAAATGAAACTTCAAGATGCTATTTCCATTATTCAAAACTTAGAATCTGTTACCTTCCATGAAATTTTAAAGATTATGCACCATCGGCTATTTGAACAAAAAAAAAAAATCTTTTGCATGACCAAAACCATATGTAATAGTCTAATAGAATACACAAAGATGGTCGCCATAAACAAATCAAGCCAGTGCGAGAATTTCCATCAGTATGTTATGGAATTCATGGTAAGATTGTACTGTGAGAAAAAAAAGCAACAAACACAGGCAAAAATATGTTCAAACAGGCATGTGTATCGGTTGGTAAAACAAACAAGTTATAATGTTGCATTCAGCATAAATCTTGACAAACATAACATTTTCTTCTAACTAGGGACTTCTTATGCTATATCTATTCTCTGAGAAAGTATTAAAGTTCCCTTGAACCACCATGGTCACGTTTACTTGTGTAACAATGAATAGCACTAAGCTGCATGGGGCACGCGTAACACAAAGTTTGGCGCGGCTGAATCTGTAAACCAACATATACATTAAGTACAAATAAAGTATCAGGATATTAATATCAGCAGTGCATGATAACCTGGCAACGACATGCTGCTCGGGGACCAACTTCTCCAACGTCAAGCGCAGAGGCAACTTGATCACCTCGATCTTGTGTCTCCCACCACTCCTTATCTATGTGTTGCATATTTGGATTTGAGGTTCCATAGTGTTTAGACACTGAAACCTCAGGGGAACCGACATTGTCCACAAATCCTTTCATCTGTAAATCTTGTAAAGAAAAATCTTGTTTGGCCTTTCGGTTCGACAGTGCCTGCTGGTTCCAATTGGTTTTATTTGCATGATCTGAAAGACCATTGGTGATATTCATGCCATTCATTCCAAAATCTCCACTTGCAAATACATGGTGATCAGGTTCATGTGGCAAAAGCAACGGAATGTCCTGACATGATGCTGGTGTTGTCAAGGAGTTTAACCTATTGAACTTAATATCCTTATCAGGGTCCTGTTTATTCTCCGTTTCCCCATTTGTTTCCTTGCTTGTAGCCATGTAATGAGGAATTACCATGTGATGATGAGGCATTAATAATGGAATTGCTTGCTCATTCGGTGCTTTATTCCTCTGCAATAGGTGAGATTGTTAAGTTCAGAACTGATACTGATGAAAAATACTCCTAAAGCCAACTGACCTTTGCATAGTTCCATCTCTGAACAAAATGCCTTGCTACATCTCTACATGCTGGACCATAAAGTGCACACTGAACATCATGCCAAGGCATGCGAGGATATTTAGTGCGATCAAGCTCATCTTTCATTGTGTCCTCCCAAGAATTTGGCTCAGATTCCCTTACAAACAACAGTATAATAAGATAAGCACACAAGCTAAAGAATTAATACAAAGTATGCATGCATGTAACCTAATAAAAAAATCCGAATAATGAAAATACCTAGGATTATAGTAATCCTTTCCAGGCCATGTTGATGGAGGAAAATCTGCAACTTTATGCTCAGGGGAGTCATAACGACCAAAGCACAAATCAAGACCTCCAACATAGCATACTTGATTATCAACAACGACAATTTTTTCATGGTGAGACCTTCAAGCCATACAAAAGAGTGAATGGCGAGAATTTAATTAATTACAGCTAACAGAAAATAAACAAGCATAAAACTCCCACTGTACCATAGATATATGCCAGTCGAGAAATGATCTGGGTAGCGCAGAACTTTAACATTCTCATGAATGTTAAGTAGCCTCCGTTTACTGTACATGCTGTTGATTTTCAACGCAAGAGAAACTTCCTTGTACAAAAGAATGTAAATCTGCAAAACAAAATAGCATTTCTTAGTTACTGAGACTGATAATTAGTATAACTAATTAATATGATCATTAAATAAAAAACTAGTGGTGTTTGGCCGGTGCTTCTGCTCTTCAGGAGCTCATCCTGAGGTCGCTTGCTCCAAGTCCTTAGTGGCCTAGTGTGGCAAGTTGGTTTTGGTCGGGCTTTTTGCAGTATGCAGTGTGAGTTGGGTGTGTTTTTTTCTAGCCATCCCGTTTTGTTTAATAGTATTTTTTTCCTCTCTTAATGAAATGACACACAACTCTCATGCGTTGTTCGAGGGAAAAAACTAGTTCCATTGTATAATTCACAAAAAATGACGATTCATGATAAGCATTAAGCAAACTGTGTTCAGTTTCTACTTGATCAATGAAATATTTGAATGCTGAGAATTATGCTCTTGCAGTCTTGCTTATGACCACTTCTGCATTGCAGAACATTTGGGAGCATATAGGAACACTAGACAAAGGAATCTGATTAGGCTAGAAGTACAGAAACATCTACACAGTGGTTTGCTTCAGCTCTTTGCTGGTTTCTGCCTGCCAGCCAAAAGCTGAAACAATCAGCCCAGCTGCTGAGCTGAATTTTGAAAAACTGGAAAGTTGGCTTCTGAGGAAATAAACTAAAAGCTGAAAACACGCTGAGAGTTTTTTCAGGCTTTTGGTGTATTACAACAGTCAATAGCAAAAAACCAACAGCCAGAATCCAAAAAGTCAGAAAGCCAGCTTTTGAGCAAGTCCAAAAGCTGACAGGCCTTCAATCACGGTGCACTAGGTTCATGTCTAGAACAACCATTGTGTGATTAGCTCCTTTTTTTCTCGAACATGGACGAGTGTTGTGTATCATTATATTAAAGAAGAAAAATGGTTCTTCGATGATTAGATTATTTGCTCTGTTACTGGAATATTGGCTAAGTACTGCATTCTTGTCTTACTAATACAAAGCTTATTGACAGAATAAAAGAAGAGAATACAAACACATGCCATACTGTAGATTGTGGATAGGTTTATTTATCATGTGATACAACTAATCCTCAAATGTTTGACTGTAGCATGGCTCATTGACTTGTTTGGATATTGGCCATAGACAAATATTTGAATTGATTTAAGACCTTTACCACCAAAAATCTTGCTGAATTAGGTTAAGATAAATAAAACTTGATAAAAAAGTGGCTTCTTCCAAATCTCAAGATAATGAGTTCCCACTAAGTTTTTCCTCAATACTTTAGAAATAGGATAATCTTAAAATCATTTGTAGCCGAATAATGTTTTCATAAAATATAATCATAGACGAATAACAACTAAAAGCCCGCATTATCAAAACTTAACTAGGATGCGTATTTGTAAAATCCAACATAATCGTCCAAAGGAAAATAAGGAAAAATCGTCAAACAATATCTTCGTTAAACCTAACTTATTCACATCTTAAAGTCCATTACCAACCCTTACAAATAAATGCAATTTTGTAAAAACCAGTTAATAAAGCCCTAATAGATTAGATGGAGCACATACTGGAACCAAGGTTCTAACACTTTTGCTGATTAAAAATAATATATTAAATACCTGTACACCTTGTTTCGCCCTTGATTCCAGAAGACTATCAAGCCTAGAGGATCCATGAAAGTGAAAGGGGCGTCGAAGATACAATTCTGGGCACAGCCACCAGTCAGTTATAAATATCTGCACCCAACATTTAATTATCTTCAATTCTTCATGATATGGCGATGGCTTCAACTTGCAGGACAATTTTCACTTCTTCAAGTGCACTAACCTCTGATTTGGCTTCCTCAATGGAAGAAGCAATAGCATCAAATGCAGCATGACCATCTATGAACCATTGTACCACACTACCATCTTCAGTCAAGCCCCGAGGTGGTGCAAATGAACCAAAGCGGTGAGGGTGACACCAGCCCTCTGGTGGTCGTCGAGCAGCATTTATTGCAGTAACCCAATCTTTTACCTTAGCTGAACTTCTTGTTCTCAGTTTTATTGTCCGCCCCCCAGAAGATACCTTCCACAAGCACAGTATTTAGAAAATTTGAACAAAACACCAATGTCACTTTTACTGCATTACCAAGTTGTTTGCCCAGCAAAATCAAGTCCAGTATGAATGGTAATTTTTATCTTTTTTATTTGAGCTACACAAATTCATTGTCAATTTTTTTTTTCTTATGACACAAAATGAAGCGAGTTATTTGCATTAAGGACTTTAGCTATATGCCAAATAGGGACCATATGTAGATAAAACAAGAAATGCAAGAAACAACTGGTCATCAAACTAGTTTCTCAACAAGTAGACACAAACCTACAACTGTACATAAAGATTCAAGTCCATGAAGTGAGTTCGGCATCATTCAAAGTACCAAAGCAGCTCTGAATCTGGTTCAATTTAAACTATAGGGAAGGTTTCTTGCAAGAAAACACAAGTTTGCCAGTTGTATACATAAGTTTATTATCATACAGATCAAGCACATGGGTGCAATATAGCCTCCTTGTATTTTCATACTAGATAAAATGCAAAACCCTTCTTAAACAATGCACACTTCAACAATACTGGACTACTGCATTTGTTGTGGTGCTTCACAAAATGCTCCTTGCATAGAAGTAGAACACAACTATGTGAGGGGAGTGTGCGTGTTCTGTAAGGGTTATTTCCCTTTCTTTCTTCTTATGCAGCCTCCCTGTGTGTCCGAGAGAAAAAGAACAGAACATTGTGCTGGTTACACCTTGTCTCTTTGAGTGGCTTAAGACTTATTAATAATCTGTCTACTGTAGAAAACAAATGATCGAATATTGAAATTTTAAAGGCAGCATAAATAAAAATGTCTCAAAAGACCCAAGGTGTCAATACCCTTAAGTGCATTTATAAGCTGGACAGGCCACCTCGTACCAGAAAGTCATCCCCACGAGAGAATTGGTCCTTCTCATGTAAGTAACTATAACCCAAGCAGCAATATTTTGTTTTGATTGGACTTGAAGAGAGAGAGAGAGAGAGAGAGAGAGGGAGGGAGGGGGAGGGAGAGGGAGAGAGAGAGAGAGAGAGAGAGAGGGAGGGAGGGAGGGAGGGAGAGGGAGAGAGAGAGAGAGAGAGAGAGAGAGAGAGAGGTTACGCTACAGAACCCATTTAGTTTTTTTTGACAAGAGAGAACCCATTTAGTTGACTTGTTTGGTAGGAGTGATAACATATAAGTCCACTGGAGAGACACTAACAATATTAATTGTTTGATTGGAGTGATATGTCAAGCTGCTAGACCAAGCAATTCATAAATGGAAAAGAAATACCTCAAATCCAAAATGCAATGGATTACGTTCCTTTATCTCCTTTGCTAGAGTGGTTTGGCCTTCATCTCTATCAGTGTAAGGTGACACATCAAAAATAATTATGTCCAAAAGCTTAGGATCAAATGGATCTTGGAGTAAAGCCAAGAATCCTGGCTTCAGTACAGCCCAAACCTATCAAGAAGCAATAGATTTAACAGTTCATATACAAGTCAGCATCATGTTAGTAAAACAAAATAAAATCATCAAAGATTGCTCAGTACCTTTTGCCAGCTACTACTGCAAAAGCTAAAACAGCATGATGAACAGTATCTCTCTTTACTGTCCATCTCAATTTCAATTTTTGGTAAGTGCCTTGCTGTAACATAATCTTCCTTTAGCTTGGGCCCATACTCTGGCAGAAATGATAACAGTGAAACTTCCAAAAATTTGCAAACCTGCATTTTAACAGATGTTACAGTCTAAAAGAAAATGAGAAACAGGAGATCCACTCTAATGGACACGTGCACAATACTTTGGTTATATTTACAAATTTTCATTAAAACTAATATGATTTTTTTTTTACTGGAAACAGGCTTTTGTTACCTCCCTTGAGTTGACAATATCCAAGTTTCCCAAGAAATGGTTCAAGTATTCTTGCATGGCAGCCTTTGCACGATCAGAAATTGATTGCTGACGACCAAGGGCAGGCCGAATAACAGGTAAAACAGCACTTGAAGGAACATTTCTGCAGCCAAAGTTTAAGTATGTTTATTACTACATGCACATGGATATGTGGGAAGGCAACTGCTTCAAGTACATCAAAATTGTTTACAAGATTTCGTTGCTGAAGTTCCATTTTCCTTTTAGTTCAATAAGGAACATTGTTAACAAGCCACCACTTTACCTGTTTTTGGCAGAGTGTTCATCATGCTGTGAAGGAACATGCACATCATCGGCTTCATCATCATCATGTACAACTGCTGGCATATGCTCCCCGATCCCCAAATTTTGAAGCCATTCTTTGACCTTTAATTAAACAATGGAGATTAGTTCAGTTCTTCATGACTGAAAATGAAGCTTCCACACAAAGTAATTGTTATGCCAAGTAGAGTTGCCAGTCAAAGAAACGGATATAATCAGGTCAGCAAAATCACTCATTTAGAAGGCGCTGCTATATTAGGGGGATAAAACCCCAAACAGCTCTCAAAGTAAAATGCATGTGCTGGCTCAAGCAAGTGAAAATGACAGAAAACATAGTGAAATGCAAAATGTAATGAGAAGCAACTCCTTTTGTCAAGAAAAAAGGTGCACTATATGGAATATATTTGCAATGTGCTGTAACCAATGCATTTAGTGGTTAACCAGAAAGAATAAGTATATTCAAGCACAGCTCAAAATAATCATAAAGATTATGTAACCAACCTGTTCCTGTTTCTCATGAAATTCTTCAAGAAATGCACGTCTCTTCAATGCAAAATGTAGATATAGAACTTGTGAAGCCTTCTTATATAGAAGCCACCTAAACTGAGAGAAGAACTAGTGAACATTATTTTAATGGATTTCAGACTTCATATTTTGGGGAATTGCATAGGCTAGAAATTCAATAAATGAACGTTAACCAAAGCAATCCCAAATATTCCAGTGGTCCTTGTTTAGTTCCTCAAAAATTTTGCAAAATTTTTCAGATTCCCCGTCACATCGAATCTTTAGACGTATGCATGGAGTATTAAATATAGATGAAAATAAAAACTAATTGCACAGTTTGGTCGGAATTGACGAGACGAATCTTTTGAGCCTAGTTAGTCTATAATTGGACAATATTTGTCAAATACAAACGAAAGTGCTACTATTCCTATTTTGCAAAATTTTTTGAAAGTAAACAAGGCCGGTTTTCACACTATTCATCAACAAGACAGCAATGTACCATGCTATGCTACATCAACTGATGCAAGACTATTCAATTTTGCCTTCACTCGATGCAACCACAAGGGGACATATCACATCAATCTTTTTCCTTGGTTGATTGGCAGCAGCACCCCAGTTCGCATTTTGTTCTCTGTGTCCACCCGTCACTTCACCCAGTCATCTAATGACATCAGTACATCACACTGAATGTCTCATACATTTGCCACCAGATTGCACTCTAATATTAACCCACCCACCCACCAAAAAAAAAGAGAGACCCTTTGAAAGCAAAAGAGACAAAACAAAAACTACCTGAGTTCCATGTAAGCATATACTTTTTCTGTTTCCCAGTGCACGCACAAAGCACCAAATATAAGAAATGTTTAATGGCAGTTGATTTTACTGAAACCTACGGGTTACCCTTTTCTTTAAAAGAAGTTTAATGATAGTGGGCCATACAAAGTCCTAATCTCCTATGTTAATTATTATTGAATGGTATACAATGATCACCTCAACCACTTGTACCCAACGAAAAGATAATGGACTTTTGAAGGAGTAGCAAGAAGCTCAAATTGCTAAAGGACATCAGCACACTGAACATTGGCAGAGGCGAAATGTTCACCAGCTTTTTGCATCGAATGGAAAATCCCAGACGGAACTCATGCAATCATTGAGTCACGCACTGACAACATTGCAACCCAAAGCACATAAGAGGTATCATTTTCCTCCACAGTAAGCCCAATAAGTTTTTTGTGAAAAAGGAATAGGAATTCAACAAAGGCTACCTTTATTATATATAAATAAAGTATACACACTTCCATATTCGCATCGACATCAGAGCAGCACGCTGCACGCCCGAATTGAACCACAAGCCACTCACTCACAGAACCCGAATCGAATGAGCAACTCAGTTGTCGGCACCTCAAGTCAAGGGATAATCGAAGCTTCTGAGATCACCTAGAAAAATGTAGTCGGAGCCCATCGGGGGAACAAATCACCCAGACGCCCAATCCACGCAGCAATTCTAAACCACCAAATGCCAGGCACTACTGCGCTGCCCACCCAACCAGAGGAGCTAGCAAGGCCAGACGAATCCGGAGGTGGGAAGAGGTGGCGGCGCCCGGGGACGGACCTGCTTGTAGTGGACCTCGATGGTGTAGGAGAGCAGCATGGGCGTGATGTCCCCGGCGTCGGGGCGCGAGACCCCGACGATCCTGGCCCGCGGCAGCTCGTCGAACACCCGCGCCGACTCCGGCAGGCGGAACGACGCCGACGACGCGGCGCCCAACCCCTCCGGCTCGGGCGGCTCCGGCGGCATCCTGACGTACCCGTGGCCGCCGTGCTCCTGCTCCTCCTCCTCCTCGCCGGTCATAGATTCCTCGCGGGGTATATATGGATGGTTTGGCTTGGTGTTTGGGAGTGCGGGCGAGACACGAAGCGGAAGCGGAGGAAAGGGGCGGTGAGCCGGTAGGTGCCACGACCGGACTGCCGCGCCGTGGAAGGAAGGGGGAGACGTGCAGATGGATGTGCTCTGCTGCCTGCCAAATTTGGGGTGCTTTTGGCTTTTTCCTTGCCAATTTTTTGATTGAATTTATATTTCTGATTTCTGATGATGATCTTATTTTGATGGTTTAGGACTTGTTTAGTTCATCCAAAAATCAAAAACTTTTCAAGATTTATCGTCACATCAAATCTTACGGCACGTGCATAAAACATTAAATATAGATAAAAATAAAAATTAATTGCATAGTTTATCTGTAAATTACGAGACGAATCTCTTAAACCTAGTTACTCCATGATTGGACAATGTTTGTCAAATAAAAACGAAAATATTATAGTATCAAAATAAAAAAAACTAGATCTAAACGAGGCCTTAAGCTAGTGCCTTGTTTACTTTAAAAAACTTTGCAAAATAGAAATAATAGCGCTTTCATTTTTATTTGACAAGTATTGTGTAATCATAGATTAACTAGACTCAAAAAATTCGTTTTACAAATTAAAGATTATTTTTATTTATATTTAATGTTTAATATATGTGCCGTAAAATTTGATGTAACACTACTTTGAGACTAACGCATGGACGTCTCAACATGGTGGGACGTGACAAGTTCCATGAGCCACACGTCCGTGCCGCACGTTTGTGTGAATGTACCTCCTACTTCCTCCTTTCTAAAATAAATCTCTACATCTCGTTTCTAAAATAAATCTCTACAGCTAATCTCAATTTTAATTAGATTTATAGAAATAATGTTAAAATTTCTATCTTCAAATAAATTTACTAAAATTATATATTTAGCCAAAGTTAGAATTTTTTTTAAAACTCTTAGAAATACGAGATGGAGAATTATTTTGAGATAAAGGGAGACCTGAAGTATATCTCCTTAAGATAAATGATAATTTCATGGGGCACCAATTTGATTATAGTTGATAATAAAATATGTATGCTGATATTGAAAAGCAATAGGTTGAATTTTATTATTTTTTAAGTCTTGATGCTCGGTTGTAATTATGATTTGTTTGGTTGCTGTCCTAAAAGACGCATATCTATCGGACAACAAATTTTGACCACATGACATTCAAAATGAGCAATCTAAATTGCTATTCTCTCTGTTCCATATAGTGTCCTTACCACTTCTTGAGAAAATCAGTTTTTTTTTATTTTTTTACCAAATGTATATAATAAAACATTAATATTTATGGTATACAATTACTACCATTAGATAAATCATTAATATATTTTCATAATAAATGTATTTACTAACATAAATATTGATAATATATTTTCTATAAATCTAGTTGAACTTAAAAAAATCTAAACACAAACACATATATATCGTTTGGCATACCCTATAACTGTAGCATACGGAGCGTAGGTCCCTCACACGTGACAAGCAAAATTGTGAAAGTTCGAGAGTGGAACTCCAAGCGTCCTATGGTGGTCAAACGCTGCGTTCGTTTGGTTTATAAGTTATGGCAAAAAATATTGTTGCTGATTTTTATGAGAGAAAAACGCTGCTGAATAGCTGATAGATTCGGCTGATAAGCTTAGCGAATAATATTTCCAGTTATGGCTTTTTAGACTAGCGAACAGGCTCAGGTAAATGTGCAAAAAGAACTCCTAGCCGCAACATGTTGAAACCGATATAATACCACTATAGGTCTGTTTGTTTTCCCTTGTTAAATTTTAGCCAGCTAAGTTTTAGTCAATTTAGTAGCTAAATTTCATCTTCAAGAGCATATCTAAATCTCATTCTTTAAATCATCATTTGGAGAGCCATTTGCATAAAAAACACTTTTTATATCTTTTTACTCTTCAACATATTTTCTATATCTTATGCACACTATAGAGAGTCATTCTCATCTTTTATTTTTAGCTAATAAAAAATCAAAAATAAAAGATGGCTATATTTAGATAACCATTTAGATAAGTTATTGGAGAGATAAGCTATTGGAGGACAATTTTTCATCAAAATCTATATTCCTAGCTTTTAGCAAGGATTTAGAGAGTCTCTTAAAGACGTTCTAAAATAGTTTAGTCTCACTAGTCACTTAAGAATAGCTAAAATAGTTTTAGCTGACTAAACTTTAGTAAGTGGAACCAAACATGCTCTCCCTATTTGGAACATTGGAGTAGTAAATACGGTGACAGCCTTACTTGGAGCATGATATTTCGAGTGGCAGCTTTTTCTGCATTACCTCTTCAAAAGGAACGTAATTCTACATTTTAAATTTACCTTTAATCATACTATGTTAAACTAGAATGTAATTTTTGTAGTGAAAAGATGTTCGCTCGTGAAAACGGCGGGCAAAGTCGAATTATTATTTTTATTATACAAAAAATCGTCCTGCTACACTTCTCTAAACGGCGCGATTTCAAATCGAGTCCAACAACGGCTAGATCAGGCCAGTCGTGGAACCAGTTGGTTTATTGCCAAGGTAAACGACATAATTGACCCATGCTGTCAGGGTTACAGTATATATATAGAATACAGTCAGAATGCAAATGCGAAACAGGAATTTCGAATGCCATTCGTTCGTCTTTGTTTAGTGAGTTTATACAGTATTATTAATTATCAGCCCGAAAGTGACTTTTTCAGCAAGGACGAGGGCAAGTTGGGTCTTGTTTAGATCCAAATTTTTTTTGATTTTGATACTATAACAGTTTCGTTTTTACTTGACAGTCCAATCATAGACTAACTGGGCTTAAAAGATCCATATCGCGATTTACAGGCAAACTATAAAATTAGATTTTGTTTTTATCTATATTTAATGCTCTATTTACGTGTCGTAAGATTCGATGTGATAAAATATTTTAAAAAGTTTTTTTTTTGTTATTGAGGTAAACTAAACAAGCCCTTGATCTCAAGCAAAAGACACAATTCAATTAAGTACACGATTACTGTCATACATCGATGAGATGACATGGACAGATGGTATTTTGAGAGGAGTGCACGAATATGCGGAGTTTGGTGCGGGAGATCATTCCTTGCAAGATACCACGAGGCACGAGCTGACGCAAGTTGCGGGTCTGCGCTGCAGCTGCCGCCAAATGACACGTGAATTGTCTCCTACTCCTAAGGTTATTTTCAATGGACAATGTATCTAAATTTTAAAAATAGCGCACAAAAATTTTATCCTAACAAAACTCTCTACTTATATAAAACTTTTATCATCTCTCTTCATTAATATGATGCCACATTAGTGTCACAGAACCGACCAAATTATAAGAGTTCAAGTGAGGAAACGATCGATCTAGCAATCAAGTTTCCAGACTTGAGCTCATATAATCCCGGTAGTAAACTAAAATCACGAAGGACTTCAAACCAACTTTACAACATACCAAGATCGTAATAGTTCAGCACAACACAGCGAATGTTACATAGTTCATACATTGCCGATGAAGCGGCACCACATCGGAGTTGCTTAGTTATTACAATACAAGTTTTGAAGTAGCGGAAGCAAAATAGTTTACACATATTTCACCAGTTCTTGTTACTGCTAGAGTCTTATCTCATCCACCAAAAGCATTAGGGTACGGAGTTGTTAGAGAACCGCGCCCAACGGTTTAGTCCTCATCCCCCGCGGGATGGATGCAGGTCTTGCAGAAGCCATCATAAAAGACATCATCTGCAACAGGTGGGAATAAACCCTGAGTACGAGGATGTACTCAGCTAGACTTACCCGTCTAACCAAACATAAAAGACACCAAGGATCATGCAAGGCTGAGTATATTTGTAGCTAGCTTGACTTAGACAAATTTGCCAAAAGCTTAAGTGGATACTACACCATTTGTAAAAGCATCATATTAATCATCATTAGCCTACCACTAGATTAGCATCTGGACTAAACACTACACTTGATTATTACAAACAATAATAACCATATCAAGTTCATCATATGTTCTTCCTTGCTATCATCAACATCATTATCAAGAACCTTTGTACTTAGTGAATGCTATGTTTGCCGTTGCTCTGTCAAGTTCTCACTATCCGGGAGAGACGGCGATTCGAATCGATTCCTATCCAGCTGGAGGGTTATTTCTAGCACTCACCCAAGCATCTCCCGTCGGAGAGCAAGCGGGTCACCTTTGGTACGACTCAGGAATCGCGGCTCCGATCAGCGCCGCACTCCTAGGGCTGCCACTCTGCCTGGGAGGTCAGGACTTTTAACTCACCTGCCTTTGGTCTTACGCCAATGGCCCCCCACACACCGCACTTCCTCTGGTAGTGCGCACTTTATACTTGCCGGTCTTACGGCCTGAGTCATACTACTAGGCTTCGCGGTCGGAACGAGTTATCCGGCCAACTAAGTGTGAGACATGCGTTCAACATGACAAGAGGACGTACAACGATCGGTCCTTAGCTGCCACAGACCGAGTTACTACAACCTTGCAAAACTCTGCCCGGCTTAAGTCATTTTTATCAGATTCTTTCCCACGATAGCACATATAGTCAATCGTGATCTGACACAACCCTAATTCGCGCAGGTGACAGGATATCACCCGACTTCTACCGATTAAAGCATGGCTAAGCTGCTACTTGATCCTAACTCTACAACCAGATGGTGGTAAGATATCTAGACAAGGAAAGGGTATAATGCAGCAAGGGCTTCATCACAACTCCTATACGTAATGCATCAATAGATATAACATAATCAAGTATGCTCTTGAAATTAAAGTGGGAGACTTAAGATGCTCCGGGGCTTGCCTTTCACGAACGAAGCTGGCTCGTGATTAGGGCACTCGACCTCCTCTTCGGGCTCCTCTTGTCCGGCTGGCTGGACCTCCACCTCCTGAGTGATCTTCGGGCCTTCGTGGTTCACCCGATCGAACTCGAATGAGGCTGCCGCTTCCGGTGCACCTATTGCATGCACGATGAGTAAGAAATATGTACATACTAGATGAGGATGAATGCTTAGTAACATGATTAGAACTTCACTGGACACTCATTTACGGAATGACTCTTAATACATGCTCACAAAAGATGACTAACTAACTTAGTAAGATTCATCAAGTTAAACCATAAACAGCAACAACCAAATAACAGGGCAGCTCAAAGAACCAATCATAACTAAAGCTATACAGATCCAACAAACATGAATGAGGACATTCTGGAAAGCTTATGAAATTGTTTACATTTCATCTTTAGGCATCACAGCAAGATTCATAAGTTAAACAGGTCAACTAAATAAAGTTCCAGGTTCTGTCTCAGAAAAACAGAGAGAGCACCTAGTTCTGGAACCCAAATTGGAAGAGCCATAACTTTTAGACTACTAGACCAATTGATCCCAAATTTAAACTGCAGCTAGCTCACAATGTTTACAACATCTTTGATTTAGACAAGTTAGTCAGAAAACAAAGTTATCTTTAGACAATACACAGATTACTCTCTTGCTGTCCAGAACAGCTATAAACCTTTAATTAATTATTTGATGACATAGCAAAAACATATTTAGTGTCAACCAAGTGGCTTATAAGCAGAAGCATAACCTAAGATTACCAGAACATCACATGTTGACCCCTGAACATGCAATAACAAGGCATTTATTAATTTAATTCCATAAAAGAACATAATTACAAGATACCATTAAGAGTGCTCAGAAAAATCTACAAAAATTACAGAAGCACAAGCATGGCATCTGGACATTACCATAAAATTTTCAGAGCAATTGCACATGCCAAACGTAAGATAAGTAATTAGCATGTAACAAGGTGCTTATTTCATAAATTAAGAAACATGGCTTAAATAGTGTCAAACAACAGATTTCAGATTATTCACATGTTACTACTACTATAAACAAGCTTGACACCAAAGGAGAATACCAGCATAAGCTTCAAACACTTATTATGATTTAAATATGAAATCAAGCCATTAGTATTAACATAAATTACATATAAGAGACACAACACTCCAAAAATCATGAAATATTTATCAGAGCATTCTAATACTACTCAGAGCATAGCATAAAAATTTCACAGCAATTGGAGCAGTACATCAAAAGATATGAATTTACACATGATTAACAAGATTAATTCCTAACAATTATTTTTCACAGAAAACATGGTGCATATTATATTTTTATTAAAAACTAGCCATCTCAGGGATCATCACAAATTTGTTTCACAAATTTTGGAGCTTAGAAAACTGGAGATATGATTTTTACAAAATTACAAGAAATCCAGATTTTAAATAAAAGAGAGGAGGGAGCCGTTGTGTCCTGACAGCGGGACCCGCGTGTCAGCGACCCAGAGAACAGAGGACACACTCGTCGAGGAATGCTCGCCGACGATGAGCTTGTCCGGTGGATCCAAGGGCACCATCGTGCTCCTGGAGTGATTCCCCCGTCGATAGAGGTAGGTGGCTCTAGGGTTTGAGCGATAGAGAGGGGTCGCCGTCGGCCATGGCGGCACGACGGAGCTACCTCGGCTTACGTCGGCCATCTCCGACCAGTAGAGCGTCTAGGAAGGGCGGCTTAAGCATCAGTGAGACAGCGTGGAGCTTTCTAGGTAGAAACGCCTAACCCTAACGGCTCCGGTGAGTCTGCTCACGTGCGGGGTGCTCGTCGGCGGTGAGCACGACAATGCGGTGGCCGTGTTCCTGCGCGATGGTGGCACCAAGGCTGGAATGGCGTGGCAAAGACCACAACCGAGACCTAGGCAGACTCTAACGTGACTCGGAGAGAAGAAAGAAGACAAGGACGGAGCAGCGATGAGGTTCGCCGGAATCGGGGTCGCGACGGCCGTGAACCCGATGACGGCAATCTCGCGAAATGTGGCTCACCTCGGGGAGATCTCATCCAACCAAGAGGTGGAGAAGATAGAGGAGCTCGAGGCGGACTTGGAGACGCTCGGAGGAGAGGCGAGGCGTGAAGACGAGCGCGCGAGAAGCTCGCGGAGCTCTCGGCGACAATGGCGATGGCGTTTCCGCCGTCGGAGTCGCGAGAGAGAGAGAGAGAGAGACAGAGTGGATGAGTGCTGGCGAGCGTGGGGTGTCGTGGCATCCATGACGGCGTCGATGACTTGACGAGTGGGTCCAGCGCCGGCGTACGGTCGCCAAATGGCAGCCAGGTGCTGCGCTGGTGTTGGGTATTTTAAACGCAAACAGAAAAATCAGCAAGCGCACGGATACCGATGTAGCTTTCACCCGGGAGTATTCCAGAGTATCGATTTTCCACAGGGAACGTGAGTGTACTAATTAAGATCCAAGATCGCCTAAGGATAACTATATAATTATTTTTGGTGGGAAGAGAGGAAGTTTCCTGAGAGTTCTCTAGTTGATCTAAGAATCAAGAATTACTTCAAGATTATCTATATCGGGACATCAGAGCACTAACCACAGAAAGAGATGAGAAGGGGGCTAGGAAGGTCTGACTACGGTCCTACAAACAACGATCCGAACGTGGTGGAATACGTCGACCGTTAGGGCTGTCACTACCCTAAGGCTACCACAACAATCCGCAGGATTGGGTGCAATTCCAGGTAATCGCAAGACTAAACACCACGTCTAATCTATTAATTACTACTCTAGCGTTATAAAGACTAGAGCACTTGATGCAAGCGGGAATCCAATAAATAACTTGAATGTAAATAAAAGTAATTAAAGAACTCAGGAATTATGAATTGAAGAACCTGGAGAACGAACCAGATGCTGCTAAAGTATAATGTTGAGGAAGATCCGACAGATCCGGCTCCTCCTCCGCTCTCCTCTTCTCTCTCCCTATTTTCTAGATTAAAACTAGAACTAACTAGAACTAGAACTAGAGGAACTAGAACTAGAACTAGATGAACTAGAACTAGATCTAGATGAACTAGAGGTAGAACTAGAAGAACTAGAGGGATCCTCTCTACTTGGATGAAGAATTGAAACCCTAGCTTTGATTCTGTAGAAGAGGTATGATCTCCAGGGGCCAGGGGGTCTGGTTTTATAGTCCCTTCAAGTGAATATGGGCCGTTGGATCAAACTGACATTGATTGAACGGTTATCCTTGATCTTTTAGGTCGGTGGAGCAATATCCCGAAAGAGAGTCCTGATTGGACTCTGGCTGAGGGCGGGCGCCCAGGAAAGGAGGGCGGGCGCCCTGTCCCTGAGTCCTCTCGACCTCCGCTTCGGTCCCGTGGCTTCTGGAGTCTTCTAGATGATAGAAAATTGCGCGGCACGTTAATATCTCTATGTAAACCTGACGTGTGGGCCTTTCTTCCTTATTTCCTGATAACCCCTAACCCCCTGCAAAAATAGACAAACACCAAAACTCGTGGAATTCTGTCAGATAAAACCCTAAGTCTAGGTGTTGGTTGCATCTGGATCCTTTTCCATGATTAGTTGATGGTTAAATGTGAGCATTAAGGACCGTCAACAAGCTCCCCCAAGCTTAACCTTTGCTCATCCCTGAGCAAAAATGAACTTAAGAGTTTCTGCAGTGGTTTCATGCCTTAAAGATATAAATGCGTTCAAACAAGATCTCATCTCTGGGTTAGGATAAACTGGTAAGACTTAAAACTTACTCATTACCTTTCACCATGGGACTTGTAACCGTCACTTCTGTCTTGAGTAGTTAAAAGATAGAACGGTCTAGTCAAGCACCATGTCTCTTATTCTTGATCAGCTATAGCTCTGGAGTTTTTGCAGATTTTCAAATAAAACTCAGAGATTCCTTGTATGACTCTCTCTAGTCTCTCTTTTGTGGTATTTCTGGATCCTTACCAAGGCATTAATGGTGTATGCCTTCTCTCAAAGTATGTGGTATTTGTGGTATAAGGCATAGTGGCATTGCCTTCTCTCTCACCCTAATCTAATAAGGCCTTTGATATCTGGAGCTCATAGGTGGGATACAGCTAATACATACTTACAAGACATTTATTGCATAGTCAAACCATGGATCCAGAAGAACAAGTCAATAAGTCAAATCAAGATGTGCATGTGTGGCGAATGAATGGTGTATGGTGATGATGGTGATAACAATGGTGAAAGTCTAATTCTACTTTTGCTCTTTTGAGGGGATACATACCTTTCTTGCACTTTGAAGCTTTTTGAGGGGAATGAGATGCTCTATATTTTCTTCTTTTTTTTTCTCAGGTGGGTGTCTTGTACCCCTAATTCTACTGTCGGACACCTGTCCATTTTTACCTCTCGTCTCACTTTTTTTTCTTTTCTTTTTTCGAGGTTCCGGGCACTTGCCCCTTTTTATTTCCTCGTATTTATTTTTTTCCTTTTCTCTCTTTTTTTTCTTTTTTAGAGCACTCATCTCCTAAAATAATATAGCAAGTGGTAGTAACCAAGATAACTTGAGCATTTATTTCACAGGGGAAAAACAGAAATGTTTTTGGCTATTCTCTCCCGGATTAGGAGTAGAATATTTTTTGGTGGCTCTGGAGATGGAAATGAGTGGATGTGTGTGGATGCGTACTTCCAGAGTAGAAGCAGCATGTATGAGTGAACGTGCAAGTGAATCTTGACTTAACCACATGACAAGCTCCTAAGGGTCTACACAGCTTGACCACACTCAATGCTCATAAGCCGTAAAAAGTAAATGTGTGGCTCAAAGTCTAGCAAGCATGTATATATGGCTGTGGTAGGAATTTAAACTCTCATCATACAGGAACTCATCATGTAATATTTTAAAGATTTTCAAAGATAAAATTCTCCAAAATTCTAGCATCTCTAAGAACAGATAAACAGCAGCTCAACCTTCCCATATCATATCTGTTAATGACTTAGACTTTAGATCAAGTACTCTTCCCACAAGTTTAGGTTTAGAGCAAATCTTAATTTATAACAGTCATGCCTAAACTTAAAAGAGATTTCAATTTTGAGAACTAGTCATGGCAGAGCAACTATTCATCATTTTCATGTGAGAGCTTATCATGAGGGTTCATAGCAAACTTTATTTATTTATTTATTTATTTATCAAACTAAGCAAAGATATATATAAGCACAAAATCTTTATTTGGGTTTTTATGATCATGCATCTTTTTATTATTTGAGTAAAATATAAACGTGAGTAGAACACTTAGCTGGATAAATGGGGGTGCTCTCCCCCAAGCTGGATTTTGACGTAATTTCTTCTGATGTAGCTAGCAGCTGGCGGAGGTGTATTTGAATGTCGGCAGCACCCTGACAGTGATTAGGATGTCCTCCGTCTGCTAGTCTTCTTTGATCCTTGAATTCTCTTGGCAAGGCGTTCGGTGTTTTTAAGTCCTCCGAACGGGACTCTCCATTTTCTCAGTCGTCTTGGGATTCGCTGGATGGCGTAGTCGGTGGTTCCGGTGGAGCCTGCTCTTTGTGTATAACTATCTTCTCTCTCCACACCTGACTCGGTACTACGGTCTCCTCAGGACAGTTTTGTTCAAGCTGTATGTCTTCTGACCTTACAACTTCTCCTTCATAGTCCGCCCATCCGTCCTTGATGATTTGCCTCTTCTGGTTACGGTTGCGTCGTCTTCTTCTTGTCCTGACGTACTTAGAGTCTTCAACTATATAGTTAGGGTCAGTAAAACAGTGGCGTACCTTCTCTGAGGGGAAGTGCATGTGGACTTCTCTGGTTCCAATGTATATGATTGCTTTAATGGTGCTAAAGAACGGTCTTCCAAGGATGATGGGTGGATCGTACTCGTCTTCTCCCATGTCAATAACCTTAAAATCATCTCGAGCTGAATGTATGTTGGTTGTAAGGGCATGGTTTCGTGCAGGAGCTGATAAGTGACTATGGCCATTATGTTGACGTCAGATCCGGTGTCGTAGAGTGTCTTCTGAAAAGAATATCCGTTGATTGTGCACTCAATGCTTGGAACACCGGGGTCATCCTTCTTGGTCAGGAACGGTGACTTAAGTTGACGATCTTGACCTCCTTGAACTACAGTGACCATCTTAGCTGATTCGGTCCACATTTGCTTGTTCCTGTTCCTCTTGTTGGTCCTCTTCCTTGGTTCATGTCGGGAATGCTCTGAGATTTGTGTAGTCTTGTTCTTGAAGGAAAACGTCTCCTTATTCCCCTTGATGTAGAAAGTGATCTTGGTAGCACTAGCGTAGATGACAGCTCCTGAGGTGTTTAGGAATGGCCTCCTCGGATGATGGGTGCCCTCTCATCAGTATCAGTCTCTATCACCACGAAGTCTGCTGGAGCGTATAAGGTACCAACTCGGACGTAGAGGATCTTCAATATTCCCTTTGGGAAACTTAGTGTCTGATCTGCAAGCTGCAAACACATGGTTGTTTCTAATAAAGGATGTGTAAAGAATTTTTTTATAGAGTACCCTGAGCATAATGTTGACGCTGGAGCCAAAGTCGCAGAGTGCTTCTAGGAAGTCCACCATGCCGATGGAGATCGGGATGACGGGGCGTCCTGGATTGTCTCTCTTGACCGGCAGAAGGTCAGTAATTACTTCCACAACGGGGTTACTCCAGTAGTTACGTCCTCAAGCATCTCAGGGTAGTGATTGCCTGAGTGTCCAATATCTCCAGTGTGTTTGTGCTCGTAGATCTAGGTTCTTCACTTGGTGGAGTCTGGGAGTTGTAAAACTCCTTCATATTTTGCTCAAAGTGTACCTGCTCATAGAGACAAGGCAGAGATCAAGTGCATGGGTCCTATTGGTGGAAAACACCAACAGAACCAAAAGTGTATTTGTTCTTCTCTAACCTTTAGCATAGTGAGCAAGACAAAGTTGATGGACAACAAGATCATGAGTGTAGCATTTAAAACATTTGTCAGATCAGATCGCTCAACCTAATGGAAAGATAATATATCTATATTTATGTTGTTTCTTTTATATATATCTTCCAAAGATTGAGTGTGCAACAGTTTAGCTCATATGATTAGGAGTGTGGGATCACAAAGATGAAAGGACTAAACATATTGAATCGATTGGGTTGGTTAATCTAGAGTTGTAAATCATATATGTTTGTCTTTTTTATTCATGTGAACGCCAGAACCAAGGAGAAGCTTTATAAAAGTGATTGTCAAGTACCTTAAGATGTTACCTTACTTGAAGAGTGATGGTACAGTATCACCTTGTGGAAGCTTTCCTTTCTTAGCGGTTGTGCATCGTGATTGTGGCACCCTCCATGGATCATCTCTTGTGAGCTATGCCTTCCTTGTGTAAATTGTTAACCTTCATGCGTCTATCTCTTTGTCTCCAATGTGAGTTTATCTCAGGACTTCCGAGGTCGATATTGAAAGTTTTCCTGCAGGGGTTAGTCCAACAAAATATCCAATATCTACTATAGCATACTATCGACTCAAAGATCAACCTAGACACCATGTCTAATTTGATTTAGGAGGGCATTTTAACTTAAGCATCATGCTTAATTTAAACTCCCTTGGACGTAAGATCATCAGCCCTAAACTAAGCACCATGCTTAATTAAGAGATAAATGAAACTACTCCAAGCCTAGACATATACTAAAGCAAATAAAGGTAGCATGAGAGCATTTATAGAGATCTACTCAAGTGGAGATAAAGTAGCGTGATTAGTATTTAACAAATTGAGCATGTCTCAAAGGTAGGGACAACCAATATAACAACATGGCAAAGGATGTTTTTATGTAAGTACTCCCCCAAGCTTGAATTTTGCAAAATTCAAGTTTGGATGAATTTAATTCAATGTTGTATGATAGTTGGTTGGACATACCTTGTGCTTGTCATTCATCCGATCTTCTTGCTCCAATCCTGAAAAGGTTAGTGACAAGAATACCCGAAGGAATTTTCTACAATTATCC
The DNA here is from genome assembly GCF_000003195.3 of Sorghum bicolor. Taxonomy (NCBI): domain Eukaryota; kingdom Viridiplantae; phylum Streptophyta; class Magnoliopsida; order Poales; family Poaceae; genus Sorghum; species Sorghum bicolor. The sequence continues at coordinate 15,218,839 of NC_012872.2, forward strand.
TTATATGCTCAATACACAAGGTAATGTTGCAAATAATTAAAAGCTCATGTTATGATCTGATCAGTGCTTATTTTAGGACACTAAGCTTGTCCTTGGGAAACCATCAATTTATGTGGGCGAAGTGGTTTCCCCTCCAACGCTGACCTATATCAAGATCAACTCAACGAGATCTGCAATATTTAATATAGACATATGCATCGACAACCGCCCTTTTAAAGTTTTTATGAATAGAAAGGAAGAGGGGGTTGGAGATCTCGAATGTGGTGATGTTGGAGAGACCAATGGATTGTGAAGATGTTGCATATGAGCATGGAGTAAATGAAGTGGCTATGAAATAAATTCCATGCTCATTAATGCTTAGAGTGAAATCCATGTGGTATGGTGAAAGTGATAAGGTGAGTGTGGTAAAAAAAAGGAAAAGAAAAAGGATACACGGACGACTTGGTTCGAAACTAGCACAGCTACCGTTCTCCGGCAACGGCGCGAGAAAGCTTGTTGGGTATTTTAAACGCAAACAGAAAAATCCGCAAGCGCACGGATACCGATGTAGCTTTCACCCGGGAGTATTCCAGAGTATCGATTTTCCACAGGGAACGTGAGTGTACTAATTAAGATCCAAGATCGCCCAAGGATAACTATATAATTATTTTTGGTGGGAAGAGAGGAAGTTTCCTGAGAGTTCTCTAGTTGATCTAAGAATCAAGAATTACTTCAAGATTATCTATATTGAGACATCAGAGCACTAACCACAGAAAGAGATGAGAAGGGGGCTAGGAAGGTCTGACTACGGTCCTACAAACAACGATCCGAACGTGGTGGAATACGTCGACCGTTAGGGCTGTCACTACCCTAAGGCTACCACAACAATCCGCAGGATTGGGTGCAATTCCAGGTAATCGCAAGACTAAACACCACGTCTAATCTATTAATTACTACTCTAGCGTTATAAAGACTAGAGCACTTGATGCAAGCGGGAATCCAATAAATAACTTGAATGTAAATAAAAGTAATTAAAGAACTCAGGAATTATGAATTGAAGAACCTGGAGAACGATGAAGAACGAACCAGATGCTGCTAAAGTATAATGTTGAGGAAGATCCGACAGATCCGGCTCCTCCTCCGCTCTCCTCTTCTCTCTCCCTATTTTCTAGATTAAAACTAGAACTAACTAGAACTAGAACTAGAGGAACTAGAACTAGATGAACTAGAACTAGATCTAGATGAACTAGAGGTAGAACTAGAAGAACTAGAGGGATCCTCTCTACTTGGATGAAGAATTGAAACCCTAGCTTTGATTCTGTAGAAGAGGTATGATCTCCAGGGGCCAGGGAGGTCTGGTTTTATAGTCCCTTCAAGTGAATATGGGCCGTTGGATCAAACCGACATTGATTGAACGGTTATCCTTGATCCTTTAGGTCAGTGGAGCAATATCCCGAAAGAGAGTCCTGATTGGACTCTGGCTGAGGGCGGGCGCCCAGGAAAGGAGGGCGGGCGCCCTGTCCCTGAGTCCTCTCGACCTCCGCTTCGGTCCCGTGGCTTCTGGAGTCTTCTAGATGATAAAAAATTGCGCGGCACGTTAATATCTCTATGTAAACCCGACGTGTGGGCCTTTCTTCCTTATTTCCTGATAACCCCCTGCAGAAATAGACAAACACCAAAACTCGTGGAATTCTGTCAGATAAAACCCTAAGTCTAGGTGTTGGTTGCATTTGGATCCTTTTCCATGATTAGTTGATGGTTAAATGTGAGCATTAAGGACCGTCAATAGCTGGTCGGCCACGACGGCGAGCACGGCATCCATTCAGAAGCTGCGGTACTTGACTGACAGAGCCACTTCGACGATGATTAATTCCTAAACCGTTGCAGATTAGGAGATGATGTAGTTGACAAAGTTGGAGTACTAAACGAGTTCTACAAGATTGTCAACAGGAGCAAAGACCAAACCGGCCTGGATAAAGAGATATGAAGTTTCCAAAACTGATCAAGCAAACTGGTGGTGCCACGACTTAGCAAAATTTTGCTAAGTGCCAAAACAACACCCAAATCTGCCTTGCAAGCACTTTTTGAGCATGATGTGATCATTTTCATGAGATGGCCATGAAACAACTTTTGTTCCTTATAAAATTTGCTACAACTTTGCTCTAGGTAGTTTTGACATGCAAACATTTTATGAATCACTTTTTTAAAAGCCTATGCAAAAGAGGTTTTTAGGGCCTATAAGTGAAAGTATGGCTTAGGTACTTAATTTGGAGATGTGACCAACATGAACATTGTTCCAAAAGTTGAGTTAAGCATAGATGAACTATTTACCAAGGCATAGAACACAAACATAAGCATGGCACAAGCAACCATAAGCATAGAAAGCATATTTAAGCAAGTTAAATCATACTTTTGCATAAAATGACATGACCCAAGGTAAATGATGATCATGATATGCTTATGAAGATGATAATGCTCATGTTATGCATGTGAAAGAATGCAACCATAAAACTAGGGTGTTACAGCCCTCCCCCTTACAAAAATCTCGTCCCGAGATTTGAAAGCTTACTGATTTTCGAAGAAAGTTTTATAAATTTCTTTTAAATAGTCCTCTGTTTCCTAAGTGGCATCTTCCTCCCCGTGGTTACTCCACAACACCTTGTAGAACTTAACCACATGATTACGAGTCACCCGCTCCTTGCGGTCAACAACCGCTATAGGTTTCTCCTCATACACCAAGTCAGATTTTAACTTGATATCCCGAACTTCCACTCGTTCTTCCAGAACACGAAGGTATTTCTTCAATTGTGATACGTGAAAGACAAGAAAGATAGCTCGAAGCTCAACTGGTAGTTGAACCTTGTAAGCTACGTTCCCTTTTCTCTCGAGAATCCGATAAGGTCCCACATAACGGGGTGCAAGCTTTCGCTTGACTCTGAACCTTTGTACGCCTTTCATCGGAGACACCTTGAGATACACATGATCACTGACTGCAAACTCAATCGGCTTCCTTCTCTTATCAGCATAACTTTTCTGACGAGCTTGAGCAGCTTCTAGATGTTGCTGGATGGTATGGATTTGCTGCTCTGCTTCGTTCATGAAATCGATGCCATAATACCTTCGTTCCCCGGGTTCCACCCAAATCAACGGGGTTCGACACTTTCGACCATAGAGGGCTTCAAACGGAGCCATCTTGATGCTCTCTTGGTAACTGTTGTTATAAGAGAACTCTGCTAACGGTAACCATTTTACCCAAGAACCTTTTGAAGAGAGAGCACATGCCCTCAACATGTCCTCTAGGATTTGGTTAACACGTTCAGTTTGGCCGGCCGTTTGAGGATGATATGCAGAACTACGAACCAAGTGAGTACCAATTTGCTCATGAAGACACTCCCAAAAACGGGCAGTGAACTGTGGTCCACGATCCGATATGATAGTCCGAGGCACACCATACTGACGGACAATGTGCTCGAAGTACAATTCAGCACAAGTATAACATCTGGACATTACCATAAAATTTTCAGAGCAATTGCACATGCCAAACTTAAGATAAGTAATTAGCATGTAACAAGGTGCTTATTTCATAAATTAAGAAACATGGCTTAAATAGTATCAAACAACAGATTTTAGATTATTTACATATTACTACTACTATAAACAAGCTTGACACCAAAGGAGAATACCAGCATAAGCTTCAAACACATATTATGATTTAAATATGAAATCAAGCCATTAGTATTAACATAAATTACATATCAGGGACACAGCACTCCAAAAATCATAAAATATTTATCAGAGCATTCTAATACTACTCAGAGCATAGCATAAAAATTTCACAGCAATTGGAGCAGTACATCAAAAGATATGAATTTACACATGATTAACAAGATTAATTCATAACAATTATTTTTCACAGAAAACATTCACAAATTTTGGAGCTCAGAAACTAGAGATATGATTTTTGTAAGATTGCAAGAAATCCAGATTTTAAATAAAAGAGAGGAGGGAGCCGTTGTGTCCTCACAGCGGGACCCGCGTGTCAGCAACCCAGAGAACAGAGGACACACTCGCCGACGAATGCTCACCGATGGTGAGCTTCTCCGGCGGATCCAAGGGCACCATCGTGCTCCTAGAGTGATTCCGCGTCGATAGAGGTAGGTGGCTCTAGGGTTGGAGCGATGGAGAGGGGTCGCCGTCGGCCATGGCGGCACCGCGGAGCTACCTCGGCTTACGCCGGCCATCTCCGACCGGTAGAGCGTCGGGGAAGGGCGGCTTAAGCATCGGTGAGACAGCGTGGAGCTTTCTAGGTAGAAACGCCTAACCCTAATGGCTCCGGTGAGTTTGCTCATGTGCGGGGTGCTCGTAGGCGGTGAGCGCGGCGGTGCGGTGGCCGTGTTCCCACGCGACGGTGGGACCAAGGCCGGAATGGCATGGCACAGACCACAACCGAGACCTAGGCAGACTCTAACGCTACTCGGAGAGAAGAAGGAAGACAAGGACGGAGCAGTGGTGAGGTTCACCGGAATCGGGGTCGCGATGGCCGTGAACCCGACGACGATAATCTCGCGAAATGTGGCTCACCTCGAGGAGATCTCGTCCAACCAAGAGGTGGAGAAGATGGAGGAGCTCCAGGCGGACTTAGAGACGCTCGGAGGAGAGGCGAGGCGCGAAGACGAGCGTGCGAGAGGCTCGCGGAGCTCTCAGCGACAATGGCGATGGCGTTTCCACCGTCGGAGTCGTGAGAGAGAGAGGGAGAGAGTGGACGAGTGCTGGCGAGCGCGGGGTGTCGTGGCGTCCATGACGGCGTCGACGACCTGACGAGTGGGGCCAGCGCTGGCGTACGGTCGCCAAATGGCAGCCAGGTGCTGCGCTGGTCGGCCACGACGGCGAGCACGACGTCCATTCAGAAGCTTGACTGATAGAGCCACTTCGACGATGATTAACTGCCAAACCGTGGCAAATTAGGAGATGATGTAGTTGACAAAGTTGGAGTACTAAACGAGTTCTACAAGATTGTCAACAGAAGCAAGGACCAAATCGGCCTGGATAAAGAGATATGAAGTTTCCAAAACTGATCAAGCAAACTAGTGGCGCCAGGACTTAGCAAAATTTTGCTAAGTGCCAAAACAGCACCCAAATCTGCCTTGCAAGCACTTTTTGAGCATGATGTGGTCATTTTCATGAGATGGTCATGAAACAACTTTAGTTCCTTATAAAGTTTGCTACAACTTTTCTTTAGGAAGTTTTGACATGCAAACATTTTATGAAACACTTTTCTAAAAGCCTAAGCAAAAGAGGTTTTTAGGGCCTATAAGTGAAAGTATGACTTAGGTACTTAATTTGGAGATGTGACCAATATGAACATTGTTCCAAAAGTTGAGTTAAGCATAGATGAACTATTTACCAAGGCATAGAACACAAACATGAGCATTGCACAAGCAACCATAAGCATAGAAAGCATATTTAAGCAAGTTAAATCATACTTTTGCACAAAATGGCATGACCCAAGGTAAATGATGATCATGATATGCTGTTGACACCGTTTTTGGACACGTACCCAGGGATTAGTAAAGTATAGATCGGCAGGTGGAGCAACGGTAACTAGTTTGCAGAAGAGTTGTCGATGGGGATAGTTGCCGATGAAGAGACGATTGAATGCGACTAAGTCCAGAGGTGGTGACGTGTTCTTACCGATGATCGATATGAGTGTTTGCCGATGGCCATAAGAGGAAGTCTGCCTATGACTCTGAAGGAAAGTGTGGAGATTGCCGATTGATCTGTGGCGATGTCCCGGTCGGTTAAAAGGGGGTAGTTTTATGTTTTCCTTAGTTATTTAAATTCGTTTTGTATACGGATTCTGTTTAATTTGGAATTCGAGTCCTAGACACGTATGATTGTAGCTCTTTGAGCAGGGTATAAATGTAGACCCTAGGGCCTTGTAATCAATCAATCAAATACAAGTTTTTACTCATATCCTAGTACCTACTTTTTCGACGACTTCGTCATATTTTCCTTTTATTACGAGTTCTTAGGAATTCGTCGACTTAAGCTCGGCGTATTCTCGAGTTCCGCGTGAATACCTCTTGGCCGTGACATCCAGGCACATCATTGTTGTCGGGACCAAAGTATTCGAGTTATCACCTTTGCCGATAGTAAGGTCAAATCGGCTGGCACGCCTCAACGTTTGAATAGGGTATTAGCCCTTTGTGTTTGCAGATCAGCTTTTGCATCAACACATCTTTTGGCACGCCCGGTGGGACAAGATTCAAGATCAAGATCAACATGTCGAACACCGATTTCGACTTGGAGAACGTCATCCCCGTGACGGAAGCCAATCTCAGAGATGAGCAGAAGCAAGCTATTGCAAAAGCCTTGGAGGATTACAAGCAGCAATGTTTGAAGTCCTTCAGTATCAACATGAGCGGCGAAGTAATCCAGAAAGAGGCATTGCCGGCACCTCGGCAGGTTACTTTTGAAGCCAATCCTGGTAAATTTCAAGACATGGTTGATAATGCTATTAACCGTGCCTTGATCAATCAAGTTGGTGTGCTGTCCAATACGGTTTTCAATGTCGTGGCTAGAACTTTCAAAGAAGGACAATTGCCACCAAATTATGTGGGCCCTGTCTATCATCAGCTGGGATCACCAGTGGTCACAGCTCCATCGGCTACAACAGCCGCTACGGGTGTAGAGGTTACTTCTCCTCCAAGCACACTAGGACTCACTAATGTGCAATCTACGCCGATGACGACCAATCCATCAACCTCAGATGAGCAAATCAAGCTTGCTACAGATCTACTCGCATCGGCAATGTCAGGATCTGTTCCTCCTAACTGGTGGGGTTATGGTATGCCCCGGAGATGATGTTGAAGACACCCAACACGTCTCAAACGGCTGACATGAGAGGCAAGGCTCTAATGGCATCGACACCTCCAAATCTGCCGATGAATCAGAGTCCCCAGTATACTACAACTACTATAGCAAGACCTTACACTGGGAATTCTCAAGCTCTAACGTTCCAGATGCCTAACGCATCGGCAGACTCAATGTCGACGCAGCAGTGGTTTATGACACAGCCAGGGTATGTCAATTCAATGATGATGCCCAACTACCAGTCATCGGCAGGGCCTATGCCGATGATTGCTAACAGTGGATGGGCGGAGCAGTTAGTTTTTCCATAGATGCCTCAATAGAATCATCAGGCTCCAGGGTTCCAACAAGACAAGGTCCCGCCTGGATTCTAGAATCAAGGGTTAGCCAACCAGCCGATGAATCTTGGTCAGCAGTTTGGTGGCCAGACGATCAACCCCATGTTCCATGCAGATCGTGCGCCTCAGCGACACGTGGAAATGTATCAGCAGGCGCCAGATCCACAACCACCCCATTGGCGATATGCCGATGCTTATTGGGCCGATAAGATTGCTGAAGTAATGAGGGATCAATTTGGGATAAAACCCAAAGTCAACACTTACTCTTATCGGACACCGTATCCTCCTGCATATGATTTAATTCCACTTCCAAATCGGTACAAGGTACCAGATTTCACCAAGTTTTCTGGGCAGGATGATACGTCGACCATGGAGCATGTCAATAGGTTCATCATTCAATGTGGGGAAGCTGCGAACAGAGACGAGTTAAGGGTTCAGTTGTTCTCGTCATCGTTGTCTGGATCGCCGTTTACTTGGTTTATATCGCTGCCTCCTAACTCAGTGATTACTTGGGCCGATCTGGAGAAGCAGTTCCACAAGTACTTCTTCTCTGGAGTTCATGAGTAGAAAATTACCAATTTGGTCAGATTGAAGCAGCACAATGATGAATCGGTTGAAAGCTTTGTGCAGAGGTTGCGAGAAGTCAAGAACAAATGTTATAGCCTGGTTCTGGATGATCGGCAGCTTGCCGATTTGACTTTTCAATATTTGTTGCCACATATTAGGGACAAGTATGCTTCTCAAGAGTTCGAGAGCCTAAGTCACTTGGTGCAGAGGATTTCTGACCAGGATATTAAACCTTTTGAACCCAAGAGAGCATGGAACAAAAAGGTATCGTTTGTCGATGAAGCAGCAAACTCGGATTCTGATGAAGAGCCAGTCATCGGCTTGGCAGAGTGGGTGAAAAATAAGAAGCCGATGTCGTGCCCTTTTGGGCATAAAGAGCCAGAGAAGTTCGAATTTGATATCACTAAAGCTGATAGGATATTTGACTTTCTACTTCAGGAAGGGCAAATCAAATTGTCGCCTAATCATGTGATTCCATCGGCTGAAGAGTTAAAGAAGATGAAATACTGCAAGTGGCATAATGCAACCTCTCACAGCACCAATGAGTGCAAAGTTTTCAGGCAACAGCTGCAATCAGCTATTGAATCTGGGAGAATCAAATTTGATAGTTCCAAAGCTCAGAAGCCGATGAAGATCGATCAACATCTTTTCCCAACAAATATGTTGGATGCTAAGGGAAAGACCAAGGTCTTGACGTCGGAAGCAGCTGAAAGGAATGCATCGGTAGATCCTCAGCATCAAATTACTACTGCCGATGCCAAAGGAAAAGGCTTGATCCAAGAGGGAACTAACTCGGGAAGGCCTCCCTGATCTGGTATTGTGATAACTCATAGAAGGCCTCGGGAGACTTGGCAGCAACGAGAGGATCGGTATCGGCGCCAGCAAGAAGACTATCGTAGGGAAGAAGAAAGACGCCGACAGGAGTGGAATCGGCACAGAGATCACTGGAATTGCCCATTCTTTATCCATTGCTGGGAGCAGAACATCAAGTTGCCCACTGTTAGAGATTGCCCTGAATGCAATGGTTATGATCGGTATGACAGATCCGATCGGCGCTATCACAATGATAATCGGCGATTTAATGGGCCGATTATGGGGAGAGCGTCAGTTCATGATCGGCTAGGGGGCAAACTCAGTGTACACGATAGGCTTGGTGATCGTGTTGAATACTTTCCTAGAAACCAGGAAGAGCTTGAAGAGATCGCTAATGAACGAGTTTCCGATGAGTTCATATTTTACAGGGACGCTAATACTCATCGGATGGAGTCAAGGGAACATCGTCGTCCATCGGCAAGGCAGTCATCACTTCCCCCATAGTGTCTAGAGGGGTTGACTAAGACGTAGAAAAGGAAACTGCAGCGTGAAAGACAAGAAGAGCTAAGCAAGGACGAGAACTCTGGCCAGTCTGGGGATCAGCAACAACCAGATCCTAAGGGGAAAGGGCCATCGGCAGGTGTTAACATGGTATTCATGTTACCGATGGAGTTCCTTGCGCCATCCAGTGATGATGAGGAGTTGGAGTTTTCCGACCAAATAGCTCAGTTGGCTCTGGATCCAATGACAGCTATCTTTGAAAAGCCTGCCGACAATGAAAGGCAACATCTTAAAGCTCTGTTTGTCAAAGGAAGAGTTGACGGTCAGCCAATAACCAAGATATTAATTGATGGTGGGGCTGCTATCAACATCATGCCGTATGCAGTCTATCAGAAGCTTAGAAAAGGAGATCAAGATTTGACCAAGACCGATATGATGCTAAAAGACTTTGAAGGAAATGTGTCTCCGGTTAAGGGGGCAATCTGCGTCGAATTGACCATCGGCAGCAAAACTTTGCCGACAACCTTCTTTGTGATCAGTGGAAAAGGTGCTTATAATTTGCTGGTAGGGAGAGATTGGATTCATGCCAATTGTTGCATCCCATCTACAATGCACCAGTGCTTGGTTCAGTGGGTAGGTGACAAGATTGAGATTGTCCCGGGGGATTCTTCTTATGTCATTGCATCGGCAGAAGCAGACACCTGTGAAAGGACTAGGTGTATCTCGGGAGAAATTTGGGAGAAGGATTTCCTCAAAGTTGCCGATTATGAAATGCCACCGATCCAAGCAGTCGGTTCTGATGAGGAGTTTTAATGGATAGATTCGCCGATGATGGAAAACTAGGCCAGGGATTCACATCGGCCGATGATTTGGTAGAGGTAGATATAGGTAATGGTGATAAGCCTAGACCTACTTTTATTAGTGCTAAGTTAAATTCTGAGTGTAAGCAGCATTTAACTGATTTGTTAAAGGAATATAAAGATTGCTTTGCTTGGGATTATACTGAGATGCCTGGTTTAGACCGATCGATTGTTGAACATCGGTTACCCATCAAGTCTGGATTTCGGCCACATCAACAGCTAGCTCGCCGATGTAATCCTAACATTCTTCTTGATATTAAGGCCGAAATAACCAAACTTATCGAAGCTAAATTTATTCGGCAGTGCCGGTATGCCGAATGGATTTCCAATGTTGTTCCAGTTTACAAGAAAAATGGAAAGCTTCGGGTTTGCATTGATTTCAAGAATCTTAATAAAGCTACACCGATGGATGGTTACCTAATGCTGGTTGCTGATCTGCTAGTTGATGCTGCGGCTGGGCATCGGGTCATCAGCTTTATGGATGGCAATGCAGGATACAATCAAATATTCATGGCTGAAGAAGATATTCCAAAGACTGCATTTAGGTGTCCTGGTCATGTTGGGTCGTTTGAATGGATAGTCATGACCTTTGGTTTCAAAAATGCTGGTGCTACTTATCAGAGGGCTATGAATTTTATCTTTCATGAGTTCATCAGCAAGCTGGTGGAAATTTATATTGATGATGTGGTGGTTAAGTCTGGAGATTTCACAAAGCATCTTGCCGATTTACAAAAAGTGCTGGAATGCACAAGGAAGCATGGTTTAAAGATAAATCCCAATAAGTGTGCATTTGGTGTATCGGCAGGACAATTCCTTGGTTTCATGGTGCATCAAAGGGGGATTGAAATTAGTAGGAGATCCATTGATGCTATCAACAAAATAGTTGCTCCTACCAACAAAATTGAGCTCCAGTCCTTGATCGGCAAGGTAAATTTTATCAAGAGGTTTATATCTAACTTGTCTGGTAAAATTCATGCTTTCAGTCCTTTACTTAAATTGAAAGCCGATCAAGAGTTCATATGGGGGAAAGAGCTACAGTTGGCTTTGGATAAAATCAAGAATTATTTGGTAAATCCTCTAGTTCTGATTCCACCTCAGCAAGGAAACCCCTTCAGATTGTATTTATCTACCGATGGGATGGTCATCGGTTCGGCTTTGATTCAAGAATTTGAAGGGAAGGAGCGTGTAATTTACTATTTAAGCAGAAGATTGATTGATGCTGAGACCAGGTATTCGGCCATTGAAAAGTTATGTTTGTGTCTATATTTCTCATGTATTAAGTTGAGGCACTATTTGTTATCGGCTAAATGCACCGTTGTATGCAAAGATGATGTGGTCCGGTATATGCTATCTATGCCGATCATGAGTGGCAGGATCGGTAAGTGGATTTTGGCACTGTCGGAATTCGATCTGCGTTACGAATCGGCTAAAGCGGTTAAAGGACAGATTATGGCCGATTTTGTGACTCAACATTGCGGTGCAGTGGAGACTTTGGAAATTGTACCTTGGACGCTCTTCTTTGATGGATCCACGTGTGACCGGGGGGCAGGAATCGACATAGTGTTAATTTCCCCTCGGGGAAGGAAGTATGAGTTCTCCTTGCCGATTGTTGCTACATCAACGAATAATCAAGCCGAGTATCAAGCTTTAATTAAGGGGTTGGAATTATTAAAGGAAGTCCATGCTGATGCTGTTGAAATCTTCAGGGATTCTATGCTGGTTATAAATCAATTGGCTGGAAACTACGAATGCTGAAGTGAAGTCTTAATAATTTATTATGAAAAGAGTATGCAACTGTTAAAGGAATTCAAGAATTTTCGATTAGAGCATGTTCCTCGATTGCATAATGAAGAGGCCAATCGGTTGGCTCAGCATGCCTCGGGATATCAGCCTATATTAAACACAATATCGGCAATCAGTGCCGATGATTAGAGAAAAGAAATCGTTGATTATTTAAAGGATCCATCCAAGAAAGTTGAGAGACGTGTTCGGTTTCAAGCCACCAAGTATGTACTCCTTGAGGATGAGTTGTATTATCGAACAATTGATGGAATTCTTCTCAAATGCTTAGGTGATAATGAAGCTAAAAGTTTAATGGGAGAAATCCATGGAGGAGTATATGGAGCACATCAGTCGGCTTTTAAGATGAAATGGATGATTAGGAGGAATGGGTATTATTGGCCAACTATACTTGAAGATTGCTTTGAATATTTCAAGGGGTGTCAAGGATGTCAAAAATTTGGCAATGTTCAAAGGGCACCCGCATCGGCCATGAATCCCATTATTAAACCTTGGCCGTTCCGAGGATGGGCTATTGATTTAATCGGCCAAATTTACCCACCATCAAGCAAAGGACATAAATTCATCTTGGTTGCCACCGATTATTTCACTAAGTGGGTGGAAGCTATTCCTTTGAAGAAAGTCACATCGGCCAATATGATTGATTTTGTGAAAGAGCATATTATTTATCGATTTGGAATTCCTCAAACAATTACTACCGATCAGGGTACTATGTTTACATCAGGGGAGTTTGATGAGTTTGAAATCGGTATGGGAATTAAAGTGTTAAATTCTTCTCCTTATTATGCTCAAGCTAATGGGCAGGCCAAGACATCTAACAAAGGAATTATCAAGCTTATTAAACGGAAAATTGAAGAAAATCCTAGGAGGTGGCATACGTTGTTGAATGAAGCTTTATGGTCCTATCGGATGGCTTGTCATGGGTCGACCAAAGTTTCACCGTATCAATTGGTATATGGACATGATGCAGTGCTACCCTGGGAAATTAAGACTGGATCTAGGCAGCTGTCTTTTCAAGATCAATTGACTGCCGATGACTATGCTACTTTGATAAAAGACGAGTTGGATGATTTAGCAGGGCATCGGCTAAGGGCTTTGATAAGTATAGAAGAAATTAAGAAGAGAGTTGCCAGATGGTTTGATAAGAAGGTAAAGGCTAAGGAGTTTGCCGATGGAGACTTAGTATGGAAATTAATCTTACCGATCGGGACTAAAAGTTCAAAATTAGGGAAGTGGTCTCCCAATTGGGAAGGTCCTTATCGGATAAATCGATCTGCTCCTAGCAATGCTTATATTTTAGAAACTCTCGAAGGAGTTGAATTTCCCAGAGCATTGAATGGTAAATATTTAAAGAGATATTATCCTAGCATATGGCTTGATGCATGAAAGTTTAAGTGCCGATAACATTCCTATCGGCTGGATCAAAGTGTATCTGGGGCCAGACTCAATGTTTTAAAAAGGTGCCGATAACAGTCCTATCGGCTAGACCAAAATATCAGGAGGATTTAAAAGAAAAGAGCAAAATATGCCATCGATGAAGAGTTCACATGTTTAACACAGCCTGGATCGTTGATATGGTGCGCAGACGGATCTGATCGGCTTCCTCTATCTCCTTCATATCTTCATCGGCAGAGCCCTCCACTAGCCTCAGTTTCTTCTTCATCTGCAGTGCCTTGCGAGCCTAGATGTTTCGCTCCTCTTCAAGAGTCTTGAATGCTTCAGGAAGCTGGCTTTCTTCCTGTTGAGCTTGGGACAGAGCTTCTTCTACTTGTTTGAGTTCTGCCAACAGGGCTTCTCTCTTTGCCGATAGAACAGAGATCTTTTGCTTCAGCACGTCTCCTGAGGATTTCAAGATGCTGATGCTCTTGTGCTTTTCATCAGTAAGGAGCTTTACTTTCATCATCTCTTCTAAGAGCTGGGCGTGAGTAGCTCTATAAGCAAGGCGCTGAGCGGCCTTTTGATACTGAAGCTGCCGACTCTCCAAATGAGCCGCCTTGAAGAGGATTTCCTCGGCATCGGCAGGAATTTGGCCTCTGAGAGTTTTGAACAAGGCTTTAGCTGGATCGGAGTCATCAACCAATTGGGCTGTATCTTGATGAAGGAGGGCCGATAGATCTTCCAACTTTGCTCTAATCTCTGCCGATGAGATTCCAACTGCTCGAGAAGAACTTGCTTCCTCGCCTTCATCCTCAGAAATGTCGATGGCGAAGGAGAACAAGGTGTCGGGAGAGTCCTATTCCTGAAAAGGAAGACAAAATAAGTTATTTTATGATCAAGTACTGATAACAATAAGAATAGAGATCTGATAACTTACTTGTTTTAGGGCTATTTCTCGCCTCTGACTAGATGAGGCCGATGGAACCACAGGCTGATCGGCTGGAGTTGCCGATGAAACTATGTCAGCTGAAAAATTGACAGAAGTGATTAATAAAGTGGAAAAAATAGGTTCATCGGCAATAGATGGAAAGTATGTTACCTTGAGGGGGTGCAATACTTGTCTGAATCGAGGAGACTACCGATGCTATGATTAGGCTTGCTGGATCGGCGGTCTGCTCGTGTACATCAGCCGATATGTCTTCTGGCTGAGGTTCTTCTGGCTGGAGTTCTTCTTGTGGCTGGAAAGGAGATGGTACTTGCTGTGTCTGGACTTCTGGAGAAGAAGGGGATGATTGTACTAGGGTCGGAGACCTTAGGGGAGGAGGAGGCGTTGCTGTTCTCTGGCGCTTCGCTTGCGATCTGGTACTCTTGGAACCTTTTCTCTTCGGTTGACTGGACTGGGGGGGCATCGACAGTCGTACTTTTGGTCTTTGCCGATGTACCGGTGTGCTGATACAACAATGAAAAGTTTATGAGTACAAGTGTAACAGGTATGGGAATGGAATCGGTATGAGTTAAAGAATTCGGAAATTTACTTTGAAGGCTTGTGCTAAGGCAGTGGTAGCTACCGATGGGGATGTCTTCGTCCGCTTGGTGGTAACTTTCTTGAGACGCACACCCCGATGCATTATAGCAGCCAAGGTTGGCGCATTGTTGCCGATCAAAGAGATCAGGCCCGGTGGAAGGAGCTCAATCGGCCTACCACTCCTGCTGACTGATGGTGGCGTGTCATCGGCCTGTATGTAACAAAGAAAGTGAGTTACTGATGGAAAATGAAAGAGAAGGGATTGAAGCATCGGTATTAAAATACTTATAGTGTTGTCAGGGATTTTGTACTTGGGGTCGATCATGCCACGGTACATGAGAGCCGATCTGCAGAAAAGGTGTTCTTTCCATTCTTCCCACCACTGTTTGTATGCTTGAGTGATGAAGAGAGCTGGGATCCAAGCCGATAGATCGACATCTGTATCGACGTTTGGTGGAAGTGGGGCTACCCTGATCCATTCCAGATTGCTGGTGATAATCTCCCTCGGCTTTATCACATCAGCGTAGCAAAGTGCAATCGGCAGTTGGTGGCCGAAAGCCAGTTGGCGAGCTAGTGCCGATGGGTTATAAAACTCATAGGTTAGATTGGAGGCTTTCCCACTACCAAAGAAGTTCACTGGTATGGCTCTCGGGGTGATAATTGCCATCATCACGTCACGATCCTTGTTGAGAGCATCATTGAAGGGGTGGAAAGTCAAAGGGAATCTGGTGTCTGGATCTTCATAAGGCATCCATGCTCGCTGTTCTCTGGTCAGGCCCTCGTACAGAGTCCAAAAGAATCGGCTAACCTGGTCTGCGTTACCACCTGTGCTAGGCAAAACTCGGTTGCTTCGCCAAAGTTCAGAGGGGAACGAGTTGCCGATTCTTCTTCATCCAGTTCATAATCCTCGTCTGTATCCCTAGGGAAGCGCTGCGCAAAGAGGTCGAACTCAAGACGCTTGTGCATGTGGAGACTAAGCCACATATTGATGAACCACCAGGGACCCCCTAAGTTGCCGATGGGTTGACCAAGCTGTAGTTTCTGGGCTACCTGGTGGAGGAGGTGATAAGCAGAGCCAAGTAGGTATCGGCCGAGGGGAAATCGGCCACCATTGGCTAATCTTTCTGCTGCCGACAAGTAAACAGAAGTTGGTCCTGCCGATCGGCCATAGAATACAAATTTATCCAGCCATATGTTCAGAAAAGTGGTCTGTTCTTTTGCATTGACAGGACCTGTTCTTTGGTACTTCTGAATGTACCCTGACCAACTGCTGATAGCACGAGTTTCCACCTTAGTACTGGGTTTGGTGTCGAACAAGTGGGTGTTATCGGCAGTGGATATATCTAAGCCGGTGAGCATAAGTACATCGACAAGTGTAGGAGAAGCAGGGCCATGGCCAAACACAAAAGCATTGAGTGTGTCTGACCAAAAGTATGAGGCAGCTATCAGTAGTGACTCATTTCTCTCCATATCAGCAAGAGACAATCTAATGCACTGATCTAATTTCCGTTCACCCCATTGGACCTCATTTGAGTTACTGACTCTTAGGAACCAATCCTTCCATCCCTTGGTAGGACTGGGCCAGGAACGGAAGGCATCTTTCCATAGATCTAGAGAAAAATTCTCAGCTCTAAAAGGGATTCTGTTTGTCTCTGCGTTTATAAGATCGGTGGGATCTAAGTTTCCCAGTGGACCAAGGCATTGGATATGGGGTTGATCGGTAGGGATTACGATCTTGTTGGCCAAATCCTAAAGATTTTATGGATAAAAGAAAAAGAAAAAAGGGAATATTCAGTAAAAGGAATTGCGGATGGACAGAAATACAGCAAGAGTACAAGAAAGAAGGGGGATAAGCTAACCTCAGGGACGACGAAGTTGATGGCCATTGCCCCGCGAGGAAGAAGATCGAAAACTTGGGGGTTGTTGGAGGAAGCTCTTACTTGGGTTCTTGGAGTTCTCAAACAGTGCCGTCGCCAGGAAAGCAGAGTTTGGGCTGTAGAATGATGCGATGGAGAAGGAGTACCCGAGAAGGAAGTATTTATAGGACAAAACGGGCAAAGGCAAATTTGACTTATCTCTTCGCCACATCCGTGAAATCCGAGGGTGTTCAAGTAGATATGGTAACTGTTTGCGTGGTAATCAAGGGATTGTGCAGGTGATTTGACAGCAAGCGGTCACAATTTTGGAGATATTTCACTGTACGGGATCTCTTGGTCGGTCCGTCGGCAGTTCCCTCTAACGGTAATATTGCCGATGGGCGCATAAAGTGGAGAGATCCGGTTCGGAAGGTTGAGGAATTCGAGGGATCTGCAGGAGAATCAGGCCAAGGTTGTTCAGATTTAACGGTCGGTTACCAAATTAGGAGAATTAATTGCGGAAAGGCATCATTACTGCAGAGAATTTTGGAGCATTAATGATTTTATACTCCGAAATTGGGGTCATGTGTTGACATCGTTTTTGGACACGTACCCAGGGACCAGTAAAGTATAGATCGGCAGGTGGAGCAACGGTAACTAGTCTGCAGAAGAGTTGCCGATGGGGATAGTTGCCAATGAAGAGACGATTGAATGCGACTAAGTCCAGAGGTGGTGACGTGTTCTTACCGATGATCGATATCAGTGTTTGTCGATGGCCATAACAGGAAGTCTGCCGTTGACTCTGAAGGAAAGTGTAGAGATTGCCGATTGATCTGTGGCGGTGTCCCGATCGGTTACAAGGGGGTAGTTTTATGTTTTCCTTAGTTATTTAAATTCGTTTTGTATATGGATTCTGTTTAATTTGGAATTCGAGTCCTAGTCGTGTATGATTGTAGCTCTTTGAGCAGGGTATAAATGTAGACCCTAGGGCCTTGTAATTAATCAATCAAACACAAGTTTTTACTCATATCCCACTACCTACTTTTTCGACGACTTCGTCATATTTTCCTTTTATTACGAGTTCTTAGGAATTTGTCGACTTAAGCTCGGCGTATTCTCGAGTTCCGCGTGAATACCTCTTGGCCGTGACATCCGGGCGCATCGCTATTGTCGGGACCAAAGTATTCGAGTTATCACCTTTGCCGATAGTAAGGTCAAATCGGCTGGCACGCCTCAACGTTTGAATCGGGTATTAGCCCTTTGTGTTTGCAGATCAGCTTTTGCATCAACATATGCTTATGAAGATGATGATGCTCATGTTATGCATGTGAAAGAATGCAACCATAACACTGGGGGTGTTACAATTAGTATGTTTAATGTCTATAAAATTTTAATAAAACTCTATTGAGACTAGTCTAATATACTAGTACACCGTATTTGAGGCAACAAACATTTTGATGTCATCTTGAAACGAAGTAAATTGGCACGAAGCATCGCCATAATAAGGTCTTGTTTAGTTGTACCCAAAATCCAAAAAGTTTTTAGATTCACTGTCACATTAAATTTTATGGCATATAACATGGAAAATTAGATAAAAAATAACTAATGCACAGTTTCCCTGTGATTTACGAGATGAATCTTTTAATCATAATTAGTCCATAATTAGATAATAATTACAAAATAAAAACAAAATGCAACAGGACCCAAAATATTTTTTACCCAAAAAACTAAACAAGGCCTAAATCCATAAAGGAGTTGAAGTCTTACCTACAAATTGTCGTGGAGCATCGGCATAAAGGAGTGGAAAGAGACCTCACCAAAGTTTGGGAGCCTTGATTTTTGTGGAAATGATTTTCTCCATGTGTGATTTTTTTTGTCGAATGGTGAAGCACATGATCATTAATTACTCCAGAGTAGTCATTTTCCGGAGGGCATATGCTATATTATATTATTGACGTTAGTTTGGGCCACAAACCAGTAGACGCTAGATCGGTTTAAGGCTGCACACAACCTAGCATGCAGCTGAGGGAGGTCCCAATAGTAAGGCTGACCATTAGGTCCATAAGGCTGAATCAACGCTTGTTCTTACAGCAAGGAGGTTGGAAGCAACGGCAGAACTAGAAAGTTGTTTTTTGAATGTTAGGAGGGACCAACAATGTTAACCTTTTAAATTTTATTTGAATTTTAAAAAATTTAGTCAAGTTCATAGGGGGGCCTGGGCCCCCTTGTCTCCACTCCTAGTTGGAAGAGATAATAATAAAATTTAAAAAGTGAGTAGATTGATGAAAGATTAATTGCATTGAATTTTAAAAAATTTAGTGAGAAATTAAGTTCATAGGGGCCCTAGACCCCTTGTTTCCGCTCCTGGTTGGAAGAGATAATAATAAAAGTCCCAACTCGCCGTGGAGACAATCTCAGAGAAGTCATCGTATGAGACGCTTGGTACGATGTTGTGCTCTCTGCAGTTTGTGCGAGAGGTAGACTATGGGTCAGTAGCATCTGTTTTTTTCGTGTGTCAATCCTGATGATCTATATCAGTTTACTATGTATTGAAATCTTTGATCTATTGTGGCGTCACCTGAATCTGATCATTTGCTGTTTACCATGCTTTTATGATTCAGTTCTATCATCTAAAAAACCAATTCAGTTCTAAATTGGGCTACCTTAGTAATAGTAACGATCTGTTGCGCCCCTACTTTGCAGTTTCAGATGGGCTGTGTGTTCTGGACTTGGAATTGGTGAAGCTAATTGCGTTCTTTGTGTATCATGCGCTTCAAAGAGCTAGGTAGGGATGTAGATGAGACCATAAAGACTGCCTACAGAGGCCAAGTTCCATCACTCTAATAATTGGTTTATTCACCTTTCTGAATTTTCCTAATATTCAGCAATTCTCCCAACTGTGTTCGAGGCACTGTTTAATTTTGCTTGTGTTTCCAGACATACAATTCGCATGCGCCTGTGAACATGATTAATCACTCTTAGTTGCTTCATGTTTTTCTTATGCCATATTCAGTTTTCAAGAGACTGGGGCCGCGAGATGAAGACTTGGAGAAGACTAATATGGTACTAAATGGCTTCGAAAGGAAAGAACCGACATAAGCCAAAGGAGTTATTTATGTGGAGCTCATGGTTGGAAGCAAGACATTGTTTATTGTGTTCTTTGTGGCTGAGGTATATACATGGTAATTACAACGTGATTTTAGGTCGTGATTGGGTTCATGCCAACCAATGTGTGCCATCTACCATGCACCAATTTCTGATCCAATGGGTTGAGGACAAGGTGGAGATTATTTATGCAGATACATCGGTTTGTCTTGCCTTGGGCGATGCCATGGTGGATTGGCAACATCCTAAAGCAACTTATTTGACGGGACGCAATGGTCTTCCAGAGTTTGATTTCCTTAGTGCTATAAAAAATAGTTTTGTGCCCGTTATGTTAAAGTCAGTTGGTGGTGATCGGCTCAAAAATATATTTCGAATAGATGGATCCTAGCTTAGAGGCTACAAAAGTGGCTTGATGATTATCGGTCTCAAAAAAATAATATGCATGAGTCAATAGAAGAGCGAGAAAATATGGATAATCTAGGACAGGGTTTTACATCGGTTGATCCATTAAAGAAGGTAGACATTAGTGATGGATCAGTTCCTAGGCCGACTTTTATAAATAAAAATCTAAAAGCCGATAAAAGCCGATTACAAGTTGAAGTTAATTGAGCTATTAAAAGAGTGTCGATATCTTTGCTTGGGAGTACCATGAGATGCCTGGCTTGAATCGAGAGTTAGTAGAACATCGGCTGCCTATTAAGAGTGGTTTTAGACCTTTCAAATATCAGGCTAGAAGATTCAATCCCAAGATGTATGACCAGATCACACTACGTGAAAAACTTGCTAAGAGAGCGCCCCCCCACACAGTAGGGGCGGCTAACATTTGAACCGCCCTTACAGTGGGTGGACAGCCAACCAGGGAGTGAGCCGCCCTTGCAGTGTTCTCTGTAGGGGCGGTTGGTGTTATCAGCCGCCCTTACAGTGGGGGAGGCATTGTAGGGGCCCCTACAGTGGTCTGTAGCATAAGCGTCCAGCCCACTCTTCTTCCTCCCCGAGCCACTCACTTCCACTCGCAAAAAAAGGTTTGGGAGGCCTTGGGCACCTCCCTAGGAAGGGGGGAGGTTTTGAACTTAAATCCTTTGGTGGGGAGCTTGTTTAAGGTAAGAAAATGCTATTCCCACCCTCTAATCCATGTTTTATTGGTTGGTTAGTGAGCAATTTACATTTTGGTTTTCTCTCTCTTCCATGGAGCTTGAGCTTTGTGTTGACCAAATTAGAGCTTATCTACGATGCTATTAGTGTAGAATAGGTAGCACCATCAATTAGGTGATATAGCTTGATTTTATTGGAGATTAATTGTAGTTTCATGTATGGAGAGAAAAGGCATTCTAGATCTAGGGTTTCCTTTTTTTGTTTTTGTTTCATGAATTTGGAATGTGGTTGGCATGAATAGTTATTGGTAAACTATTAGTTGTTGTTAATATTATTTGTTTCTAATAATGGTAGATAATAATTGGTAATATTAATTATGTCTAATAATCGTTTCTAACACAATTATTACTAATAATGATAGGTAATAATTGTTGCTAATAATGGTAGATAATAATTTTTACTTATTAATTGTTGCTAATAATGGTAGATAATAATTGGTACTATTAATTATGACTAATAATCGTTTCTAACACAATTATTACTAATAATGATAGCTAATAATAGTTGCTAATAATGGTAGATAATAATTGTTACTTATTAATTGTTGCTAATAATAGTAGATAATAATTGGTACTATTAATTATGTCTAATAATCATTTCTAACACAATTATTGCTAATAATGATAGCTACTAATTGTTGCTAATAATAGTAGATAATAATTGTTACTTATTAATTGTTGCTAATAATTATTCTCAACTAATTAATTTTTTATTTATGTAAAGATGGAATAGGGCTACTTGGATGTATGGTTTGCCAAGGTACTCACAAGCCTATGCTGATGAGGTGGACAAATTTATTACAATCGCGGTGAATCATGCAAAGACGTTGTCAGCAGGAAATAATTGTTCAGTTATTTGTCCCTGTAAAGATTGCAAGAACCACTTAGCAACTTATGATGGAAATCATCAGATCACATCTCATTAGGCGAGGATTTGTCCCGAACTATACAATATGACTTCATCATGGTGAAGTAATATTTCTTGATGGCAACGATGATGACCAAGAAGACGATGCTGAAGAAGGCCAATTGTTATCCCAATACGCAGACATGTTTGAAGCACAAATGCAACATGATTCAGCAAATGAACAAGCACGTGGTGATGATGCCGGTGGTGTCGACAATAATGATGGGGATGTTGGCGGTGTTGACAATAATGATGTTGGAGCATGTGAGGAGGATGCAGAAAACTTTGACAACTTAGAGGAAATGCTTCGGGCCATTGGACCAGAAATACTACAACAGAAGAAGGGTCTAGAAAATCTAGAGCGGGTGAAAACAACGTCAAAGGAGACTGTGTATGGTGTTGAGAAGGGCTGTCCAACACATTGGACACTGCTCCGTTTTGTGCTTGAGCTACTCATCCTGAAGGATAAGTACGGCTGGTCAGACTGCAGTTTTGACGATCTGTTGCATCTTCTGTCATCTGTGCTGCTACTGCCGAACTTAGTTCCCTCCAACACATACCATGCTAAGAAGGTCATAAGTCCATTGACAATGGGTGTTGAAAAGATCCATGCATGCCCCAACCATTGTATCCTTTTTCGTGGTGAAACGTTCGAAGGTTGTGGGGGTATAAACCCCTATACCCTTACGGCTAGACTTCAGCCAGGAAGCTTGGCCCACTACGAGACGAGTTCAAGGCTTGATCCGACAGCCCGGAGTTTCGCGCAAGGAAACAAGACGTGGAGATCAAGCAGGATTCTAGTCGGTTAGAATAGGAATTGATATCGAATTATCTATGGCAATTGTAACCGACTAGGATTAGTTTCTAGATCTGTAACCCTGCCCTCCAGACTATATAAGGAGGGGCAAGGGACCCCCCTAGGACATCATATTCTCTCAGCACAAATCAATACAACCAGACGCAGGACGTAGGTATTACGCCAACTCGGCGGCCGAACCTGGATAAAAAGCTTGTCCGTGTCTTGCGTCACCGTCGAGTTCGTAGTTCGCGCATCGTCTACCGATAAACTACTACCGTGGGTATACCCCAAGGTAGACTGCCGACTAGCTTTCGTCGACAAAGGTCTGGATAAATGTCCTCGTTGTGGGGCAAGTCGGTACAAGGACAATGACCTTTACAGTGGCGGAGAAGCCTCCACCGGGAACAAGAGGAGTAAGAAGGGTTCCAAAAAGGTGGTACAAGAATCTCGACCTCCAGAGGACACCCCATTAGGCAACGACGCAAAGAAGAGAAAAATTCCTGCCTTGGTAATGTGGTATCTGCCAGTGACCGACCGCTTGAGGCGTATTTTCCTGAACTCTAAGGAAGCAGCGCTCATGACATGGTGGGACGATGAGCGCAAGGTCGATGACGATGTGATTGCACACCCGGCCGATGGCAGTCAGTGGCAGGACTTCGATAATAACAACCCACTGTTCAGTTCGGACCCAAGGAATGTATGGTTTGCCTTGAGCACTGATGGAATGAATCCCTTCAACGAGAGGACGAGCAACCATAGCACTTGGCTAGTGATCTTGACCATGTACAACATCCCAACGTGGTTGTGTCAGAAGAGAAAGTATCTTTTCCTCACTGTTTTTGTTTCTGGCCCTCAGCAACCAGGCTTTGATGAACGTGTTCCTTGAGCCTGTGATGGAAGAATTCGAAAAACTATGGAGGACAGGGGAGCTGATGTATGATGATTTCCAAAAAGAGACCTTCACATTAAGAGCAATAATATTTGTGACTATCAACGACCACCCTGCATTGTTTGCCTTGTCTGGAAAAATCAAAGGCAAGACAGGATGCTTAGTCTGTCTGGATGATACTAAATGGGTGTACCTAGATGGATCTAAGAAGACTGTTTACATTAGGAATCGTCGCTTTTTAAAGCAAGGTCACAAGTACCGCAGCAAACTGTACTTAATGTATTTTGGCAACATCCCAGAGGATGAAGATCGACCTCCGGAGAGACATCATGATGGACAATATGTGTTCCAAATGGTGAAAAATATAAGTGTCATCTATGGAAAGAAGAAAATGGATGGAACACCTAGAGATAGAAGCACACCTCCTATTGAAGGCGTGCCTTTTAAGAAAAATTCAATCTTCTTTTAGTATCTTGAATATTGGCCACAATTGGAGGTCCCCCATGCCATTGATGCTATGCATGTGTAGAAGAATGTCTTTGAGAGTCTCATCGCTACCTTGATGGACACACCGAAGTCAAAGGATAGTCTCAAAGCAAGGAGAGACATGGAGCAGCTACATGTGATGCCAGAGCTTCACCCGGTACTTGAGACAAAAACTGGAAAATACACACTACCCGCGGCTAGCTACAACCTGGACCTAGAAGAGAGGAGAGGTTTATGCACTTTTGTGAAGGGGATCAAAGTCCCGACTGGGTTTTCGACAAACCCGAAGAAGCTAGTGTCGATGAAGGACCTATCATTTCCACACTGCAAGGCTCACGATTGTCATATGATGCTGACGGTGTTCCTACCAATCACAATAAGGGCTATCAAGCCAGAGTTTTTGAAGATGGCTTTCACCCGCATGTGCTACTTCTGGTCGAAGATCTCACAGAAGAAGATTAGCAAGACAGAGCTGAGTGACCTACATGATTTTGTCGTAGAGACCCAAAACCAACTAGAGATGTGTTTACCTCCCGCTTTCTTCGACCCTATGGTACATCTCATGATTCACATGGTTCATCAGATACAGGCGTTGGGCCCTTGCTACTTGCATGATATGTGGTCATATGAGCGGTTCATGTCGGTTCTAAGTCGATATGTGCATAATCGTGCATACCCAGAGGGCTCTTTTGTAGAGGGCTACAGTAGTGAAGAAGTCATCGAGTGCTGTCAAGAGTACCTAAAAGTACAGAGAGGGATTGGTATTCCCGATTCTCACTACAAGGGTAGGCTGGCCGGGAAGGGCACAAATGGTAGAAAAATCTTCATCGACAATAAATACGCTGAAGTGAGTCGGGCGCACTACGCTGTCTTGGTGAGCACAAAACTGATGGAACCATATATTGATGAACACATGGAGATCATCCAATCAGAGAGAAATGGTCGTACAGGTGATTGGGTCATGAAACAACACATGCAACGCCTAACTTCATGGTTGAAGGACTAAAACATACAGCCTGGAGAAACCATAGATTCTATTACCATCAGTAAGTTGGCAGCGGGGCCATCAAGACAGGTGACATCTTGGAGTTCTTATGAGATCAATGGGTACACATACTATACCCACGCAAAGGATAGTAAATGTGTGAACCAAAACAGTGGTGTTCGAGCAGTGGCTATCGGCGCAGGGGGA
Organism: Sorghum bicolor; assembly: GCF_000003195.3. Taxonomy (NCBI): domain Eukaryota; kingdom Viridiplantae; phylum Streptophyta; class Magnoliopsida; order Poales; family Poaceae; genus Sorghum; species Sorghum bicolor. The sequence continues at coordinate 15,243,854 of NC_012872.2, forward strand.
CAAAAGATCGACTACTTTGGCATAATTGAAGATATATGGGAACTTGACTATGGAACTGAGGCACTAAATGTGGCCCTATTTCGATGTCGCTGGATCAAGCAACATGAATTCAATGAAATCGGATTGAGGGTCGTGGACCTTCACAACATAGGCTACCAGGATGATCCATGGGTCCTTACTTCACATGTTACACAGGTTTTCTATATGACCGACCCGCTCAGCATTGTCCCCCCAAAGAAGAAACCTAAGCATGTGGTTATCCCTGGAAAACAACACATTATCGGAGTTGATGGCGTTGATGATGTTGAAGCCTACAATAAGTGCGATCAGATGCCGCTATTCACAGACTTTATTAACAAGATCGGTGTTGTGGAAAAAACCTACCCAAAGACGTATTGCCATGGGAACGAAAAGGTGTGAAGTGGAAAACTGTTACGGCGGCAGATACTAATAAATAGTCATTTGTATGTGTGTGAGACTTTATTTATGTATCCATGTGAGACTACATTTATGTATGCGTGTGAGACTACATTTATGTATGTGTGTGAGACTACATTTATGTATCCATGTGAGACTACATTTATGTATGTGTGTGAGACTACATTTATGTATACGTGTGAGACTACATTTATGTATGTGTGTGAGACTACATTTATTAATGCTTTTTCAAATGCAAAAATGTCCTATATATCAAATGTAGATCTTGATGAGTGGAACAAAATTGCTATTCATGACTTTCGGAGTTGGGGCCGTCTAGGGTCCCGAAAACGTGCGTGTAGGAGTAAAAATTTGAAATTTCAAAATTTTAGTGGTCCAAACCATCTCAGATGAAAAGTTGACCATTACAACAAATGTGTATCTTGATAAGGGGAACAAACTTTGTATTAATAACTTTTGCATCTGAGACCATCTCGGTTCCGGTCAAAGTGTATTTTCTAAAAAATCCAATGTTTGACTTGGTCAAACTAGGTCAAACTAGGAAATAAAAGACCTCAAATGAAAAAAAAATTGAATACAACATAGTTAGATCTCATCAAAGTCTACCTTTGATACACAATACATTTTTGCATTTGGAAAAGTTACAGAAAACTCAGTTCACATGTTTTGAAAACCCAAGGCGTGGCTTGGTCAAACCTGGTCAAACGAGTGAGTAAATGACCTCAAATGATAAACTTTTGAATACAAGGTAGATAGAGCTCATCAAGATACACATTCCATACATAGGACATTTTTGCATTTGAGAAAGTGTTTGTAAACTCTAGTCACAAAGTCTTGAATCACACATAGACTTTATGAAACTACATGTGGGACTTGTGGATTTAGAACTGTACTTTCTTAACGCTTTGTCAAATGTAAAAATGTCCTATATATCAAATGTAGATCTTGATGAGTGGAACAAAATTGCTATTCATGACTTTCGGATTTGGGGCCGTCTAGGGTCCTGAAAACGTGCGTGTAGCAGTGAAAATTTGAAATTTCAAAATTTTAGTGCTCCAAACCATCTCAAATGAAACGTTGACCATTACAACAAATGTGTATCTTGATAAGGGGAACATACTTTGTATTAATGACTTTTGCATCTGAGACCATCTCGGATCCGGTCAAAGTGTATTTTCTAAAAAATCCAATGTTTGACTTGGTCAAACTAGGTCAAACTAGGCAATGAAAGACCTCAAATAAAAAAATTGAATACAACATAGTTAGATCTCATCAAGGTGTACCTTTGATACACAATACATTTTTGCATTTGGAAAAGTTACAGAAAACTGAGTCACATGTTTTGAAAACCCAAGGCGTGGCTTGGTCAAACCTGGTCAAACGAGTGAGTAAATGACCTCAAATGAAAAACTTTTGAATACAAGGTAGATAGAGCTCATCAAGATACACATTCCATACATAGGACATTTTTGCATTTGAGAAAGTGTTTGTAAACTCTAGTCACAAAGTCTTGAATCACACATAGACTTTATGAAACTACATGCGGGACTTGTGGATTTAGAACTGCACTTTCTTAACACTTTGTCCAATGCAAAATGTCCTATATATCAAATGTAGATCTTGATGAGTGGAACAAAATTTCTATTCATGACTTTCGGAGTTGGGGCCGTCTAGGGTCCCGAAAACGTGCGTGTAGCCGTGAAAATTGAAATTTCAAAATTTTAGTGGTCCAAACCATCTCAAATGAAAAGTTGACCATTACACCAAATGTGTATCTTGATAAGGGGAACAAACTATGTATTCATGACTTTTGCATCTGAGACCATCTCGGGTCCGGTCAAAGTGTATTTTCTAAAAAATCCAATGTTTGACTTGGTCAAACTAGGCAATAAAAGACCTAAAATGGAAATCCAGTGTTTGAAAATCCAATGTTTTATTCAAAATTTTCAAACTAAAACTGTTTCAAATAATTCAAATTTACATAAATTTGATTTTAATTTCTAAAAACATTTGATTTTTATTTTTTTAAAAACATGGAATAGTTCAAAATTATACATTTCATATAGATAAATCAATTAAAAAAATGCAATAGTTTAAATTTATTTTATAAATATATTTTAAAGGTTAAGTATAAACTGTACAATTGTTTAAATCTATTTTATTTAAAAATATTAAAATTCTAAAAAAAACCACTGTAAGGGCGGTTCTAGACCTCAACCGCCCTTACAGTGTTCGTGCCCTAAATAAATAGTGGCCGCCGCCGCTAGGGTTATTCGGCTAAGTCTTGGGCGTGACTCTCTTCTTCTTACGCCGCCGCCAGGCTGCCAAACTCGCCCGCCGGCGCCGCCGCAGCCACAGCCGCGAGCACTCCTCCCCCCTTCGCCTCCGCCTCCTCCACTCCCCGAGCTCTCCTCCCCCCTTCGTCGGTCCCCGTGCCACGCACCACTCCGCTACAGGTCACCGGCCGGTCGGAACCCTAGCCGCCGCTGGGAGCCAGAGATCCGCGCACGGCGGTCTGCCCGCGCGCGTCCACGAGCCGGGGACCACAGTTGTCCCTCTTCTTCCGCGAGCTTGGCGACCTGCTCCGTCCGCGACCTTGGCGACCTGCTCTATCCGCGAACCCTAGACGCCGTTGGTGGGCCGGAGCTCCACACGTGGCGACTTGCCCGCCCGTGTCTTCTTCCTGTCGCCTCCAACACCACACAAACACGCGCGACTGATCTCATCTCGTTCTGGCGCAGGTAACCCCAAACTCTCTGATCCAGTCTCATGTCTGATTCCGCATCTGTGTTAGTTCCCCAAGGATTGGGAACCCTAGAAGTGTAACTGTTGAATTCGCCTGACGTTTATTATTGTTTAGAACATTTTTGTGTTTGCTCATTTTGGGAACCCTAGAAACGTAACTGTTGAACCCTAGCTGCTACTCATTTTTGTTTAGAACATTGTTGAATTACGAATCTGCTTGGCTATTCATACTGGGAATTGTGGCAGGTCACAGGTGGTGTCTGTGTGATGTTCTGTGAAATATGTCTTGATTTCTCATACCCACATGTCTTGTTTGCTGATACTCATCCCTCACTCTTAGTATCTTTTGGACATGATGTCTTGGATTGTTGTTGCGTTCAACATTTCCAAGTGTATATCTATATCTATATTTATTTGTACCTTATTATGTGCTTGTGAAAATGGTTTTGTTTGTGTGCAAGTGTAACAGTAGGATCTGTCTAGTAATTATCTGTCCATTGCACACAAATTTCCTGAATACACTGAATGTTTGTGCTTTAACAGTAGGATTTGTGATATTTGAGACATGCAAAATTGTATTCCATCAGTTCCTAGCTACATTGTGTTTTATATTTATCCAATACTATACCTAAGAATTTGATATCTGCTAATATCATTTCGGTGTCATACCACACCAGTTTTGTATATCACAGATTCAGAGTTTATTGTGTAAAGCATTCATAAATTACATATGTTTGAGAATGGTGTATAATCTGTGATTTGGTTGAAAGCATCTGCGGTTAATGTTAATTTCTAATAGCTATCTATTCGTTTTGTCTAATTTCTATCTGAGAGATTTGATGATCTGGATAGTGTTAGGGTTTTTATTAGTGTGTATTGTTGATAGACTGTGATTTGATGATCTGGATAGTAGTAGAGATTTGATGCATCATTAACACTGAATTTTTTTAGCTACTTAATGCAATGCTTTTAGTTTAGAATTAGTAGTGTTTGTGTTTGCTCGAGTTTAGAACCGTGAATGCAGCATGCCTCATTACTGTCCAATTGTGTTGATTTGTGGTGGCTTACGGTCCAATCCTACTACTACTGCTTTTCTACTCCAACTGTACTACTACTCTCTACTAATCATACATCATGACAGTTTTATATACTGAGGCATAATTGCTGTTGTTTATATAGCAGGCTGCTTATATGCCACTGCTCACTACTACTATTTGGGGTGGCTTACTGGCATAATTTTGAATTGATGACATTTTTTGAACTGTGCTCCTCTATATTACTACTATACTCTCTCTCCTCTACTATTGTTTTGTCGATGATGAAATTGTCTAATTCAATACATTATTTTAGAATATGAGCTGATGATCCAAAACTTATGAGTAACTTGGCATCATTACTAGCCGCCTCTATAGTGCCTTCTTCTCTGTTTTTGATGCCTTGATGCTCCAAGTTCTTGATCAAATGATGCTAGACATGTTTCTGAGGCCTTTTTTAAACCTTTCCCTCTCCTCACCTCTCCTTCCTCTCTGCTCCTTCTATCTCTCTTCTATTTTCTACTCTCATCCTCTCTCCAACACTACTGCACTAGTCTACTACTAGTGCTAGCTGCTACTCTACTCTAGTACTCTACTAGTACTACACTACTGTTGGGGCTTACTGTAATCCTACTACTACTGCTATTGTGCCCAACTCTACTACTACCCTCTCTATGACAGTTTTATAAACTGTGCTCCTCTATACTACTACTACTACTACTCTCCTCTTCTATTTTTCTTCTCTCCTTTGTTTTGCCGATGATGAGATTGTCTAAGTCCATTCATTATATGGAATATGAGCTGATGATTAAGAACTTGTGAGGAACTTGGCATCGTTACCAGCGGCCCCCTATATGACCTCATCTTCTCTATTACGATGCCTTTATGCTCCAAGTTCATGATCAAATGATGATTGACATGGTACTGAGGCCTTTATGTACTACTTTTTTTCAAAATTTCTTGCTCGATGATACAAAAGGTGTAGTGAGACAACATGACAGTCAAATACCCATGGCTTCTCCTAGATCGAAAGCTTCTGGGGGAAACTCGTCTCGAATGGAGTGCCATTGGATACTAGCCTCCCCCAGTGGTTTTCGGTCTTGTAGTGCAAATGGGTTTTCTCTTAACCTATTACTGACTGTCATATAAGTCTATGATCTATGATCACCATAGAGCAGCGGATGGCTCTATAAAGCAGCAACCCACTAATTTGAGGGCACATGAGTTTCTTCTTCTTTTACTACTACTACCGATTACTAATTTGTCTCCTTTGTGTGTTCTCTCTCCTATCTTCTCCTCTCATCTGCTCCTGCTACTACTAAAGCACTGTTGCTCTCTCTTCTCCTCTCTTCAACCTACTTCTCTGTTTTGATGCCTTGATGCTCCAAGTTCTTGATCAAATGATGGTAGACATGTTTCTAAGGCCTTTTTTAAACCTTTCCCTCTCCTCACCTCTCCTTCCTCTCTGCTCTTTCTATCTCTCTTCTATTTTCTACTCTCATCCTCTCTCCAACACTACTACACTAGTCTACTACTAGTGCTAGCTGCTGCTCTACTCTAGTACTCTACTAGTACTACACTACTGTTGGGGCTTACTGTCATTTTAATTTGTGGCTTACTGTAATCCTACTACTGCTGCTACTACTACTACTACTACTACTACTACTACTACTACTACTACTACTACTACTACTACTACTACTACTACTACTACTACTACTACTACTACTACTCCTACTACTACTACTACTACTACTACTACTACTACTACTACTACTACTACTACTACTACTACTACTACTACTACTACTACTACTACTACTACTACTACTACTACTACTACTATACTACTACTACTACTACTACTACTACTACTACTACTACTACTACTACTACTACTACTACTACTACTACTACTACTACTACTACTACTACTACTACTACTACTACTACTACTACTACTACTACTACTACTACTACTACTACTACTACTCTGCTGCTGCTACTACTACTAAAGCACTGCTGCTACTACTAAAGCACTACTGCTCTCTCTTCTCCTCTCTTCAACCTACTACTACTACTACTAAAGCACTGCTGCTACTACTACTACTAAAGCGTTGCTGCTGCTGCTACTACTACTGCTGCTGCTGCTCCTACTACTACTACTACTACTACTACTACTACTACTACTACTACTACTACTACTACTACTACTACTACTACTACTACTACTACTACTACTACTACTACTACTACTACTATTACTACTACTACTACTACTACTACTACTAAAGCACACTTTATTCCTTTCATCTGTTAGAACAAATCACGAAATGACACGGACAACAAGCAATGCAGCCCGATCCAACGAACATGAAGAGCACCCTAGCCCTAGAGAGCAAGAAATACATGATCAGTTTTCTCATGAACAGTTTGATGAAGAAGTGGGCAATGGTGTAGCATTTATTCTTACTCAGGAGGAGTGTGGAGAGGACCAAGTGGGAGAAGCGGGAAGAGGAGAGACTGATGAAGGATCTAGCAAGGACGATGACTCAACCTCGGGATATGAAAGTCCTCAGGATCCACACCCATGTGAACCTAGACGGAAGCCAACGACGGATGAGTTGGACAAGGACTTTGACCCAAACGAGGAGGTAGGGATATAAAGGTCACTTAGTAAATCATAAATTTTGGTAACGATATGGCTGTGTTACCTCTACTAACACTTTGACCTGTTGTTTATATAGGTCCCTCCTAAACCTCCAAAAAGACCACGTCGGTGTCCGGCACGTTTCGCTAGACATGACGGGGCAAGGGAAAGGAGGGCAGAGGCAATAGGCACAGAGACTACCATTGTGGCCTCTGCTCCGCAACCTGAAGGCACAACCTCGGCCTCGACTACCAAAGTGAAAAGGAAAGGAGGGGTCAGAAAGCCAAACCACTATCCAAATGCAAAAATGGTTTATGTGATTGACGAGGTTGGGGAAGAAGGGCAGATCCTTAAGCCAAAGGAGTTCCAATCAAAATTCCACAATGCAATTGGGGCCCTAGTCAGAGACAAGTCGAACCCATCAATCCGTAATTGGCACAACTATCCAGAGGACATAAAGGATGACCTATGGAAAAATCGTCTGTTGGTCAATTTTAATTTTAGGATTCCGGCAGAGAAGCTACCCCTAGTAAGACGTCGTGCTATGAAGATGATGGGAGAATCCTTCCGACGTTGGAGGAATGAGTTGAACACCGAGTACATCAAAAAGGGGTTAACTCCCTACCATAAGTATGGACACATCACTCCTGCTATCTGGGCGTTGCTCGTGGCTGAGAAGACTGCACCAGAATCTTTGGCCTTAAGTGAAAAGAACAGCTTGTAGGCGAAGAAGAACATCCACCACCCTCGTCTAGGCCCCGGTGGCTACGAGGGCAAGGAAGAGATGTTTAGAAAGATGGAAGAGGAGGCCGTAGCTTCTGGGAATACAAAAGTAATGAAATTGAAGCAACGCACCAAGCGTTGGGTCTTTGCAAGGAATTGTTGATGATTCTTAAGTATCAATTTTAATTATCAAATAAACAAGAGAAAGGACCAATATGCAACCAACACCTAGAATTAGGGTTTGATCTGACAGAATTCCACGAGTTTTGTTGTTTATCTATTTCTGCAGGGGGTTATCAGGAAATAAGGAAGAAAGGCCCACATGTCGGGATTACATAGAGATATCAACGCACCGCACGATTTTACATCATCTAGAAGACTCCAGAAGCCACGAGACCGAAGCGGAGGCGAAACGGGGCCAGGCCCAGGGCGCCCGCCCTGGTGACCTGGGCGCCCGCCCCCCTCTGGATGCCAATCAGGACTCTCTTCGCTCGGGATATTCCACCGACCTATTGGATCAAGAAAAACATAGTACCACCTCGCCTATCGACCCAAAAACGCATAGAAGGGGAGGACTATATAAGCAAGGCCTCCCTGGCCCCTGGAGAAGACATGAAGAAATTATCATAGAGACTGAGGGGTGCCCTTGAAGGAAAACCTCTTCTCTAATTAATATTTCTTTTTAGGCTTAGCAATCAATGTAAGGTAGAAATAGATCTTCTAGTTTCTACTAGATTGAGAGAGATAGAGTGGAGGTGTAGAGTGGAGGAAGCCCGGCCTGTCGGTGTCTACTCCAAGCTTGTACCTGCGGGATCAAGTTCTCCTAACCCGAAGCTTGCTCCTAGGATTCTTCACTAATTCGACTTCTAAATTCTAGTAAGTTCTTGTTTTATTGTTCTTATGGTTTATGAGTTTACTTTAATCTCTTCGCGTAGAGTTTAGAGTAATCATTGCTGGCATAAACGTGGTGTTTAGGCTGGGGTACTCATAGATATTCCCTGACTAGCTGGACCGTGGTAGTAGTGAGGAACGTGACAATTCCGAGCTACCTTTGTAGATCACATCTCGTTAGCAGGAAGGATAGGGTTTATAGGTGCGGGTCGAACATCCTTTGTGTTGTCTAGATTCCGTTAGCCTCCCCATTAGAACAGTCGATCATCCTTACCAAGGTTAGAAGGAGACTACGGTTGCAGTCTTCTCTATTTATCACTCATATCGAAAGACATTCTTTGTGCCTAAAGGTTAGTAGTAATAGACCGGTTAGTCAGATGCACTCTTTCTCCTAGTGGTAAAAAAATAAATACGATACTCTGGATAATTTCCCGGGTGAAGTGCTCACCGATATCCGTGCGCTTGCGGATCAATTCCTTATTGCGTTCCCAAATATCAACAGGAATCTTAAAGAATCAGGCAGCAGTGTGAAATTTGCCAAGCCAGAGACTGAGGAGGCAGTGTCAAGGATAATGAAATATTCTGAAGACATCGAGAAGGGCTCATTGACACCTTCTAGAGAGAAGGACGAGCTTAGCCTTGGCTTGGGAAACCCCGAGCACCCAGGCCGTGTCAGGGGGTTAGGGAAACATAAGACCTGGAAGGAAGGATTTCGAGAGGATGTGGAGATGTACAAGAAACATGGTAGAAACCAGGAGGAGAGTCTTGCCACCCTAGTGAAGACCCTAGTTGCCAAGGAACTACAGGAGCAAGGACTGTCTACTGAGCGACGGTCACAAATGGAGTCGCCTAGGGATTTGGTTCTAGTTGGTAGCCCTCCAAATGTTCAAAACAGCCAAGGTTCCAATGCAACCTCCACCTCAGTCGATCACATACGGGTGCCAACTCGTTGCATCCTGTTAATTCCCATTGGTAGGGGACAGGAGATGGCTGAGGTGGCAACGGGTCTGGCACATCCTCAAATTCCAGGCGACATCTGGCACCATAAACCGGTCCCGGGCAGTAGTAAGGTCGAGGTGCATACCGTGAATCCCAAGTACACGAAGCATAAGATTGAACACCCAACTAGCGAGGGGATTCGTGAGCTTGGACTACTCTTGAAACAATTCATCCTCTGGTATAAAAAGGATATTGTGTTGAATGTTTCCTCGCCAACTCCAAGTGATGTACACCTGGAGAGAGTCCACCTTGAGGATGGAGAGGTGTATTCACCGTCTCATGAGGACCACTTGATGCATGAGAGGGTACCGGCTTCTCCAACCGCTGGCGAGCAAGGGGTCGAGCCAGGGCATGATGAGACGCCACATGAGCCTCAAATAGGTGAACCTTCTGTAGCTCGTGCGGAGCCAGAGCATGAGACACCACATGTGCCTCAGAGCCCGCAACCTTCTACAGCTAATGCCGAGCCAAAGCGTGATGAGACACCACATGTGCCTCATAGCCCAAAACCTTCTACAGCTCGTGCCGAGTCAGAGCATGACGAGACACCACATGTGCCTCCTAAGCCACAACCTTCTCCAGCTCGCCCCGAGCAAGGCCATGATGAGATGACACAGACTTTTCAACAAGCACCGCCGACACATGAAGAACTACTCCCTCTAGTATGTGAAGCTCGTGAAAAGATCCCCATCATGATAAGGTCGACAGGGTCAAAATCTTTTGTGGATATGAACGTCTCGGGTATGTACAAGTGGTATGCTCATGACCAGTTCAAGCCTGAGAACCAAGGCCCGAACAAATTTGCCTACAGGATGCCCACTGACACCTCAGACTACACAACGATAACAAAGTATCCAGATGTTGAAACCATCAAGTGGTCAAAGGATTGCCCGAAAGAATATGTAAAAGGCAAACGTTTCCTACCAAACCGGATCTTGTGTAAGATGCCATATGGAATGAGAAGGTTCCATGATTGGTACTACTTGCATGTTTCACGTACAGAACTGAATGTGTTGGAAGCAGTAATACCTGCTCACACATTTGGAGGCCCTGCTTCGGGTATTGCCTTTGACTTCAGCGACATCCAATCATGCTTTCACCTTAGTTCAATGTCGATGAATCTGATTCGCACTTGGTGCCTGTAAGTCCTCTTCCTCTTGATATGATCTGAAAGTAACCTAGTTGGATTTTGCTAAAACTAACTTACATTATGATTTTTAGAATGCAAGCAAACTTTATGAAATCTACACGCTCAACGAAAGCTGGGTATGTAGACCCTATGCCTATAGCACAAATAAATTTTAATTACCCATCGAGATTGGAATTGGATGCGCCACAGCTAGCTGCTGGAGGGACGTTTGCGGAGAAAGAAAAGATTCGTGTGGCCAAAATAAGAGAAGAGTCTCTTAAGGTTGCGGCGTGGATTGCCGTATGTTTAAAGAATCTCCAACACTTCGAAACAATATGGATTCCATACCACTTCAAGTAAGTTCGATTAATTGTATACTTAATGATTGTTCAGTTTATCTTATTTTGATGCAAAGGTACTTATGTGTTTATTTAAAATTGTTCTAGCAATCACTGGATAGTCATAGGTGTCGATGTCGGGATGAACATGGCATGGATTTGTGATTCTACAGATTTTAACCCTCACACATATAAAGACTTCATGTCAATTCTCATTACGTAAGAAAATTAGTAATCCTAGTAACCTTATATGATTCACTTTAATATCGACTTCTACATACTATAAGTCACATCGATTCTCATTCAAACAGGGCATTCAGGGCCTATGTCAAGAATCACAAAGGAAGGCATGATCCAGGCCTGGGGAGCCACTTGCGTTTCAAATCTCTATGTTCGGTAAGTGTGACTTAGTTTGGCATAAAATTACTAATTTTTTCATAGTGCTTATACTTGACACATCTCCATTTGCAAATTGAAACAAAGTTTCCCAAGCAAAGGCCAGGGAGTCTGCATTGTGGATACTATGTATGTGCTTTCATCAGTAACACAAAAGGCTACAGGAGACACCCTGAATTGGTAAGTTTGAATCTCTTAGTGGGTTGTAGTATGAAAACATAGTATTTCTCACTTAGCTTTGCAATCTCTTCTTTACACTAGACCTACACTTGTCTTTTACGATCTTGTAGTGGAAAGAAGAAAAAGGACTAAAAAGGGATTGTCTACAGGGATGATGACCTCTTAGTATGAAAGGGACCATGTTGTTTATTACAAAGGTGATTACCATAACCCACATTCCGACTTAGGTAGCAATCCTCTTTACCAGCACCTCCGTCAGTGGTATAGGCTATGTCTAGGTTATTGATTACATGTGAACTTGTTGGAATAGACTGTGATCGATTTGTATTAGTACTTGAAAAATTTCGGACTTGTTGACACCGTTTTGGACACGTACCTAGGGACCAGTAAAGTATAGATCGGTAGGTGCAGCAACGGTAACTAGTCTGCAGAAGAGTTGCCGATGGGGATAGTTGCCGATGAAGAGACGATTGAATGCGACTAAGTCCAGAGGTGGTGACGTGTTCTTACCGATGATCGTATCAGTGTTTGCCGATGGCCATAACAGGAAGTCTGCCGATGACTCTCAAGGAAAGTGTGGAGATTGTCGATTGATCTGTGGCGGTGTCCCGGTCGGTTACAAGGGGGTAGTTTTATGTTTTCCTTAGTTATTTAAATTTGTTTTGCATACGGATTCTGTTTAATTTGGAATTCGAGTCCTAGTCGTGTATGATTGTAGCTCTTTGAGCAGGGTATAAATGTAGACCCTAGGGCCTTGTAATGAAAATCAATCAATCAAACAAACACAAGTTTTTACTCATATCCCAGTACCTAAATTTTCGACGACTTCGTCATATTTTCCTTTTATTACGAGTTCTTAGGAATTCGTCGACTTAAGCTCGGCGTATTCTCGAGTTCCGCGTGAATGCCTCTTGGCCGTGACATCCGGGCGCATCGCTGTTGTCGGGACCAAAGTATTCGAGTTATCACCTTTGCCGATAGTAAGGTCAAATCGGCTGGCACGCCTCAACGTTTGAATCGGGTATTAGCCCTTTGTGTTTGCAGATCAACTTTTGCATCAATACATCTTTTGGCACGCCTGGTGGGACAAGATTCAAGATCAAGATCAACATGTCGAACACCGATTTCGACTTGGAGAACGTCATCCCCGTGACGGAAGCCAATCTCAGAGATGAACAGAAGCAAGCTATTGCAAAAGCCATGGAGGATTACAAGCAGCAATGTTTGAAGTCCTTCAGTATCAACAGGAGCAGCGAAGTAATCCATAAAGAGGCACTGCCAGCACCTCGGCAGGTTACTTTTGAAGCCAATCCTGGTAAACTTCAAGACATGGTTGATAATGCTATTAACCGTGCCTTGATCAATCAAGCTGGTGTGCTGTCCAATACGGTTTTCAATGCCATGGCTAGAACTTTCAAAGAAGGACAATTGCCACCAAATTATGTGGGCCCTGTCTATCATCAGCCGGGATCACCAGTGGTCACAGCTCCATCAGCTACAATAGCCACTGCAGGTGTAGAGGTTACTTCTCCTCCAAGCACACTAGGACTCACTAATGTGCAATCTACGCCGATGACGACCAATCCATCAACCTCAGATGAGCAAATCAAGCTTGCTACAGATCTACTCGCATCGGCAATGTCAGGATCTGTTCCTCCTAACTGGTGGGGTTATGGTATGCCCCCGGAGATGATGTTGAAGACGCCCGGCACGTCTCAAACGGCTGACATGAGAGGCAAGGCTCCTATGGCATCGACACCTCCAAATCTGCCGATGAATCAGAGTCCCCAGTATACTACAACTACTACCGCAAGACCTTACACTGGGAATTCTCAAGCTCCAACGTTTCAGATGCCTAACGCATCGGCAGACTCAATACCGACGCAGTAGAGGTTTATGACACAGCCAGGGTATGTTAATTCAATGATGATGCCCATCTACAAGTCATCGGCAGGGCCTATGCCGATGAATGCTAACACTGGATGGACGGGGCAGTTAGTTTTTCCACATATGCCTCAACAGAATCATCAGGCTCCAGGGTTCCAACAAGGCCAAGTCCATCCTGGATTCTAGAATCAAGGGTTAGCGAACCAGCCGATGAATCTTGGTCAGCAGTTTGGTGGTCAGACGATCAACCCCATGTTCCATGCAGATCGTGCGCCTCAGCGACACGTGGAAATGTATCAGTAGGCATAAGATCCACAACCACCCCATCGGCAAGATGCCGATGCTTATTGGCCGATAAGATTGCTGAAGTAATGAGGGATCAATTTGGGATAAAACCCAAAGTCAACACTTACTCTTATCGGACACCGTATCCTCCTGCATATGATTTAATTCCACTTCCAAATCAGTACGAGGTACTAGATTTCACAAAGTTTTCTAGGCAGGATGATACGTCGACCATGGAGCATGTCAATAGGTTCATCATTCAATGTGGGGAAGCTGCGAATAGAGACGAGTTAAGGGTTCGGTTGTTCTCGTCATCGTTGTCTGGATCGGCGTTTACTTGGTTTATATCACTGCCTCCTAATTCAGTGATTACTTGGGCCGATCTGGAGAAGCAGTTCCACAAGTACTTCTTCTCTGGAGTTCATGAGAAGAAAATTACCGATTTGGTCAGATTGAAGCAGCGCAATGATGAATCGGTTGAAAGCTTTGTGCAGAGGTTACGAGAAGTCAAGAACAAATGTTATAGCCTGGTTCTGGATGATCGACAGCTTGCCGATTTGGCTTTTCAAGGTTTGTTGCCACATATCAGGGACAAGTATGCTTCCCAAGAGTTCGAGAGCCTAAGTCACTTGGTGCAGAGGATTTCCGACCAGGATATTAAACCTTTTGAGCCCAAGAGAGCATGGAACAAAAAGGTATCGTTTGTCGATGAAGTAGCAAGCTCGGATTCTGATGAAGAGCCAATAATCAGCTTGGCAGAGTGGGTGAAAAATAAGAAGCCGATGTCGTGCCCTTTTGGGCATAAAGAGCCAGAGAAGTTTGCATTTGATATCACTAAAGCTGATAGGATATTTGACTTTCTACTTCAGGAAGGGCAAATCAAATTGTCGCCTAATCATGCGATTCCATCGGCTGAAGAGTTAAAGAAGATGAAATACTGCAAGTGGCATAATGCAACCTCTCACAGCACCAATGAGTGCAAAGTTTTCAGGCAACAGGTGCAATCGGCTATTGAATCTAGGAGAATCAAATTTGATAGTTCCAAAGCTTAGAAGCCGATGAAGATCGATCAACATCCTTTCCCAACAAATATGTTGGATGCTAAGGGAAAGACCAAGGTCTTGACGTCGGAAGCAACTAAAAGGAATGCATCGGTAGATCCTCAGCATCAAATTACTGCTGCCGATGCCAAAGGAAAAGGCTTAAACCAAGAGGGAACTAACTCGGGAAGGCCTCCCCGATCTGGTATTATGATAACTCATAGAAGGCCTCGGGAGACTTGGCAGCAACGAGAGGATCGGTATCGGCGCCAGTAAGAAGACTATCATCAGGAAGAAGAAAGACGCCGACAGGAGTGGAATCGGCACAAAGATCACTGGAACTGCCCATTCTTTATCCATTGTTGGGAGCAGAACATCAAGTTGCCCACTGTTAGAGATTGCCCTGAATGCAATGGTTATGATCGGTATGACAGATCCGATCAACGCTATCACGATGATAATCGGCGATTTAATGGACCGGTTAGGGGGAGAGCGTCAGTTCATGATCGGCTGGGGGGCAAACTCAGTGTACACGATAGGCTTGGTGATTGTGTTGAATATTTTCCCAGAAACCAGGAAGAGCTTGAAGAGATGGCTAATGAACGAGTTCCGATGAGTTCATATTTTGCAGGGACGCTAATACTCATCGGATGGAGTCAAGGGAACATCGCCGTCCATCGGCAAGGCAGTCACCACTTCCCCCATGGTGTCCAGAGGGGTTGACTAAGATGTAGAAAAGGAGACTGCAGCGCGAAAGACGAGAAGAGCTAAGCAAGGACGAGAACTCTGGCCAGTCTGGGGATCACCAACAACCAGATCCTAAGGGGAAAGGGCCATCGGCAGATGTTAACATGGTATTCATGTTGCCGATGGAGTTTCTTGCGCCATCCAGTGATGATGAGGAGTTAGAGTTTTCTGACCAAATAGCTCAGTTGGCTCTGGATCCGATGACAGCTATCTTTGAAAAGCCTGCCGACAATGAAAGGCAACATCTTAAAGCTCTGTTTGTCAAATGAAGAGTTGACGGTCAGCCAATAACCAAGATATTAATTGATGGTGGGGCTGCTATCAACATCATGTCGTATGCAGTCTATCAGAAGCTTGGAAAAGGAGATCAAGAATTGACCAAGACCGATATGATGCTAAAAGACTTTGAAGGAAATGTGTCTCCGGTTAAGGGGGCAATCTGCGTCGAATTGACCATCGGCAGCAAAACCTTGCCGACAACCTTCTTTGTGATCAGTGGAAAAGGTGCTTATAATTTGCTGCTAGGGAGAGATTGGATTCATGCCAATTGTTGCATCTCTTCTACAATGCACCAGTGCTTGGTTCAGTGGGTAGGTGACAAGATTGAGATTGTCCCGGGGGATTCTTCTTATGTCATTGCATCGGCAGAAGCAGACACCTATGAAAGGATTAGGTGTATCTTGGGAGAAATTTGGGAGAAGGATTTCCTCAAAGTTGCCGATTATGAAATGCTACCGATCCAAGCAGTCGGTTCTGATGAGGAGTTTTAATGGATAGATTCGCCGATGATGGAAAACTAGGCCAGGGATTCACATCGGCCGATGATTTGGTAGAGGTAGATATAGGTAACGGTGATAAGCCTAGACCTACTTTTATTAGTGCTAAGTTAAATTCTGAGTGTAAGCAGCATTTAACTGATTTGTTAAAGGAATATAAAGATTGCTTTGCTTGGGATTATACTGAGATGCCTGGTTTAGACCGATCGATTATTGAATATCGGTTACCCATCAAGTCTGGATTTCGGCCACATCAACAGCCAGCTCGCCGATGTAATCCTAACATTCTTCCTAATATTAAGGCCGAAATAACCAAACTTATCGAAGCTAAATTTATACGACAGTGTTGGTATGCCGAATGGATTTCCAATGTTGTTCCAGTTTATAAGAAAAATGGAAAGCTTCGGGTTTGCATTGATTTCAAGAATCTTAATAAAGCTACACCGATGGATGGTTACCCAATGCCGGTTGCTGATCTGCTAGTTGATGCTGCGGCTGGGCATCGGGTCATTAGCTTTATGGATGGCAATGCAGGATACAATCAAATATTCATGGCTAAAGAAGATATTCCAAAGACTGCATTTAGGTGTCCTGGTCATGTTGGGTTGTTTCAATGGATAGTCATGACCTTTGGTTTGAAAAATGCTGGTGCTACTTATCAGAGGGCTATGAATTTTATCTTTCATGAGTTCATCGGCAAGCTGGTGGAAATTTATATTGATGATGTGGTGGTTAAGTCTGGAGATTTCACAAAGCATCTTGCCGATTTACGAAAAGTGTTGGAATGCACAAGGAAGCATGGTTTAAAGATGAATCCCAATAAGTGTGCATTTGGTGTATCGGCAGGATAATTCCTTGGTTTCATGGTGCATCAAAGGGGGATTGAAATTAGTAGGAGATCCATTGATGCTATCAACAAAATAGTTGCTCCTACCAACAAAATTGAGCTCCAGTCCTTGATCGGCAAGGTAAATTTTATCAGGAGGTTTATATCTAACTTGTCTGGTAAAATTCGTGCTTTCAGTCCTTTACTTAAATTGAAAGCCGATCAAGAGTTCATATGGGGGAAAGAGCAACAGTTGGCTTTGGATGAAATCAAGAATTATTTGGTAAATCCTCTAGTTCTGATTCCACCTCAGCAAGGAAAGCCTTTCAGATTGTATTTATCTACCGATGGGATGGTCATCGCTTCGACTTTGATTCAAGAATTTGAAGGGAAGGAGCGTGTAATTTACTATTTAAGCAGAAGATTGATTGATGCTAATACCAGGTATTCGGCCATTGAAAAGTTATGTTTGTGTCTATATTTCTCATGTATTAAGTTGAGGCACTATTTGTTATCGGCTGAATGCACCGTTGTATGCAAAGATGATGTGGTCCGGTATATGCTATCTATGCCGATCATGAGTGGCAGGATCAGTAAGTGGATTTTGGCACTTCGGAATTCGATCTGCGTTACGAATCTTCTAAAGCGGTTAAAGGACAGATTATGGCTGATTTTGTGACTCAACATTGCGGTGCAGTGGAGACTTTGGAAATTGTACCTTGGACGCTCTTCTTTGATGGTTCCACGTGTGACCGGGGGGTAGGAATCGGTATAGTGTTAATTTCCTCTCAGGCAAGGAAGTATGGGTTCTCCTTTCCGATTGTTGCTACGTCAACGAATAATCAAGCCGAGTATCAAGCTTTAATTAAGGAGTTGGAATTATTAAAGGAAGTCCATGCTGATGCTGTTGAAATCTTCAGGGATTCTATGCTGGTTATAAATCAATTGGCTGGAAACTACGAATGCCGAAGTGAAGTCCTAATAATTTATTACGAAAAGAGTATGCAACTGTTAAAGGAATTCAAGGATTTCTGATTAGAGCATGTTCCTCGATTGCATAACGAAGAGGCCAATCGGTTGGCTCAGCATGCCTCGGGATATCAGCCCATATTAAACACAATATCGGCAATCACTGCCGATGATTGGAGAAAAGAAATCGTTGATTATTTAAAGGATCCATCCAAGAAAGTTGAGAGACGTGTTCGGTTTCAAACCACCAAGTATGTGCTCCTTGGAGATGAGTTATATTATCGAACATTTGATGGAGTTCTCCTCAAATGCTTAGGTGATGATGAGACTAAAAGTTTAATGGGAGAAATCCATGAAGGAGTATGCGGAGCACATCAGTCGGCTTTTAAGACGAAATAGATGATTAGGAGGAATGGGTATTATTGGCCAACCATACTTGAAGATTGCTTTAAATATTTCAAGGGGTGTCAAGGATGTCAGAAATTTGGCAATATTCAAAGGGCACCCGCATCGGCCATGAATCCCATTATTAAACCTTGGCCGTTCCGGGGATGGGCTATTGATCTGATCGGCCAAATTTACCCACCATCAAGCAAAGGACATAAATTCATCTTGGTTGCCACCGATTATTTCACCAAGTGGGTTGAAGCTATTCCTTTGAAGAAAGTCACATCAGCCAGTATGATTGATTTTGTGAAAGTGCATATTGTTTACCGATTTGGTATTCCTCAAACGATTACTACCGATCAGGATACCATGTTTACATCTGGGGAGTTTGATGAGTTTGCAATCGGTATGGGAATTAAAGTGTTGAATTCTTCTCCATATTATGCTCAAGCTAATGGGCAGGCCGAGGCATCTAACAAAGGAATTATCAAGCTTATTAAACAGAAAATTGAAGAAAATCCTAGGAGGTGGCATACGTTGTTGAATGAAGCTTTATGGTCGTATCGGATGGCTTGTCATGGGTCGACCAAAGTTTCACCTTATCAATTGGTATATGGACATGATGCAGTGCTACCCTGGGAAATTAAGACTGGATCTAGGCGGCCGTCTTTTCAAGATCAATTGACTGCCGATGACTATGCTACTTTGATAAAAGACGAGTTGGATGATTTAGCAGGGCATCGGCTAAGGGTTTTGATAAGTATAGAAGAAAATAAGAAGATAGTTGTTAGATGGTATGATAAGAAGGTAAAGGCTAAGGAGTTTGCCGATGGAGACTTAGTATGGAAACTAATCTTACCGATCGGGACTAAAAGTTCAAAATTTGGAAAGTGGTCTCCCAATTGGAAATGTCCTTATCGGATAAATCGATCTGCTCCTGGCAATGCTTATATTTTAGAAACTCTCGAAGGAGTTGAATTTCCCAGAGCATTGAATGGTAAATATTTAAAGAGATATTATCCTAGCATATGGCTTGATGCATGAAAGTTTAAGTGCCGATAACATTCCTATCGGCTGGATCAAAGTGTATCTAGGGCCAGACTCAATGTTTTAAAAAGGTGCCGATAACAGTCCTATCGGCTAGACCAAAATATCAGGAGGATTTAAAAGAAAAGAGCAAAATATGCCATCGATGAAGAGTTCACATGTTTAACAGAGCCTGGATCGTTGATATGGCGCGCAGACGGATCTGATCGGCTTCCTCTATCTCCTTCATATCTTCATCGGCAGAGCCCTCCGCTGGCCTCAGTTTCTTCTTCATCTACAGTGCCTTGCGAGCCTGGATGTTTCGCTCCTCTTCAAGAGTCTTGATTGCTTCAGGCAGCTGGCTTTCTTCCTGTTGAGCTTGGGACAGAGCTTCTTCTACTTGTTTGAGTTCTACCAACAGGGCTTCCCTCTTTGCCGATAGAACAGAGATCTTTTGCTTCACCACGTCTCCTGAGGATTTCAAGATGCTGATGCTCTTGTGCTTTTCATCGGCAAGGAGCTTTACTTTCATCATCTCTTCTGAGAGCTGGGCATGAGTAGCTCTATCGGCAAGGCGCTGAGCGGCCTTTTGATACTGAAGCTGCCGACTCTCCAAATGAGCCGCCTTGAAGAGGATTTCCTCGGCATCGGCAGGAATTTGGCCTCTGAGAGTCTTGAACAAGGCTTTAGCTGGATCGGAGTCATCAACCAATTGGGTTGTATCTTGATGAAGGAGGGCCGACAAATCTTCCAACTTTGCTCTAATCTCTGCCGATGAGATTCCAACTGCTCGGGAAGAACTTGCTTCCTCGCCTTCATCCTCAGAAATGTCGATGGCGAAGGAGAACAAGGTGTTGGGAGAGTCCTGTTCCTGTAAAGGAAGACAAAATAAGTTATTTTATGATCAAGTACTGATAACAATAAGAATAGAGATCGGGTAACTTACTTGTTTTAGGGCTATTTCTCGCCTCTGACTAGATGAGGCCGATGGAACCATAGGCTGATCGGCTGGAGTTGCCGATGAAACTATGTCACCTGAAAAATTGACAGAAGTGATTAATAAAGTGGAAAAAATAGGTTCATCGGCAATAGATGGAAAGTATGTTACCTTGAGGGGTGCAATACTTGTCTGAATCGAGGAGACTACCGATGCTATGATTAGGCTTGCTGGATCGGCGGTCTGCTCGTGTACATCAGCCGATATGTCTTCTGGCTGAGGTTCTTCTGGCTGGAGTTCTTCTTGTGGCTAGGGAGGAGATGGTACTTGCTGTGTCTGGACTTCTGGAGAAGAAGGGGATGATTCTACTGGGATCGGAGACCTTAGGGGAGGAGGAGGCGTTGCTGTTCTCTGGCGCTTCGCTTGCGATCTGGTACTCTTAGAACCTTTTCTCTTCGGTTGACTGGACTGGGGGCATCGGCAGTCGTACTTTTGGTCTTTGCCGATGTACCGGTGTGCTGATACAACAATGAGAAGTTTATGAGTACAAGTGTAACAGGTATGAGAATGGAATCGGTATGAGTTAAAGAATTCAAAAATTTACCTTGAAGGCTTGTGCTAAGGCAGTGACAGCTACCGATGGGGATGTCTTCGTCCGCTTGGTGGTAACTTTCTTGAGACGCACACCCCGATGCATTATAGCAGCCAAGGTTGGCGCGTTGTTGCCGATCAAAGAGATCGGGCCCAGTGGAAGGAGCTCAATCGGCCTACCACTCCTGCTGACTGATGGTGGCGTGTCATCGGCCTGTATGTAACAAAGAAAGTGAGTTACTGATGGAAAATGAAAGAGAAGGGATTGAAGCATCGGTATTAAAATACTTATAGTGTTGTCAGGGATTTTGTACTTGGGATCGATCATGCCACGGTACATGAGAGCCGATCTGCAGAACAGGTGTTCTTTCCATTCTTCCCACCACTATTTGTATGCCTGAGTGATGAAGAGAGTTGGGATCCAAGCCGATAGATCGACATCTGTATCAACGTTTGATGGAAGTTGGGCTACCCTGATCCATTCCAGATTGCTGGTGATAATCTCCCTCGGCTTTATCACATCGGCGTAGCAAAGTGCAATCGGTAGTTGGCCGAAAGCTAGTTGGCGAGCTAGTGCCGATGGGTTATAAAACTCGTAGGTTAGATTGGAGGCTTTCCCAGTACCAAAGAAGTTCACTGGTATGGCTCTCGGGGTGATAATTGCCATCATCACGTCATGATCCTTGTTGAGAGCATCATTGAAGGGGTGGAAAGTCAAAGGGAATCTGGTGTCTGGATCTTCATAAGGCATCCATGCTCGCTGTTCTCTGGTCAGGCCCTCGTACAGAGTCTGAAAGAATCGGCTAACCTGGTCTGCGTTAAAACCTGTGCCAGGCAAAACTATGGCAACTTCGCCAAAGTTCAGAGGGGAACGAGTTGCCGATTCTTCTTCATCCAGTTCATAATCCTCGGCTATATCCTTGGGGAAGCGCTGTGCAAAGAGGTCGAACTCAAGACGCTTGTGCATGTGGAGACTAAGCCACATATTGATGAACCACCAGGGATCCCCTAAGTTGTCGATGGGTTGACCAAGCAGTAGTTTCTGGGCTACCTGGTGGAGGAGGTGATAAGCAGAGCCAAGTAGGTATCGGCCGAGGGGAAATCGGCCACCATTGGCTAATCTTTCTGCTGCCGACAAGTAAACAGAAGTTGGTCCTGCCGATCGGCCACAGAATACAAATTTATCCAGCCACATGTTCAGAAAAGTGGTCTATTCTTTTGCATTGACAGGACCTGTTCTTCGGTACTTCTGAATGTACCCTGACCAACCGCCGATAGCACGAATTTCCACCTTAGTACTGGGTTTGGTGTCGAACAAATGGGTGTTATCGGCAGTGGATATATCTAAGCCGGTGAGCATAAGTACATCGGCAATTGTAGGAGAAGCAGGGCCATGGCCAAACACAAAAGCATTGAGTGTGTCTGACCAAAAGTATGAGGCAACTATCAGTAGTGACTCATTTCTCTCCATATCGGCAACAGACAATCTAATGCACTGATCTAATTTCCGTTCACCCCATTGGACCTCATTTGAGTTACTGACTCTTAGGATCCAATCCTTCCATCCCTTGGTAGGACTGGGCTAGGAACGGAAGGCATCTTTCCATAGATCTAGAGAAAAATTCTCGGCTCTAAAAGGGATTCTGTTTGTCTCTGCATTTATAAGATCGGTGGGATCTAAGTTTCCCAGTGGACCAAGGCATTGGAGATGGGGTTGATCGGTAGGGATTACGATCTTATTGGCCAAATCCGAAAGATTTTAAGGATAAAAGAAAAAGAAAAAAAGGGAATATTCAGTAAAAGGAATTGCGGATGGATAGAAATACAGCAAGAGTACGAGAAAGAAGGGGGATAAGCTAACCTCAGGGACGACGAAGTTGATGGCCATTGCCCCGCGAGGAAGAAGATTGAAAACTTGGGGGTTGTTGGAGGAAGCTCTTACTGGAGTCCTTGGAGTTCTCAAACAGTGTCGCCGCCAGGAAAGCTGAGTTTGGGTTGTAGAATGATGTGATGGAGAAGGAGTACCCGAGAAGGAAGTATTTATAGGACAAAACGGGCAAGGGCAAATTTGACTTATCTCTTCGCCACATCCGTGAAATCCGAGGGTGTTCAAGTAGATATGATAACTGTTTGCGCGGTAATCAAGGGATTGTGCAGGTGATTTGACAGCAAGCGGTCATAATTTTGGAGATATTTCACTGTACGGGATCTCTTGGTCGGTCCATCGGCAGTTCCCTCTAACGGTAATATTGCCGATGGGCGCATAAAGTGGAGAGATCCGGTTCGGAAGGTTGAAGAATTCGAGGGATCTGCTAGAGAATCGGGCCAAGGTTGTTCAGATTTAACAGTCGGTTACCAAATTGGGAGAATTAATTGCGGAAAGGCATCATTACTGCAGAGAATTTCGGAGCATTAATGATTTTATACTCCGAAATTGGGGGGCATGTGTTGACACCATTTTGGACACGTATCCAGGGACCAGTAAAGTATAGATCGGCAGGTGGAGCAATGGTAACTAGTCTGCAGAAGAGTTGCCGATGGGGATAGTTGCCGATGAAGAGACGATTGAATGCGACTATGTCCAGAGGTGGTGACGTGTTCTTACCGATGATCGATATCAGTGTTTGCCGATGGCCATAACAGGAAGTCTGCCGATGACTCTGAAGGAAAGTGTGGAGATTGCCGATTGGTCTTTGGCGGTGTTCCAGTCGGTTACAAGGGGGTAGTTTTATGTTTTCCTTAGTTATTCAAATTCGTTTTGTATACGGATTCTGTTTAATTTGGAATTCGAGTCCTAGTCGTGTATGATTGTAGCTCTTTGAGCAGGGTATAAATGTAGACCGTAGGACCTTGTAATAAAAATCAATCAATCAAACAAACACAAGTTTTTACTCATATCCCAGTACCTACTTTTTCGACGACTTCGTCATATTTTCCTTTTATTATGAGTTCTTAGAAATTCGTCGACTTAAGCTCGGCGTATTCTCGAGTTCCGTGCGAATACCTCTTGGCCGTGACATCCGGGCGCATCGCTGTTGTCGGGACCAAAGTATTCGAGTTATCACCTTTGCCGATAGTAAGGTCAAATCGGCTGGCACGCCTCAACGTTTGAATCGGGTATTAGCCCTTTGTGTTTGCAAATCAGCTTTTGCATCAATAGGACACTTTTGGATGGATTTGTAATGGACTTGGAAACATTTTGGACTTGAAATGTGTTGGACTATAAATGTGGTGTTGTGTATATGTATGGATATTATGTTGTGAATCTGTGATGTTGAGAATCTGATTATATATATGTATATATGTATGTGGTGCTGTGCTGTGCTGTCAACTCGATTATTGTAATTTTTATTTTTTTTCTAAAAAATAACTGTAGGGGCGGTTCTAGATTGAGCCGCCCTTGCAAATGCAGACAATAGAGACGGCTGAGACACCAGCCGCCCTTACAGTGGCCCACTATAAGGGCGGCTGGAAGCACCAGCCGCTCTTACAGTGGTCAATAGTAAGGGCGGTTGTTGTTTCCAACTGCCCTTACAGTGGGCCACTATAAGGGCGGCTGGTGTTGAACCGCCCTTACAGTGAATTCCACTGTAAGAGCATTTGCATAAGGGCGGCTAGGCCAGCCGCCCTTACAGAGCTTATTTAGCCGCCCCTGCTGTACCTGACTGTAGTAGTGTCAAGGAGGAGATCAATCAGTTGCTAAAAGCTAACTTTATTAAACCATGCAGGTATGCTGATTGGATCTGCAATATTGTACCCGTAGAGAAGAAAGGATCTGACAAATTAAGGGTGTGCATTGACTTCAGGTATTTGAATAGAGCTACACCCAAAGATGAGTATCCTATGCCTATACCCGATATGCTTATTAACGATGCTTCTGGACATAAGGTCATTAGCTTTCTTGATGATAATGCAGGGTATAACTAGATTTTTATGGCCAAAGAGGATATATCCAAAATGGCTTTTTGTTGTCGTGATTTTCTTGGCTTATTTGAGTGGGTGGTAATGACCTTTGGTTTGAAGAATGCTTGCTATATATCAAAGATCTATGAATTTAATCTTTCATGATTTACTTGGGGTCATCGTGAAGGTTTATATTGATGATATTGTTATCAAATCGAATGCCATTGAACAACATTTGGTCGATTTGCGTCTAGCTTTTGATAGAATGAGAAAATATAATCTAAAGATGAATCCTTTTAAAGTGTGATTTAGTGTGTCGGCTGGAAAGTTTTTAGGCTTCATTATTCATGAGCATGGCATAACCTTTAAAGCGTGCTTTTGGTGTGTTGGCAAGAAAGTTGTTAGGCTTCATTATTCATGAGCATGGCATAGAAATAGATCTTAAGAAGATCGATATTATCCAGAAAATTCAGATTCCTAAATGTAAGAGAGATGTGCAAAAATTCCTTGGCAAGGTCAATTATTTGAGGAGATTCATAGCTAACTTGTCAAGGAAAGTTGATGCTTTTACACTAACCTTTGGTTAAAGAATGATACTGATTTCACATAGGGGGCAAAACAACAAGAAGCATTTGAAAAGATCAAGCATTATTTGTTTACTCCACCGGTATTGAGAGCGCCTAAACATGGACAACCATTTAGGCTTTATATTGCAGTAGAAGATGGAGTAATTGGTGCTATTTTGACACAAGAAACCGAAGAAAAGGAGCATGTTATTGCATACCTGAGTCGGCGTTTATTGGATGCTGAAACAAGGTATACTTTCATTGAAAGATTATGCCTTTCGCTATATTATGCTTGCACAAAGTTGAGACATTATTTATTATCTAGTGCTTGCACAGTAGCAATGTCAAAATGATGTCATTAAATATATGTTGCATAGACCAATTCTTAGTGGTAGGATTGGTAAGTGGGCTTATGCTTTAATTGAATATGATTTGGCTTATGAACCTTTGAAAGCTAAGAAAGGCCAAATTGTTGCTGAATTTATTGTTGAGCATCAGATTGATGATAGGCATACTGCTGATTTGGACCTTGTTTCTTTAGTACCATGGAGATTATATTTTGATGGTTCAGTTTGTAGCAATGACCAAGGTGTTGGTGTTGTTTATATTTCTCCATATGGTGTTGTTTTTGAAGCCTCATGTCACTTATAATTCTTTTGCACAAATGATCAAGCCAAATATGAAGCTTTGTTATTCGGGCTGGAGCTGTTGGTTGCTGTAGGTGCTAGACAAATTGAGGCTTTTGGAGATTCGTTGTTAGTAGTGCAGCAAGTATCTAAGGTTTTTCAATGTTTCGACGAATCACTTAATGTTAATCTTGATACATGTCTAGATATCATTGTCACCTTGGATTACTTTAGTATTGCTCATATATCTAGACATGAAAATTGTAGAGCAAATGAGTTGACGCAACAAGCATCCAGCTATCACGTTCATCACGACATGTTTTACATCTCTCAAGAGCCAATGTCTTGTGTTGCTAACATAAGCAAGGCCGAACCGCAGCCCACCGATTCGGCCACTAATTTTAAAGCTTGTGCAGGTCATGACAAAGATTGGAGAAAGCCCATTGTTGATTATTTGCAAGATCCTAGCAAAAGGGTGGACAAGACTGTTCGGCGGATGGTTTTCAAGTATATATTGATTGACAATGATCTTTATAGCCAAACTGTTGATGGCATTCTTTTAAAGTGCTTAGATGAGGACCAAGCGAGAGTTGCTATGGGAGAGGTGCATGAAGGCATATGTGGTACACATTAGTCGGCACACAAGATGAAGTGGTTGTTGAGACGTGCTGGTTTCTATTGGCCGACGATGATTAATGATTGGTTCAGATATTATAAGGGGTCTGAGGCTTGTCAAAAGTTTGGTAATATCCAGTTAGCTCCCACTGCTATGTTGCATCCTATTGTCAAGTCGTGGTCATTTAGAGGTTGGGGATTGGACATTGTTGGACAGATTCATCTTCCATCATCAAAGGGGCATCAGTTTGTGCTACTTGCTATTGATTATTTCACAAAATATAACACATGTGAAGGTAATTCAATTCATAACAGAGCGCATTATCCATAGATTCGATATTCCTCACACATTAACCTCAGATCAAGGGTTTTCTTTTATATCATCACAAGTCTGAGATTTTGCTAAATTATATAAGATAAAGTTCTTGAATTCCTCTCCGTATTATGCCCAAGCCAATGGACAAGCAGAGTCTACAAATAAAATTGTGATCAAGCTCATCAAGAAGAAGATTGAAAATAATCCTAGAAGATGGCATGAGGTGCTGTCCGAGGCTCTTTGGACACATAGGATATCAAGGCATGATGCATCTAAAGTAACTCCATATGAGCTTGTGTAAGACAAGAGGCCGTTTTGCCCGTGGAGGTAAATCTGGATGCCTTGAGATTGGCCTAGCAAAATGACTTGTCGGTGTTAGATTTTCACAATTTAATGATGGACAACATTGACGAGGTTGCTGATAAGAGATTAGAAGCATTGAGGGCTATTGAGAAAGATAAGCTACGGGTGGCAAGAGCATACAACAAGAAAGTTAAATTTAAAAGCTTTCAAGTTGGTGATCTAGTGTGGAAGGTGATTCTACCAATTGGTTCGAAGGATAATAAATTCGGGAAGTGGTCTCCAAGTTGAAAAGGTCCTTTCAAGATCGTAAGAGTAGTTCTCGGGAATTCATATTTGGTAGAGTCACTACAAGGTACTTTGTTGCCACGTGCTCTCAGTGGCAAATATTTGAAGAAGTTTCATCCAAGCGTGTGGCAAGAAGCTTAAGCACGTATGACCGATACTTTGTTATCACCCTTAGAATAAATATAAACATTGCCGATGGGTGTGTTGACATCATCCTTAGTCTTGGCATAGGAAAGATGCTTATTTTTTGGAAGCTAGCTTTGCCAAAAAAATAGGAGGGTATGTGTTGATACCCAAATTTGGGTCGGATCATTTTTCACGTGAACATGTCTAAAAGTCAAATTCTGATTATTAAGATGATTCATTGATTAGATTAGTTTGATTAATTTGGCTATATCTAGTTGTTTGTCCGATTACTTGAGCTCGAAGGATCAAGTGCGTGCATCTGGTCATTTAGCTTCATTGGCTAAATTCAGGTGGCTTCCTTGGCCATGAACCAAGGCAACAGGTAGCCGGCAATGATTTTGCAGTAGAAAGTAGCAGCAGTAAAATAGAGCACGGGTCAGGTAATAGGAGCATGCAGGGATCTCGGCCAAACATGATTGAATTTTTTTTAGATAAGGGATATATAAATATCCGGCTTCTATATCTGAGGATGTACGCAGCCAATTATTACAACGTCTTGGATCAAAAAGAAAAAAGAGCAAGCCACGGTCTTAAACATAGACCAGGATACTAGAGTAAACAATATAAATATTTCCATCCTTTATTGAAAACACTAAAGCAATCATCTCTTGCTTATCAACGAGAGGATGTCCTTGGCTTGCTCATCACACTGTAGTGGGGCCCAGAAGCGGAGTCAAAACGCTCCCCTAAAAATAACCTGTATAATAGAGTTACTTTTGATTCTGTTAAAAATAACATCATTCCGGCATCGCCAGATAGCCCAACACATGGCAGCCACTCCCACCTAGATCAAGCCTCTAAGCCTCTTATGCTGATTACGAAGCCATGTAACAAACATGTGGCTGATCTCGGTTGAGTTAAATTAGTAGCATAGAAAATAAACCTCTAAATCATTTTGGTAAAGGGGCAATCGATGAATAAGTGTTGGATTGTCTCATTCGTATTACAGCAGATACATCTTTGGCTTCCTTTCCAGTTTTTCCTAGCAATGTTGTCTTTGGTTAGTACAACTCCCCTTTGTAGGAACCAAAGAAAGATCTAAATCTTTAGAGGAATTTTTATTTTCTAGAGTTTCCTATAAAGAAAAGGTGGTTGTGTATCAATGAGATGGAGATACAAAGAGCAGACATAAAATAACCTAGATTTGGTTTAAAGCGGACAAGTTCCATTTAAAATAATCGGATTCATCCACCAGTTCAACATTAGAAATCTGTGCTACTAGATTTAACCATTCTAAAAGTTTATTGTCCACCAGAGCCCTACGAAAAGAGATGTTTAGGGGGTTAGTGGCCATCACCTTCGAAACAGTTGCATGATGATCTCGCACTATATTATATAGAGAAGAATATTTAACTTTTAGAGGCTTGTCTCCTACCCATGTATCATTCCAGAACCTCGTTTTGGTCCCATCTTTAATATTAAAGGCACCTTTAGCCAGCACCTCATCTTTGATGCGCATGAGGCCTCTCAAAAAATGCGAATCATTGGGTTTAGCTGTCACTTGAGTAAGGGTTTTCGATCGTAGATATTTATTCGTCAACAGGGATAGCCACATGCCCTCAGAGTTAAGTAGATTTACCAACTATTTTGCCAATAAGCATTTATTCTGTAGTTGTAAATCTAGGATACCTAGACCCCCTGGGTCCTTTAGATGATATAAAATATCCCATCTGGCAAGTCTATATTTAAGTTTATTTGTAGTTCCTTGCCAGAAGAATCTTGATCTGAAATGATCAAGGTTTTTGAGTACTCCTTTAGGAATCTCAAAAAAGGACATCATGAACATGGGTAGACTGCTTAAGATAGAGTTAAGAAGGACTAATCTTCCCCCATAAGATAAGTATTTTGCTTTCCAGCAAGAGAGCTCCTGTAGAAATCGTTCTTCAACCTTTCTCCATTCAGAATTGAGGAGATATCTATGGTGCATTGGGATCCCTAGATATCTGAAGGGATATTCCCCTGCATTACACCCAAATAGACTAGTATAGTTAGGCTCCATCTCTCTACCTGCCCCATAGCAGAAGATTTCACTCTTGTGGAAATTGATTTTAAGCCCAGATAATTGTTCAAAAGCATAAAGCAAAAGCTTCAAATTCTTTGTTTTTTCTGGGTCATGGTCTATAAAGATAATGGTATCATCTGCATATTGTAGGATTGATAAACCATCATCAATAAGGTGGGGGGTGGCTCCTGTAACAGAACCGACCAAATTATAAGAGATTAAGCCTAACAGTGACCATTTGCATAGTCAAACCATCACGCTTAAGCCCATATAATCCCGGTAGTCCGTGAAATCTCGAAGGATTTCAAACCACATATTGCACAACAGCCAAGATCGTAATAAGTTTAGCGGTCGCCATTCACAAATACATCCAGACTACAACATTCATAAATACATCGGAGTTCTTAAAGTTATTACAAACCAAGTTCTTCAAGTAGCGGAAGCTTCATAGTTCGAAAATACAACACACACGCTTAGTCTGATATAGTGCCATAGTTCGATCATTTCCACAAAAGCGGAAGAAAAGACGGAGTGACCATCGCCCTTGGTCTAGTCATCACCCATGGCTGGGTACAAACAGAGAATGCAATAACCATAGTACATTTGACCATCTGCAAAACAACATGGGAGTAGAACCCTGAGTACGAGAATGTACTCAGCTAGATTTACCCGTCATAAACTTAAAATAAAGACTCATCAAGGATCATGAAGGCTATATAGTGGGGTAGCTGACAACCACTTTGCAAAACCGCCGGATTTTACTATCATAACCTACATAAGTCTTTCTTCTTTTAATTGGCTCAAGTTAAAAGTATCATTACCTATCATCTAGGTTTGCACCTGCACTATTACAAGCAAGTATAGCAATATGATGGTACCTCATCATAGCAGTCTTGAAACCATTTATCTTTATAACCTAAGTATTCCATAGTCCTTACTACGAGGACGAAGCTCATGTCAAGTGCTCACTATCCAGAAGCGATGGCGATTCGAATCGATTTCTAACCAGCTGGCGAGGTATTCCCCACACAAACCACACTCACTGATCAAGTGAGCTACAGATCACCGTATTGCACTATCCAGGACCAATTCGCGAGTTCGACAGGCACCGCCCGTACCCGAGGACCGTTCCGGCGACCGAGGTATCCAAGGTATACCAAGGTTGCGCGCCGCGCCCTCGTCGTTCTCCTCAACCATCACCAATACAGCGCGTACATCGGGCCGATTCCCGGCCCGGATAGTGCTCAGGCTTCGCGGTCGGAACGACTTATCCTTCCAGCTAAATGTGGGGCATGCGTTCAACATGACAAGAGGGCCGTCAACGATCGGTCCTTAAGCGACACAGGCAGGGGCACTATGGTCAACCCACCACAAGACCCTGCCCGGTCTCCAAATTTCATTCCACACTTGGTTATTCTTTTCCCAAAGCAATCACTGCTTAAACAAGCAGGTATCCACCTATGTCTCGCAGGTGACAGGGAATCACCCGACTTCTACCGAACTAAGCAAGCTAAGCATAGACTCCGTGCCTATCTACATAGGACAAGGTAGTTGAATGAGTAGGAATAACAAGGAGTACTCATGCAGCAACGGTATCAGGCAACTCCTATCACTTAATATGCACTACAGTAGAACAAGTATAGCACTTTATACAAGTTAGCGAGAATAGGGAGACTTAGAATGCTCCGGGGCTTGCCTTTCTCAAACGTGCTGGGTCGGTGATCCGGACACTCCTGTAGTTCCTCTCCGGACTCCTGTGCTTCTGGAGTTTCCTGCTCCTGAATCTCCTCGGGCTCCTCGGGTCCCACCTCGTTCTCCTGCGAGCCTGTATGATGCATGTGTGCTCATGAGTGGAGTGCGAGATGCCCGAATGGATGCTTGTATGGGAAAGTACCAAGGGGTCATGACATGATGCGTAGGTGATTTAATTGGTCATGCTCTTTACAAGGTAGTCAACATCATCCGAGAACAAACAATTGAATCACTACCCATTGCATTCTCTTCTACAATTATTTCTCAAATGCAACCAGCAACCCACATGATGCTTCAAAGATACACCAAACCCAACTTATTCTATTCAACCTATATGCACAACAATTAATAATTTTCTTTATTAAATTTTTGGCCCATTAAAAATCACATGCAATTCTGTTCATCAATAAATTCCACAAAAATTACAGGAGACCACCAGCTAAGCATAAAGTCTACTGTAAATTTTTCATGATTTTTGGATACTTATTTTGAGCCACAAAAATTACAAGATTAATTAATAAGGCAAGTAAAATCACTCTACTGGGATAAAAGTGTTAAACAACAGATTTCATATTTTTACAATTTGCATAATATCATAAGAAACACCCACAAAATTTTCCAGATTTATTGCATGACCCAATTAATTATTAAAAATCATAAATCACTGCCATACAAGCATTTAAATTACCATAAATTCATTTATACACCAAATAATAGGTACCCACTTTTTCCCAGTGAGCAAACACACATGCAAAGCCAACAAATCAAGTTTCACATTTTTCTGAGCCATATTTTATTTACTATGCATTTTCCAAGTTTAACAAAATCATGGATAAAATATATTCACACAGAAAAGTTACTCCAACATGACATGCAATTACATCAAACTGTAGATCTAGAAATATAGAGCACACCAAAATTTATTTCATTCAATTTGGAGCTGTAGAACTCAAGATATAGATTTTACAAACTTTAAATCAATTTCTGGAAAACACTTTTTCAAGAAAACCGACGAAAAAGGCTACGCACACCCAGATCTACACCCACCGGGGTACCCCTGCGACTGACAGTGGGTCCCCTACCCCACCAGTCAGCGAGACCGAGAGGGAGCTCACCTCCGACGAGCGGATCTCGCCGGCGGTGAGGTCTCCGGCCACGGGGTGAGCACCAACGTGCTCCCCGCAGCAAGACGCACCCAGCGGTACCCTTGGATCGACCAGAGGACGGCCGGAACACCTCCGGCGAGCATGCATGGCGGCACGGCGGCGCTGCTCGCCGTGGCCAGGCTGCTCCGGCGCGGTAGAGCGTGCGCAAATGCCTCTCCGAGCTTCCTCACCTTCCTACCGACCTAGCGCAACAGAGAACGAGCGAAAAGAGGCCGGAAAACGCTAGATCCGTCGCGGCGGAGTACTCCGGCGAGCTCGGGGTAACTCCGGCGAGCGATTCACGGCGCTCGACGGACTCTCACCTCGGTAGAACGTTCGCACGAGCTTACCCTAGCGACGGCGAGTGCCCTGGTGCTCTCGGCGTCGAGCTTGAGGCTCTGGTGTGGCCGGCGACGAGCGGCGGAGCTCTCTTCGGCAATGGCGCGCGGAGGAGCGGATGCTGCTGCGCGGTGCGAGCGGAGGAGGAAGGAGAAGGAGGGCGCGGGGGAGACAGAATGGAGGGAGTGGCCTGGGAGCCTGCGCCGGCGTCCCGACCAGGGGGGTTGGAGGCCGGCCGCGGCGCGCCCAACGCCGGCGTACGGCCGCCACGTGGCCGGCGCCGGGTGGAGCAAGGCGGGCGCCGCGCGCGCGGGGGGGGAGAGAGGAGGGGGAGCGGGCCGCGCTGCCCAGCTGGGCCAGAAGGGAGGCGGGTCGGCCCAGCAACGCCTGCCCCCTTTCTCTCTTTTTTTTTGAAATTCTTTTCTCAAATTCTTTCTAAATTCATTTGGACCAATTTAAAATCATTTTCACCTCTTGCTCCCAAAAACAAAGTTGTTCCAAAACAAAAACTCTACAACTTTGCTTTAACAAGCAAGACCAAATTCCAAACAGAATTTGAATTACAAGTTAAAACTCAATTCTAGGTTTTAAATAAATTCTTTTTGGATATTTTTGTATAAATTCCATTTCTCAAATTCCATAGCTCCAAAAATTGCACAAAAATGTTCTTAATTCTTCTTACACATAAACCAACCTAGTTTGACTATTTCACAATTTTTAAAGCAAGCATCACATTTTAACATGTTTAAAACTCATGAAATGATGCACATAAAATCATACTTGAAGAGAATGACATGCTCATGATGCTTATGATTGATGAGGATGCTTATGCATTGCTTTGCCAAGGCTAAGTGCATGCTTAACACCTAGGGTGTTACAGCCCTTCCCCCCTTAGGGAAATCTCGTCCCGAGATTTTGGGTTACTAACCATTTCTTATGAAATTTCGGATAAACTGTTTTTAGATAATCCTCAGTTTCCCAGGTGGCATCCCTATCGTCATGATGACTCCACACCACCTTGTATGTTCTGACAATTCTGTTTCGGGTCACTCGTTCCTTGGTATCCACAATTCCTACTGGTTGCTCCTTATACTCTAAATCTGCTTTCATTTTGATCCCTCGAGGTTCAATTCTTTGCTCACGCACTTTCAAACATTTCCGTAGTTGCGATACATGGAAGACCGGAAAGATCGAGCTCAACTCTTCCGGTAACTGAATCTTGTAGGCCACCGGGCCTTTCCTCTCTAGTACTTGATACGGCCCCACATATCTGGGTGCAAGCTTGCTTCGAACTCGGAAACGTTGAACTTTCTTCATTGGTGTAACCTTGAGGTACACATAGTCACCTACGTTGAACTCAAGTGGCCTTCTTCTCTTATCAGCATAACTCTTTTGTCGTGATTGTGCTGCCTGCATATGTTGTTGTATGACTTGCACCTTTTTCTCTGCTTCATTCACGAAGTCGATACCATAGTATCTCCTCTCACCCGGTTCAACCCAGTTTAACGGAGTTCTGCATCTTCGACCATACAAAGCTTCAAACGGGGCCATCTTGATGCTCTCTTGATAACTGTTATTGTATGAGAATTCAGCCAGAGGTAACCATGATTCCCATGATCCCTTGGACGATAGCACACAGGCCCTTAGCATATCTTCCAATACTTGGTTTAGCCTCTCCGTTTGACCTGAAGTCTGGGGATGGTACGCCGTGCTTCTTATCAGACTGGTTCCCAAATTCTTATGCATGCGCTCCCAAAAGTGAGCGGTGAACTGTGGGCCTCTATCTGATATGATGGTCTTGGGAATACCATGCAACTTGACAATCTCGGCCATATATATATCGGCATACTCGGGAGGTCTGTATGTGTTCTTGACTGGAATGAAATGAGCCGACTTGGTTAATCGATCTATGATCACCCAAATCGAGTCATTTCCCTTCCTCGTGGTTGGTAAACCTGTGATAAAGTCCATACTGACCTCTTCCCATTTCCATTCTGGAACTGATAACGGTTGCAACAGACCTGCAGGTTTCATATGGATGGCCTTAACCCTGCAACACGTGTCACAACGGGCTACATATGTGGCTATTTCCTTCTTCATCTTGGTCCACCAAAAGTGGGGTCTTAAGTCCTGATACATTTTACTGCTGCCAGGATGAATAGAAAGCTTTGAGAGATGGGCTTCATCCAAGATACGATTCTTCAATTCACGATTCTTCGGAACTACTAACCGATGTTGGAACCACAGTACCCCTTTTTCATCAACTTGAAATTGAGTCTTTGGGTCATCTTTGATCTTCTCTTTGATGTGGAAAATACCCTTGTCTGTTTTCTGTCCTTCAATGACTTGACTCTCGAGTGAACAACTGAGTTGTATGTGACATAAGACCTCAGGATGCATGAGATTGAACCCATCTTCAAACAACGGTTGAACCACTTGATAGTGCGGTTTCCGACTCAACGCATCTGCTACTACATTAGCCTTGCCCGGATGATAATGAACTTCCAGATCATAGTCCTTGATTAACTCTAACCACCGTCGTTGCCTCATATTCAGCTTGGACTGAGTGAAGATGTACTTCAAACTCTTATGATCGGTGTAAATGTGACACTTATTCCCCAGCAGATAGTGTCTCCAAATCTTCAAAGCGTGTACCACTGCTGCTAACTCGAGGTCGTGAGTTGGGTAGTTGACTTCGTGCTTTCTCAACTGTCGGGAAGCATAAGCTATCACTCTGCCATCTTGCATCAACACACACCCCAAGCCACTTTTCGACGCGTCGCAAAACACATCAAAAGGCTTTTCGATGTTAGGTTGCGCCAGAACGGGAGCAGTGGTTAGCAACTTTCGCAAGGTGCGGAAGGCTAACTCACACCCTTCCGTCCAGACAAACTGGTGATCCTTTTGTAGCAAACTTGTCATTGGCTTAGCAATCTTGGAGAAGTCAGGTATGAATCGACGATAATACCCGGCCAGACCGAGAAAACTTCTAACTTCCGAGACAGAAGTTGGTGCCTTCCAGTCCATGACTTCCTGCACTTTTGACGGATCCACAGCAATCCCTTCTCCAGACAGAATGTGCCCTAGGAAAGGAACTTTCTTCAACCAGAACTCACACTTGCTCAACTTGGCATATAACTGATGCTCTCGCAATCGTGTCAGCACAATTCTCACATGCTCTGCGTGATCTTGCTCATTCTCTGAATAAATCAGGATATCATCGATGAACACCACAACAAACTTATCCAATTATGGCATAAAGACTGAATTCATCAGATACATAAAGTATGCAGGAGCATTTGTCAACCCAAAGGACATGACAAGATACTCATACAACCCATATCTGGTGGAAACAGCAGTCTTTGGGATATCTTGCGGACGAATCTTGATTTGGTGATACCCGGACCTCAAATCTATCTTGGAAAACACTTTTGCCTTGGACAACTGATCAAATAGGATATCGATCCTTGGCAAAGGATACTTATTCTTGATTGTCACTGCATTGAGTGGTCGATAGTCCACGCACATGCGCAATGACTGATCCTTCTTTTTCACAAACAATGCTGGACAACCCCATTCCGACGAGCTTGGCCGGATGAACCCTTTATCCAGCAATTCCTTTAGCTGATTCTTCAACTCAGTGAGTTCGTTTGGTGGCATCCGGTACGGCCTTCTAGATATTGGTGCTGTACCCGGTATCAACTCGATTGCAAACTCCACTTCCCTATCTGGGGGAAGTCCTGGTAAATCCTTAGGAAACACATCAGGGAACTCACATACCACGGGTATGTGTTCTAGTGACACCACCTGTACTGCACAAGAAAGACTAGCAAAGTCTAACCGTCGAGGTAGCCTGACCTGAAGCACACCTTCCCCCTGCGGGTCTTTGAGGGTGAGGGTTCTATTCCTAGCATCTATAACTGCACCCCAATCAGTCATCTTATTCATTCCAATGATGACATCCAAAACCAGCCCTAGCATGACCACAAGGTTTACACGAAACCTTCGGCCAGTGATATTCAAGGTAACTCCTGTACTGTTTTGTTAGTCAACACATCAGCCCCGGCTGAGCTGATGCGATAGCCATAACCCAACTTAGTAACTGACTGGTCATACTTTTGTGCAAATGCTTGGCTCATGAATGAATGCGATGATCCAGAATCAAACAAAACAACTGCAAGATGTTGGTTGACAGGAAACATACCAGCTGTTACCGGTTCTCCTTCCGGAATCTCCTCGATCGAGGTATGGTGCACACGAGCTGGATAGGTTGGCTGCTGCCTCTTGGGGTAGGGACATTCCTTAGCAAAGTGCCCCATCTTGTGGCAGTTGTAGCACGGACCCTTGGGCGCATTGTTGGCGGCAGGTGCTGCAGCTTGAATTGCCTTTGCCTTGGCACGAGCTATCGCTACCTTGTATGGCTTCTGCTGCGTTGCATGCCCGATGTTCCTTCTCTGCGGCGGTCGGAACCTAGCACCTGGGGCAGGAGGACGATACTGTGGTCGCCCTGCCACTGGCACCCTGGACTGAGATGATCCGGCTTCAAAGGCCCTCTTACGTGACTTGGATGCACTGTAGTTGTTGTTGTTGTTCTCCTGGATGAGACAGTCACTGATGTAAGTATTGAAGGTAGCCCTGGCCCCTGTACCCATGGTCTTCAGCATCTTTGGATTCAAACCCCTCTGGAAGCTAGCAATCTTCTTAGCCTCCGTGTTTACAAACTCAGGGGCATAGCGTGCGAGATTATTGAAAGCATGAAGATACTCCTTCACCGATTTCGTCCCCTGGGACAGCCTCATGAACTCCCCAACCTTCATTTCAACCACACCCGGAGGAATGTAATTTCCCCGAAAAGCTGTGGTGAAACGGTTCCACGTAATTGGGGTCCCCTCTGGGTAGGTGGTGCGGTGATGGGACCACCAAATCCCAGCGGGTCCTTGCAACTGATGTGCCGCATACTCAGCCTTAAGTTCTTCCCTCATTCGGAGAAGACGAAACTTCTGCTCCATGGTGTTGACCCACTCATCGGCTTCGAGCGGTTCCAAGGCCTCCTTAAAGATTGGTGGCTTGGTATCCATGAAGTCCTTGAACGAACTGTACTGGTTGACCTCCCGGCCACCCTGATTATCTCCACGACGGGTGTTGTCAGCTATGTTGCGCAAAGCTTCTTCCATGTTGCGCTGCATCTGTTCCATGTTGCGTTGGCTCCCCAAAAACTACGCGAAAAACACATCCGCAGTGTACGGGGGAGGTGGTGGTGGTGGTGTTGGTGCTCGGTCCTCATTCCGTTGAGCCCCACCTCCGGACGTACCTGCTCCAATAATTGGATTGTTGTTACCCCCGCCACGTGTTTGCACCATCTGCATACGCCAATGATAAGCAATCGTTAGGAGTTGCCATCAACGGTAGAAATGTGTAAAATCATGCCGTACTGAATTTACTGAGGGAATAAATTCGCACAATAAACAGAGGCACAACAATTCATCATCTACGCACAACACTCCTAACAGATTACTCAACATCCACGCAACAAGGTTCGCGTACATCCAACTTGCCAGCATACATACACTGGACTTTCAGCATTAACTCATAAAGTTTTACATAGCCCAGATCCAAAAGTACACGACATGCCATGCAACATACAACAACACAAGAAGGACTAGCGCTAGAGCCCTAGCATCTACTCGCTATGATCACTGTCCATGCCGGAGCCATCCTCATCCTCATCTCCACTAGCAGCTGCTCCTATCTCGGGATCCGCGTCCATCTCGTCCTCAGAGTCTAGCTCAGCTGCTCCAGGCAGGTGGTGAGGGTGGAGCTGGTTATGCAGCTGGTGGATCTCCTCATGCAAGTTCTCATTGTACTCCTCGGCATTGGCTAGTTGCTGCTCTAGCTCTAGCTGTCGGGTCCTCAAAGTGTCCTCCTCGTGCCAGGCTTCATTCCTCTGTCCAAGCACATGGACTAGCATGCGCTCGCAGTTCTTGTGAGCAGTGGTCACCCTATCCTTCTGCTCCCGTACTGCAAGCAGGTCCTGACTCAGCTCACTGTTCTTCTGGACTGCCTGATCTCTCTCTCTGGTCACGCGAGCCAACTCTGCCTGTAGCCTCTCAACCTCAGAGTCAAACTCACGCTGCAACTGACGCTTCTCATCCTGGACAGTGAGAAGAGACCCGGACAAGCGACCCAAACAACGCTCCAGGCCTCCATAGGTCTTCATCAACGCGTACATGGCGCTCATAGCTGCACTGTCACTGTGCTGGTCCTCATCCGCACTCCTCTCTAGAGCATTCACCTCGGACTGATCCCACACCGAAGTGTAGGGGTCACCCCAGGGAAACACCCCAGCGAAGGCGTGGGCCAGCTCCTGTGGAAACCTCTCCATGAGGTCCCTCAGAACTGCGAAAGCTGCCCTGCTGGCACCGTGGAAAGGCGTGACACCTCGGGACTCGTACACCCAGCCGCCCCAAGCAGGGTCTCCTCCACTGGTAGGGACAACTGCCTCGATCCCCACCAGGGTCTCGTCACCAAGCGGCTCCTTATCCCAATAGTAGCGAGGCTCCCTTCCTTCAGGATACCCCATCGAGCTAAGCACTCTCCAAAGCAAAGTGGGCATCCCGAACTCCTCCAGGAACTTGCTCTTATGTCGTGAGCTCCTGGCCGCCAACGGATGGCGAGGGGCCCGCCCACCAGTGGACTTGCGAGCGGTGAGCCTAGTGCGTGCCATCTGCTGCAAATGGAATACCGTGGGTAAGAGCAAGGATTATCTTTAATTACTTTATTTAGAATTGGGACAGATTAAATTAAGGGGGAAAGTAAGCCATGATATGACATGAACATGATGCATGCACGAACTTACGATCTCACAAACTTAGAAACAAGGGTTAACACTAAGCGGTATATGCGGTGGCACACAACGTTCTCTCATAACGTAACTAGCGTTCTAAGCGAGAACGTGGTTAGGGTACCTGCAGAAAACTCATTTCAACCCACCCAAAGTATGCTAATGCAAAACAAAATTTAAAACTAGGCACTTCACATACACTGACACCCGTCCATGCATGTGAGGTGTTACTACCCACATCATCGCCCTAATGACGGCATCGCCTCTAAGGACGGAACTCCCAACATGCGGTACTGTTTCCAAGACACACCAAAACATGGGTGCATGACACAGCACCTAACAACACTCCCCTAGACCGGCAGTGTATCCGATCATGCTCTCACAGCTCCCACTTACCGTGGCGTAGAGGAAAAATTGATCCATACATTACCACTCAAATGAATGGTACTCATACTATTGCACGCCGTATGAGCGACGAAATAGAAATATGATGCATTAACCCCCAAGTCAGTACTTAACTAGCCACCTTAGAGTCCTTAACTGGGCATAAAGGATATGACCATGGCACACTAGATAGTTTTCCAAAACTTAGTTTAACACCTTGATCATTATTAATTAATAAAATCCTTTATTAAACCGGTTAGATTTTGTTTAGAACGTACTTATGAACAGTAACTCGCTAAACCTTGCTCCGATAAAATTATAAGAGATTAAGCCTAACAGTGACCATTTGCATAGTCAAACCATCACGCTTAAGCCCATATAATCCCGGTAGTCCGTGAAATCTCGAAGGATTTCAAACCACATATTGCACAACAGCCAAGATCGTAATAAGTTTAGCGGTCGCCATTCACAAATACATCCAGACTACAACATTCATAAATACATCGGAGTTCTTAAAGTTATTACAAACCAAGTTCTTCAAGTAGCGGAAGCTTCATAGTTCGAAAATACAACACACACGCTTAGTCTGATATAGTGCCATAGTTCGGTCATTTCCACAAAAGCAGAAGAAAAGACGGAGTGACCATCGCCCTTGGTCTAGTCATCACCCATGGCTGGGTACAAACAGAGAATGCAATAACCATAGTACATTTGACCATCTGCAAAACAACATGGGAGTAGAACCCTGAGTACGAGAATGTACTCAGCTAGACTTACCCGTCATAAACTTAAAATAAAGACTCATCAAGGATCATGAAGGCTATATAGTGGGGTAGCTGACAACCACTTTGCAAAACCGCCGGATTTTACTATCATAACCTACATAAGTCTTTCTTCTTTTAATTGGCTCAAGTTAAAAGTATCATTACCTATCATCTAGGTTTGCACCTGCACTATTACAAGCAAGTATAGCAATATGATGGTACCTCATCATAGCAGTCTTGAAACCATTTATCTTTATAACCTAAGTATTCCATAGTCCTTACTACGAGGACGAAGCTCATGTCAAGTGCTCACTATCCAGAAGCGATGGCGATTCGAATCGATTTCTAACCAGCTGGCGAGGTATTCCCCACACAAACCACACTCACTGATCAAGTGAGCTACAGATCACCGTATTGCACTATCCAGGACCAATTCGCGAGTTCGACAGGCACCGCCCGTACCCGAGGACCGTTCCGGCGACCGAGGTATCCAAGGTATACCAAGGTTGCGCGCCGCGCCCTCGTCGTTCTCCTCAACCATCACCAATACAGCGCGTACATCGGGCCGATTCCCGGCCCGGATAGTGCTCAGGCTTCGCGGTCGGAACGACTTATCCTTCCAGCTAAATGTGGGCATGCGTTCAACATGACAAGAGGGCCGTCAACGATCGGTCCTTAAGCGACACAGGCAGGGGCACTATGGTCAACCCACCACAAGACCCTGCCCGGTCTCCAAATTTCATTCCACACTTGGTTATTCTTTTCCCAAAGCAATCACTGCTTAAACAAGCAGGTATCCACCTATGTCTCGCAGGTGACAGGGAATCACCCGACTTCTACCGAACTAAGCAAGCTAAGCATAGACTCCGTGCCTATCTACATAGGACAAGGTAGTTGAATGAGTAGGAATAACAAGGAGTACTCATGCAGCAACGGTATCAGGCAACTCCTATCACTTAATATGCACTACAGTAGAACAAGTATAGCACTTTATATAAGTTAGCGAGAATAGGGAGACTTAGAATGCTCCGGGGCTTGCCTTTCTCAAACGTGCTGGGTCGGTGATCCGGACACTCCTGTAGTTCCTCTCCGGACTCCTGTGCTTCTGGAGTTTCCTGCTCCTGAATCTCCTCGGGCTCCTCGGGTCCCACCTCGTTCTCCTGCGAGCCTGTATGATGCATGTGTGCTCATGAGTGGAGTGCGAGATGCCCGAATGGATGCTTGTATGGGAAAGTACCAAGGGGTCATGACATGATGCGTAGGTGATTTAATTGGTCATGCTCTTTACAAGGTAGTCAACATCATCCGAGAACAAACAATTGAATCACTACCCATTGCATTCTCTTCTACAATTATTTCTCAAATGCAACCAGCAACCCACATGATGCTTCAAAGATACACCAAACCCAACTTATTCTATTCAACCTATATGCACAACAATTAATAATTTTCTTTATTAAATTTTTGGCCCATTAAAAATCACATGCAATTCTGTTCATCAATAAATTCCATAAAAATTACAGGAGACTACCAGCTAAGCACAAATTCTACTGTAAATTTTTCATGATTTTTGGATACTTATTTTGAGCCACAAAAATTACAAGATTAATTAATAAGGCAAGTAAAATCACTCTACTGGGATAAAAGTGTTAAACAACAGATTTCATATTTTTACAATTTGCATAATATCATAAGAAACACCCACAAAATTTTCCAGATTTATTGCATGACCCAATTAATTATTAAAAATCATAAATCACTGCCATACAAGCATTTAAATTACCATAAATTCATTTATACACCAAATAATAGGTACCCACTTTTTCCCAGTGAGCAAACACACATGCAAAGCCAACAAATCAAGTTTCACATTTTTCTGAGCCATATTTTATTTACTATGCATTTTCCAAGTTTAACAAAATCATGGATAAAATATATTCACACAGAAAAGTTACTCCAACATGACATGCAATTACATCAAACTGTAGATCTAGAAATATAGAGCACACCAAAATTTATTTCATTCAATTTGGATCTGTAGAACTCAAGATATAGATTTTACAAACTTTAAATCAATTTCTGGAAAACACTTTTTCAAGAAAACCGACGAAAAAGGCTACGCACACCCAGATCTACACCCACCAGGGTACCCCTGCGACTGACAGTGGGTCCCCGACCCCACCAGTCAGCGAGACCGAGAGGGAGCTCACCTCCGACGAGCGGATCTCGCCGGCGGTGAGGTCTCCGGCCACGGGGTGAGCACCAACGTGCTCCCCGCAGCAAGACGCACCCAGTGGTACCCTTGGATCGACCAGAGGACGGCCGGAACACCTCCGGCGAGCATGCATGGCGGCACGGCGGCGCTGCTCGCCGTGGCCAGGCTGCTCCGGCGCGGTAGAGCGTGCGCAAATGCCTCTCCGAGCTTCCTCACCTTCCTACCGACCTAGCGCAACAGAGAACGAGCGAAAAGAGGCAGGGAAACGCTAGATCCGTCGCGGCGGAGTACTCCGGCGAGCTCGGGGTAACTCCGGCGAGCGATTCACGGCGCTCGACGGACTCTCACCTCGGTAGAACGTTCGCACGAGCTTACCCTAGCGACGGCGAG
Source organism: Sorghum bicolor (assembly GCF_000003195.3). Classification (NCBI taxonomy): domain Eukaryota; kingdom Viridiplantae; phylum Streptophyta; class Magnoliopsida; order Poales; family Poaceae; genus Sorghum; species Sorghum bicolor. Next base: position 15,287,480 of record NC_012872.2, read on the forward strand.
TGCCCTGGTGCTCTCGGCGTCGAGCTTGAGGCTCTGGTGTGGCCGGCGACGAGCGGCGGAGCTCCCTCCGGCAATGGCGCGCGGAGGAGCGGCTGCTGCTGCGCGGTGCGAGCGGAGGAGGAAGGAGAAGGAGGGCGCGGGGGAGACAGAATGGAGGGAGTGGCCTGGGAGCCTGCGCCGGCGTCCCGACCAGGGGGGTTGGAGGCCGGCCGCGGCGCGCCCAACGCCGGCGTACGGCCGCCACGTGGCCGGCGCCGGGTGGAGCAAGGCGGGCGCCGCGCGCGCGGGGGGGGGGGAGAGAGGAGGGGGAGCGGGCCGCGCTGCCCAGCTGGGCCAGAAGGGAGGCGGGTCGGCCCAGCAGCGCCTGCCCCCTTTCTCTTTTTTTTTGAAATTCTTTTCTCAAATTCTTTCTAAATTCATTTGGATCAATTTAAAATCATTTTCACCTCTTGCTCCCAAAAACAAAGTTGTTCTAAAACAAAAACTCTACAAATTTGCTTTAACAAGCAAGACCAAATTCCAAACAGAATTTGAATTACAAGTTAAAACTCAGTTCTAGGTTTTAAATAAATTCTTTTTGGATACTTTTGTATAAATTCCATTTCTCAAATTCCATAGCTCCAAAAATTGCACAAAAATGTTCTTAATTCTTCTTACACATAAACCAACCTAGTTTGACTATTTCACAATTTTTAAAGCAAGCATCACATTTTAACATGTTTAAAACTCATGAAATGATGCACATAAAATCATACTTGAAGAGAATGACATGCTCATGATGCTTATGATTGATGAGGATGCTTATGCATTGCTTTGCCAAGGCTAAGTGCATGCTTAACACCTAGGGTGTTACAGCTCCTCTTATTTGACCATCGACTTTTGCTCTATTAATAAGAAGAGCTAGCATATTAGCAACGATGTTAAATAAGACGGGTGACATAGGATCTTCCAGCGTGAGTCCATATTTGGTTTGGAAGTAGGGGCCAATGTCATCATTGACTTTGATCCCCCACACTTCCCCCAGTGACCACACTCTCAACCCACCTACACCACTTGGGGGAGAAGCCTTTCATACGTAGGGTTTGCTATAAGAAAAACCACTTCATTTTGTCATATGCCTTTTTGAAGTCTATCTTGAAAATAACCCCATCTCTTTTTCTTTATGTGTAATTCATGAATAGCTTTATGCAAAATTACTACTCCCTCCATGATATTTCTGCCTGGCATGAAGGCAGTCTACGTTGGGCTCACCACTGCTTTGGCTACCATATTCAGCCAAACATGATTGAATTATATCTGATTGTTTGCTCACGTGAAGGAAAAGAGAAATTATGTGACTCGGATACAAAGCAGTTGCATGTCGTGATTTTTAGTTCCCATATACGGACTCTCTAGGGAACTAATGATGGAAAGCTAACATAAACAGGTTTGGTTCCCATATACATGTATACTTGCGGGAGTTTGGCTTGCGTGCATATTCTGTTGGGACAATGTTTAGCCGAATCAGATCAAAGAACCTTGTATAGGAAAGACAAGCCGCCCTATAAATATAAAGGGTAATGGATGATTGACACACAATCGACATACCAATCTACTATATTATTTTTTCATCTACTATTTTCTCTCTAGTTTTTGCTTCTTGTTCTTCGTTGTCGTCTACTTCTTGTGACAGCGAGCACAAGGTCCTAGGAGCGGTCAGGCCGACCTAGGGCAGCCCATCGTTGCCGTTCTCCCTGACGGGGTCCCTCCCGGGAGCGTGGGGTGTCAGGTTTCAAGAGCTCTCGCCGGCGTGTCTTGCATATCGCGCTCCTGATGGGACTCCCCTTGCAACGTGTCTTGCGCATCGTGCTCGTCGTCGAGGGCACATGTGACGTGTTCGTGTGCGAACACACTTTTTGGTGACTCCGCTGGGGAAGGAAGAAAAATATCAAGGTGCATCTACGCTGTTGTCCATCATGTCTGGTGGCAACAAGATCCCAAAGCCCGTGGATATCAGCACCGACAACATCATCAAGCCTAGCTTTGATGAATTGTCCGAAGAGTATCGCCAAGCTTATGAGGCATACAAGAAGAAACATGATGAGGAAGAGCTGGACAAGTTCGTTGCCAACTTCAACAAGGAACGTCTAGGCAACATCACAGCGGTTGGTGACACATGTTCCCTCCTCTACACAGCAAGGAAGTGGTTATCGAAGCCCTACCAAATCATCTCGCACATGGTAGAGTGCAAATGTTTCTCTAGTTGTTGTCCAACAACAGACTCTTGACAAGGGACAACTTGGCAAAGAGAAGGGAAGTTAGGGCTTGTTTAGTTCCCTGCATCCGGTTGAACCAGGCTGGCCGGATGCAGGGTGGCATTGTTTGGTTGCCTGCTTGTGGCTTGGAGTCAGGCTCTACTCATGCAACAAGCATCCGGCAGCTGGAAAAACGCTAAAATCGGCCATTTCTGGTGGGCCAGGCTGGCCGGGTGCAACCATTTAGGGGATTAATGATGTATTAGTGTATGATTAGTAAAGAGTAAGTGATATTAATATATTTTAAAGATGTTTAAGACATAATTAGATAAAATAAAAATTTTAAGAGTGTACCTTAAAAAATAAAAATTATAATTATGATTTTATAATATTTTTATCTCATGTAATATATCTTAATGCAGGCAACCAAACAACATCTCTTCTCAGCCAGGCTGAGTAGATGCAGTCAACCAAACGCAACTACTTGCATATACTCAGCCTGTCCCATATGAGCCTGGCTCTCAAATACGAACCATGCTCTACTCATGCGCGAACCAAACAGACCCTTAATGACCTATCCTACCTATTTTGCTCTAAGAATGAATCTATTGTACGTCTCTTTTTGACTGCTGTGTGGCCTCAAATGTTTGGAGATTCATTTCAGATTTGTCACTAATAGATGTAGGTGGAAGTTATGAATCTGTGGCTGCTCTGTGGTTAGCCAATAAAAAACATAAAATCAACAATACTGTAACTTCTGCAGTTCTCTAGGTTTTATAGAAATTACGAAATTCATTGTGTTTTCAGGGAACAGTGTGGAGTGGACTGAAAAAAGTGCTGAATAGTGGGAAGGATGCTCAGAAGTGCCATGTTCAAGCTGGACGTCCGGGAGAAGATGGATCAAATCGTTCAGGCAGTGGAGTTCGAAGCAAGATTAGTGCCGCGACTTCGGATACATCATGTTGGCTCTATCAACTGCTCAGCCTTTGGAGGCATCAAACACTGCGATTTTGGTTCAATGTAGGCCTTATTTAGTTCAAAAAAATTTGGAAAAACGACATTGTATCACTTTCGTTTTTATTTAACAAACATTGTTCAATCATGGAGTAACTAGGTTTAAAAGATTCGTCTATAAACTATGTAATTAGTTTTTATTTTCATCTATATTTAATGCTCCATGCACGTGCCGCAAGATTCGATGTGATGGAGAATCTTGAAAAGTTTTAGATTTTTAGGGTGAACTAAACAAGGCTGTAATAGGGCTTAGTTCCTTGGCTTTAATTGCTTGCTGGGCCATATGGCTGTTGAGCGCGCTGCGCACTGAATCTGAACTTTAAACTGTTTTGATGCTTTATATTAATAAAGCAGGGAAACCTTTTATTAAAAAAAACAAGAGATAAATTGGAACACAATCTGCAAATCTGAACTAAAAGTGCTAAATGGAGGGTGTTTGAACAGCCAGGGTAGACAGACATTACCTGCGAAAGGAATTTTTTTACCCAACTCCTTACTGCAAAATTGGGACAATAGAGCATCTTCACCGCAGATTTCCGGTTTTCTTTCAGCTCTCGAAGGAAAACTCGAGCATGTGAACCCTTTCCTATTAAAGTATCGCTACTGAAGTTCCTCTAGGGAAGTGGAATGTACTTGTGTAGGCTGTTTTTTCATGTTGGGTTCGAGAGGGATATGAGGAGAAAATAATTATCATAGGACTCTAATCATTATGGCTTCTCCCAAATAAGACTGCAAACATTTGTTTCTTTTAAATAGGACTCTAAACATTGTTTGCAAGCTCTAATGACATTTTGATACAATTAACTATGTTTTAAGTCCTAAATATATGTATTTGGCTATGGCATGCCTCTTTTGCCCTGGACCTTACTCCCTCCGTACCTATAATACCTGACGTCCTGGGCTTCTATCGCGATTTCACAAAAGCTGACGTTTTAGGCTAGCAGCAACACGCGGGGACAAGTTTACCCTTGGCGCTCGCGTCCCTTTAGCTGGCCAACCGACTGACCATTAATTGCACAAAGCATGCAAACGTCCATTCAGCTGGAGCATTAATTGCACAACAAATGCAAATGCGAGCGCTTCAAAAATATCCTATGGCTGCGGGGGCTCGAACCGTGGGCGTCCAGCCTCTGGCGTAGTGTGCTTGCCAATCCAGCTATGAAAGTTTGTTGTATAGGTAGCAACCTCGCCTCTATTTAATAGGGGAAAGTATGAAAAAATAATTTCTAATTAATCACTCCTTAGTTACTACAATCATTTCCTAAACGTCAAGTATTTTGAGTCTAGAGGGAGTACTAACGTGGTCTGGCTGCATGCCCTGGCCGTACGTGACATGGCTGGGCTGGCAGGCAGGCGCCTGGCCATGGCTGTCGTGGCCTGAGCTGGCTAGCCGCCGCCTGGCCATGACACCACGCCAACATGTAGAACTTTCTCAAAAAAAAAAAACTCCAGCATGTAAAATATTCTATGCAAAATAAGTGGGTAAAAGATGATCCAAGCTATGGATAAAACCATAAATTTTAGCACAAATATGAATCTAACAATTACAACTTCATCTCACAAGACCGAGAAAAGACGGACTACGTACCAGAGATTTAGGGGTACGGGGAGATGAATCGTTGTGACATTCTCTTCTACAGTCACACATACAAGGACAATAAGATCATATACAAAAATACATGTATTTGGGCGATAAGAAAAATAGTTAATATTATTAAAATGTCATTAGAGCTTACAAACAATGTTTAGAGTTATATTTAGAAGAAATTGGAGTCCTACTTGGAGGAAGCCACAATGATCGGAGTTCTCGCGGATATGAGAAGGTGGCTGGATAGGTAACGTAGTTCCCACCTGCATCAAATGAAAATTATTATAAAAAAAATTACTCGACCACTACTGGACCTGACCCCCGGGCCACGGCGAGTCAAACCATTTAACCAAGACTCAATGAAAATTGTGACTACTGATAAAGTATCTACTGCCACCAGTCACAAATGTACATGTGGGGAACTTTTTGCAACTTATTACTGATAAGGAATATTACATTGGAAATATAAATACAATTTTTCCCAGAAACTATTTTATGTTTTTATAATCTGTTTTGGTTTTATAAACATATTATAATAGAAATACTCTGTCAAATTATAATTTATAGACTATGTCCCTGTCTAAAACATTATATTTAGTTGGAGGGAGTAGTAAGTACCAAAGGTATATACAATTTCCTCCAATTTTTTTGGTTAACACAAGCTACAAATTACCTATCTCTCATTACCTGGAGACCAAGGATTGCTAAAGGACCAGCCCTTGCTCCCCTTTTTTTTGACGAAATCTGGAGAGGCTGGGGCCTCTACAGCGACTTTATTAAAGAAGTAAGTAAAAAAAGAGGAACTATACAAGAGAAGCCCGAAAGAGCTGAACTAGAAAAGGAAAACTAAACTAGAACAAGGCTGGGAGCTAGATTTACTAAGAAACTAGGCTTTCAGCCCAAAGAACAAGCTGATCATGAGAGCTAGACCTGACCCTATGATGCAAGAGACCCACTTCTTTTGTCAAAGTTCTTCTGCAGTTTGGGATCGAAATTTGGATACCCTTGAAAATCAGATCATTTCTAGCAGACCAGATGGTCCAGGCCAGTAAAATGATGGCTTCCATGAAGAAGGGAGAATTAAGCTGGTCTTTGATTTGATCAATGATGCCAGGGAAGGAGCTCTGGAGAGGAATATCAACCTGAATCATGTTCCAACAATGAGCAGCAAAGGGGCAGTTTAAGAACAAATGTTCTACTGTCTCTTCCGCTAAACTATTGCAAAGAGCACAGGTGTAGGAGTCAAGTTGCATATTTCTCCTTCTTAGGATATTCATGGTGCTCAGCCTGTCTTTCAGAAGGAGCCAGAAAAAGACCTTGTGCTTTGGTTGACAGCAATTCTTCCAGAGCCATCTGAACGCAGGATGGATGGGATGGTGACCTGTGAGTCTTCTGTAGACCTTAGCAGAGGCAAATCGATCAGAGCCCCAGCAATAGTGCCACTTGTCATTAGCATCCGAGGTTGCAATCCCATCGATGGCCTGCTGAACTTCTTGGAGCTGTTGAAAAGCAGTGAGGAACAAGGGTAAGTGCACCAAATCAGTGAAGTCATTTGCCTCAAAGGCTTTTTGGGCTGTAATTTGCTTGTTTCGGGCAAAGGAGAATAATTCTAGATTTGAAGATGCAAGAGGACCAGAATGAAGCCAGGAGTCATGCCAGAAAAGAACTGAGGTGCCACTGCTGATATGAGGGCTGGCAATGTTCTTGAAAACTTGGAGAAGTTTTAAGATGTCTTTCCAACAAAAAGAGCCCTTCCTAGTATGACTGGGGAGCTTGCTACTTTTATAATGTTTCTCCCAGACCAGTTGGACCCAGGGGATGTCCAACTTGTTGAAGAATTTGTGCAGATTTTTCAAAAGAAGGGCTCTATTATGTTTTTCCAAATCAATTACACCTAGACCCCCCTCATCTTTTGGGGCACAAACTAATTTCTAGGCAGCCTTGGGCATGGATTTTGGGTTGATAGCAGATCCTCTCCAAAGGCAATGCTTTCTGAACTTGTCAATCTGCTTGATAACCCCTTTAGGGAGCTGCAGGGTACACATGAAAAAGGTGGGGAGAGCAGAGAGCACTGCATTGGTAATCTGGAGCCTACCAGCCTGGCTTAGAAGAGAGGAGATCCCTCCTAATCTTCTCTCACATTTATTAACAAGGGGCAAAAAATCCTGAAATTTGGGTCTGTCAATGCAAAGTGGGAGACCCAGATAGGTAAAAGGAAGAGTGCCCTTGGAGCATCCAAAGGTAGCAGCAAGCACATCTAGCTTTTCAGCAGAAATATTAATTGGAACCATCATAGACTTGGAGAAATTAACCTTGAGACCAGTTGACATGGAAAAACTATTGAGTAAGGATTTCAAAAAAAACAGCTGCTTAGCATCACCCTCCATGACAATTAAAGTGTCATCAGCATACTGAATAACCGGAAATGCATTTTCTGAAGACATTGGGATGGGTAGCCTGAGTTGACCCATAGCCATTGCTTTGTTGATCATAGACTGAAGAAAGTCAGCAGCAATGACAAACAGGAGGGGTGAGAGGGGGTCACCTTGACTGACCCCCCGTTTACAGTGAATTGTCTTGCCAGGTACCCCATTGAGCATAACTGCAGATGTGCCAGAGGCAAAGATCGCCTCCATCCACTTTATCCATTTCTGACCAAAGCCCATAGCTCTCATTATGGTGATCATAGCTTGATGTTCAATCTTGTCAAAGGCCTTTTGGGCTGTTGCAACTGATGTTGCTGGACAGCAACAGCCCAAGGGTCCCAATCATTTTCATCTTCCACCTCTGGTCCCTCTTCCTGATTTTGCTGGGCCTGCAAGCCCAGATTGTTCTGTTCATCTTCATCATCCTGGGCTACATTCAGATCTAGCCCAATACCAGGCTGTCCCAGGCCGAAGAAATCAAATGGCAGCCCTGCAATTGGCTGATTAGGAACTGGCTCTTCATCAGGAAGTTCAGCACCAAGCAAATTATTCTGAAGAATCTCACACTGCACAGTCCATGATCTACCCTCGAAACCAGGTGACTCAGAGAAGACCACAAAGTGGGGGGACCGACTGAGTATCAATAACTCTAGCTCTGATGATTGACCTAGTTAGGCTGCTTCTTTCTTTCTGCCAGAAAAGAAGTTTGCCATAAGACCCAATAGCATCTTGGAAGAACTGCTCCTCTTGGAAATTAGGCGGAAAGCCCAACATCATAATCCAGCATTCAGAGTTAAACAGCACACTACGCGCATTCCTGCCTTCATCATGTTTAATAAAATCAAAGAAGAGGTTCTGGAAGGCGATAGGCCCCTGCTGAACAAGAATGTCTCTATCAAGCGCACGAGCAAAGCGAACGTAAGCCTGGCCTAAGCAGCAAGGTTGAATCTCAACCACCCCAATCCTTCTGGCATTACAGAATAGGCGAATCACCTCTTCAACATCGTCGAAGTCCAGCGCAACATCCGGGAGCGGGTTTAGGTTGACGATGGCAAGATCATCGTTCTTGGGGGCTTCATCGTTGTTGGGGACGACTCTTCTAGATGCCACCGCACGCACCATGGCCGGCCTGTTGGGAGTCTCTTCCCACACCATGTTGCGGGGGACAAAAGGTCGTGGGTCGATCCTCTGGAACGCCATTGGAGAACACGGGTGATCAGTGGGGGGCTCACTGCCAGGCAATGGCGCGCTATACTGTAGCTCAAAGTTGGAGTTTTCTACTTCGGGAGCTGAGGTGGCCGAACGGGGTGAAGAGAACGAGGAAAGACGAAGCGTCTACGAAGCTGGCGCTACATTAAGAGGGTCAAGGGAAGGTGAGGGGACAGCCGGAGCGCCCTGGCCCAAGGATGGGGCCAAAATGGGCCGATTGAGCGCCTGCACGGCCCAAGAAGGCGAAAGGGCATGAAACGCCTCTCCAAAGGACTTAAACACAGGTGGCTGCGACGGACCCGAGGCAGCGTGGTGCCGGAACCAATTCGACCTCAAGACAGAAGCCGCATTCTCATTAAGGCATTTTGAACTTTGTCCCCCATTGAAGGCCTTGGCGGGACACGAGGCGAAATCGTGGCCCGAGAGGCGGCAGCCAGAGCACCGGATAGGCCAACGACAACTGTGCCTCTCATGCCCAGGAAGGAGGCATCTAGGGCAAGGCAATGGGCGGCGCGCCACCGCATCACGACGCCGGAGCGGAGGAGGACGCCGAGGCCGCCCAGCAGAAGGCCCGCCTTGGGGAAAAGAAAGCCTATCAAAAACGGATGGGCGCCTGCCAAGAGAGTTACGATCAAGAACAGGGGTCTTCTTAGCTGCAGATATTTTCTACACCACCTTAGTCTATCTGCCACTTCAACCATTTCTGGGCGCAGTTTGTCTTCCAATCTCAAGCATTCGACTGCTAGCTTTGCAATATTATCAAGCACCTTCATGTTCTCTTTTCCATACACAATTTCCTCATCAAACATTTATCTTATCCTTTTCCCTCTTTTAACACAGAAATTTTGAATAAGGTAAAGATTGCCATCGTCTGCCACTTTCTTTCTGGTGATCATTTCCACCAAAACAACCCCAAAGCTATATATGTCACACTTGGACGTAAGAATCCCAGTCTGACCGTATAGAGGATCCAGGTAACCTATAGAACCAATGATATTTTTGGTTTGCTGGGCCCCATCAGAAGAAATCAATCTCGCTATTCCAAAATCTGATATCTTGGGTTCAAACGTTTGTCCAAACGTTTGTCCAAAGGGAAGGAGGCAAGATTTCCGTTAGAGATAAGTTCCATAACAATTGTTAGCGCATTTTCTTCAGTGCAGCAACCCAAAAGTCTAACCACATTCTTGTGGTTTATTTGAGAATGCACTATAACCTCCTTGGCAAAAGCTTCTTTCCTTGTTCCATCTTTGTATTTCTTTACTGCCACCAGATGCTGATCATCCAATACTCCTTTGTAAACCGCACCAAAGGCCCCTTTCCCTAGCAAAGTGCTATTGGTAATGAGCTCTATCTCCCTTTCCATGAAAGATCTTAGGTTGTAGTTATTGTTCACTCTTTGAAGAACCACATGTCCATTAAATTGAAGGAAATCTCTGAGACTGTTCCCTTGGTAGTCCATGTCTGGAATTGGAAAGCGGTGTAATGCTTAGTCTAGTGTAACATGATGGAAGATGTTAATGCATTATCAGTATATATTACTCTTTTTCTCTCTGAAATCATGGTTTCTGAATATTTTGCGCCGCTGATTAAGATAATGGGGGTGGGGGTGAGACCTTTTCTTTCTTTCTTTTCTTTCTATAAAGCAAAAAATGCTTGAGACACTAGCTGCAGCTCTGGTTTGGAGATCTACTAGAGACGTCTAGGTGCTCCATCCACACCACAAGCCCTTTTGATCAGGTGGGATCCCGACGGGTTCAGAAACGCCAGCGGCGCCATCCATGCTGAACATGCGCAAGCAAAATCACCATTTTATCAGTGCATATTCTCCCTCCGGTATGTATATATACATCGTCTTCAAAGAGCGTGTGGATACATGTAGCCGGTAGCCCCAAGGATCGTTCGCTGATCGCCCACAAGCTCATAAAAATTCAGAGAATCCAATCCAATTTTTCGCTATGTTGACGGAAAGTCGGCAATTCTAAGCCAAAACGAACCAACTACATCCATTCCAACCCTATAGTCAAATCAAATACGAGCTTGAAATTACCAAGTAGTGCTAGCATACTAGAGATACGTACCGCGGGCTCCCGTGGTTTGGTGGTCGTACGCCGATGAACTTGAACACTTGAGCAGCCGCCCAGTTATCCAAGCCGACGCGCACTGGCACTCGACGTGGTCGCTCATTCAAGAGGCGCGATTGTTGTAGTGCAGATCGATGAGCTAGGAGATGAGTCGTGAGTCAACTCCAACTGTAATCATTTCCTTGAAAAAAGAGGGTGAGTGGCTGAGCGCTATTTAGCTAGACCTTTTTCGAAAGTCGTCCCTCCGTTTTTGACTCTACAGGTACAAGACTACAGGTTCATATGGGAAAACAAACACTTCTATGGAAGCTAGGGATTCACTTGTCACTTGTGCAACTACATGTTTCTCTCCGCCCACAGTTTCTCAACGCTCAAAATAGTTCAGCACTCGCTTATTGATTACCAAAAATATGTCAATTGAAAAATAGGTGTTGTATAGTTTCCTTGTTAAAAGAACAACAATTATCATCGCATTTCCAATTTCGCTCAAGCCAATCTAACCTGATCATGTCAAAAGAAGAAAGGGGCAGCACCTTAAGATCAGACTGGAACTCATATATAATCACCAAAGAGATCAACAAGATTCTGGTAAACGAGACCGACACTATTTTTTCCAATATTTATACTAGTGATAGTGAGAATTAATCACCAAAATTACAGTATGCCCTAACAAAAGCCATATCTTCAAATAGGCTGAATTCATTAGTGCCTGGCTGCCTGCAGCTTCAGCTCCATTTTGCCTTGGCAAAAGCAATACTCCCTGCCCAGGAAGGCAAGCCCGGAGTTCCCATGTCTTTAGACTGAAAATATTTGCACGACCTTTCCCACTTTCAGCGCGAATCACCTAGGGAGACAACTACCATAGTTACACAACAAGTCAACCAGGAATCAGAACATAATGCGATTCAATTAACGCCACTTGAAGAAGACTGAACATTGCTTCAGCAGTAACTGCGGTTGCACGCCAGATAATCCCATCTCACATACAAATTACTAGACATGTTGCATTATTCGTTCCAAGATGGCCTGAAGATATACCGCAGCTATCCACTGTTCATTTCAGAGACACAAGTAATACATATGAAGGAACTGAAAGTGATACATAAGATGGCAACAAAAATCTTCGATCTGTTGTGCAACAGGTAGCCAGGATGGATTACTGAAGCTTCATGCCACAACAAATTTGACGAAATCGCATCACATGCAGATGTAACTGATGGAGAAGAGGCACGTGTCACACTCCAAAAGCTTCAACGAAACGGCGTGCTTTGCAGTAAGGAGCGCAGATCGTTAACGATCATACTCATGCTGGGCCGGGAGTCCGCCCTGTGTTGTACACAGCGGGACACAATTGCAGCCATCTGCTAGCCAAAATAGAAATCCGTTGATTTATGTATATATGCAGTCCTGTTGCAAGTTGCAACCAAGCTAAATTTTCTCTTATCACGAAGAATCAACAAATACTGTGACGTTAGGTAAGTATCAAAATATGGAAGACATGAGTTAGATTGTGGTACTGTATGGACATTTGTCGGAGAGAACATCGCTGCATATTCAACTTAGCGGCCGGAAACTCCGACTAAGTCACCAAACATCCAAGTCTATGAATTGCAAAGCTTTGATTTGTTAAACCCAAATAAACCATATGTTTTTTTTCTGAAATGTTATAAAGAAGAAAGAGCTGTTTAACTCTGAAGAATCCTTATAAAAAAATCTGAAGAAACTTTTGCTGATATGTTTCATCTTAAATTTAGACTAAACAGATAGACTCGAAGTCTCTTTAAAGGCACAAAAAAATTGGATGGTTGTTCATAAAACAATGATTTGTCATTTCAATTCTTAATTCAACAGTGATTTGTCACATTGCATGACTCCTCATGATTTGATTTTTTTTTTCACCTTGTCCGTGATCCCTCCACAGCCGAGCCATCAGCATGTGCCATTTCCTTGCTACCTTCACCTTATGTAGCCATCCTCAAGTCTAGGCTTGTCTCATATGAACATGAAGCATTTCGTTTAATTTCATTTCTCCAATACCATGATTCTTCTTCAATATTTTCCTTTATTTCAACCATGAGATCAATCAAGGTTATATATTGTCTTTCCTTGAAATCCTATGGCCTTCATCAACTTTCTCTTATGGATACCATCCATATGATCAAGTAATCCATCATTGCAATTCCCTTTGATTCACACATTTTGACATAATAAAGTATCCATGCCGAGTGATTTTCCAACTCTTTATCTTATACAAGCAAGCTGATATTGGGAGCATATTACACCCATCATATCTTGTCTCTTTGCAATTTAATCTTTTCTTACTTATCCTTTCTTCACACTTGATTAATTTATAGTTCAGTCGTGATTAATACCAACGAACTATGGCCCTGTTTGGATACTTTAACTAAGTTAGAGGTTAGAGTTATTCTCTAGCTCATGACTAGCCCTCAACTAACTCCTAGCCAAAGAGGTGTTTAGATGCAAAGGTTAGATTGACAATAATGTACTTTTCCAATCATTTAGCTCTTTTCCAGCCGGATTTTGTGTGGCCTCTTTTTGCTCATGGCTCCGGCTCGTGATGAGCGATAAGGAGGGTGGTCAGAGCTTTTCACGCGGCAAGGAAAGAGCTTGTCGTCGTCGCCCCGGAGGACGGCTCCGTAGAGCCCAAGCCCTGGGAACCCCTCTACCGCAGGTGGTTGCAAGTTGAGATTGTGATCCACGAGTTTAGGACCGCTCAACGACGACTGCGAGCCCCACGCGAGTAAGCCATCTCTGTCCATCGATGGGAGGCGGTGGCGTGGCTAGGAGACGGCGGTGAGGCGGACTTATGGCGGCGGTGTTGGTTCCCGAGAGGCGGCGGCGCAGCTGCGGGTTTGCGTCACGCGTGGGGAAGAGTAACCGATCGCGCAACGGGAGGCGATCCCGTGCAGCAAAACAATGCTTTCCTATGCACCCCACATCAAATAGCCCTAAATATCCCAAATAAGCACCTCTTTGGGGGATAGTTTTTTGGATGAGTTAGATACAAATAACCTCAATCTAACCCTCATGTTTGGATACTTTAGAGCTATTTGAATCCTAAATAGCTAAATCTAACTCTAACCCATGGATATAGGGCCTATCAATTAGAGTTGGCTCCCACGAATTCAAGTAACCACGCAGTACATTGTACTCCGTATGTCTCTGAGTTCAACACACATGTACTAGTATATGTTTGCCCCTAGTCTTTTAAAATCGCTAAATAAATTATTTTAGTTTTTTGAATAAGCTGCCGCTAAATGGCCTTCTATTACGTGCCGGTCCCGACCCGATCCGTGTAGGCCTGGCGGTCCCGGATTGGATCGAGCGGAACTCAATGCTGCTGCTTCGCTTTAGAATACGGGCGGCGGGACAGCCCACAAGCCACGAGCCACAGTCCCAGCCCACTGCCGGTGTCGGGTGCCGTGGCTGGCGTCGCGACACCGGGCGCCTCGCTTCCGCGAAGCTTCGCGGGTCGATCGCCCAGGCCAGGGCCGACCACGCATCCACGCCTCGCTCTGCCTACTCTAGCCGTCTGGACCCCGGCCCCCCCACGGGAAATTTTGCTCAGGTGACCAGGTCCAAGTCGCGGCAGGCGACAAACATGTTCCAGTTGGGGTAGCTGAAGAGAGCGACTTCCACTGTGATTTGTGAAGAGGCGACCAAGACGAGCGCGCAGTAACACGAACGCCTGGTTGGTTGATGCTGGTAGTAGTCAACTCTACTCTTGACCGTCCGTCTGGACCCGCCCCGCCCCCGGCGGACGCATCACGGCCGTTCGTCTGTCCTCACACGGCATACGGCGGTCAGCCAGTCAGTCAGCCCAGCCCCGGGGAACGGAGACTCACCGACGACTCCGTCCTGCGGTGCTACCTCACCGTTCTCCAGCGTGCCCCAGACGTCCAGCCAATCGTAAAAAACCCGAGGCTACCCTTCCATTTCCGTCCCAATTTTCCCAACATTAACAAGGGCATTTCAGTCCTGATATCACGTATAAGTAACTGCGCTCGCCGAGGTCACCACGCTGCGGCCACCAAAAAAAAAAAACCTCCCGCGAAACCACAGCTCAGTTCGGCGAGCGCTCTCAGCCATCAGACAGACATGGGCGCCGGCGCAGGCGACGGCACGCTCCCCAAGGTCGGCGAGGTGGCGATGTCGTGCGACGATGGTCCGGGCCAGGTCCCGTTCTCCAAGCGCCCGCACGTCCCCGACCCCGGCCCACCGCAGCAGGTGTCCGACCCGGCGAACTACGCCGTCGCTGGCAAGATCCTGCTCGCCGTGGCGGGGGCGTTCGCGGGCGTGCTCCTGGCGCTCGTCGCGCTGCACCTCTACAGCAGCACCCGGCGCCGGCGCCTCGGCCTAGGCGGCGGCGGCGGCCAGCGGCGGCTGCTCCGGAGCCTGGCCATCGCCGGTGGCGGTGACGAGGACCGCCGCGACGGGGCGCTTCCTTCCCCCCGCGGCGGCCTCGACCCCGCGGTGCTCGCGGCGATACCGGTGGTAGTGGTCGACGACGCGGGCGCCCGGGGGGACTGCGCGGTCTGCCTCGCGGAGCTCGAGCCCGGGGAGAAGGCCCGCGCGCTGCCGCGGTGCGGCCACCGCTTCCACGTCGAGTGCATCGACGCCTGGTTCCGCGGGAACGCCACGTGCCCGCTCTGCCGCGCCGACGTCGTCGTCGTGGCGCCGGCGGGCGCTGCCGCGCCGTCCGCGCCACCCGAGGGCGGGGCGCAGCCGGAGGTGCGCATAGACGTGATGGCAGGGGACGCCGTCGCCGCGCTGCCGGCCAATGGCGGCTCCACGGTGGCGCCGGTGATGGGGAGGCTGCATAGCGGCAGGGATCTTGAGAAGGCGAGGCGGGTCTTCGCTTCCACCCGATTCTCTTCCTTCTGACGGGCCCCCATCGGAGGACCTAGCTAGGAAGCTTCCTCCGATTTCCGCACATGGACCTCTGATTGTTTCGGAGCGTTCTGCCGTTCCACATTTCCACTGTACATAGATTTGTTGGTGATGCCAGCTATTTTTGCCATGATTTGTACGTAGTACGATTTTTGCGGATGGACTCGTTCGTGGACATATCTTTCTCGATCATGACTCTTGAGTGAGCCGTGAGGACTACTACTGAGAACGACGATCCATCCGTATGTATCAACCAAAAATTATCTGCGATTTTTATAGAAATTGACACTAAGGAGAAAAAATCTAAAAACTAGTATAAAAAAAATCGTAGTGGACTTTTTGATAATACGTACGGTAAGTCAACCATGAATGAATAAGGTTAATATAATAAGAGCATCTCCAAGAGATTAGCTAAATCATTTTCTAAAGGTAAATTTAGTTATTGTTAAAGAAAAAACGTTTACAACAGACTCTATAAACGTCTCTTTAAATTTAGTAGCTCTCCATCCCATCTTATTCGCTCTCTACTTTTGGATAGTCTGTCTCACTAGCCATCTTTTACGGAGTCTGTTGGAGTACTCTAATATTTTTTGTCTAATCTATTTTAGAGAGAAGCTAAATCAGTAAATTTGGCTAGTGTTTTTAATTAATCTCTTAGAGATGCACTAATAGAGTTAAATACTTAGCTATAAGTCAAGTTATAAGAAGTAAGCTATATTATTTATTTTCTAAATATTTACTAAAGGCTTTCAAGCTAATGATGAGAACCGTGTTATCTCATTAGTTGTTCCAACCCAAATAAAATCAGCTAAAAGTGTCCAATGACTAAATTGCGCTTATTTCTTTTTCGCATCCGTGTGCTCAGGTCTATTCCTCACCGTAAGATTTTTTCCCACCAGCCTTCTCTCACAGCGTCACTGCTCCCCACCATCTCAGGGCTTGCTCCCCCCCATCTCAGAGCTTGCTACCCCACCCTGCCTCACCTTGCTCCACGTGTCGACGCCCACCACCGCACCAACTAATGGCAACCAAATCTTGCTACCCACCACACCTGCCCCTGCGTCCACACCTACGACGACGGTGATGAAGCATCGCCGCCTCCCACTCGTTCTCTTCATGCACTCGCACTCCTATCTCTCGCCTTTCGCCGCCACCTCTCCCTCCCACCAGGCGCGCCCCGGTTCACTCACGGGACCGGATCCTTAGGCAAGGTAGGCACACTGCTAGCCAACACATCAGTGTCTACCTTGTCAAGTCTCAGCAACCTCCTCCTTCTCTACCCGTGCATTCCCTACTGCAGCAACGCCATGCACCTCAACACCACGGTAGCGCACCATGTCTCGGCTCCGCGTCCCTTTCACGACCTCCCAACAATGACGTCCTCCTCATAGCTTTCCGCGCGGCTCCCTCCATGGCTTCCTCCTCGCTCGCCACCGCCACCGACACCACGGCGACATCGCAGGCACCAGGGTTGACCTCTCCGCCCTTCTTAGTAGGCGTCTACACGCTGTAACCTGTGCTGTTGTTGGGAACAACGTCATCCTCATCACCACAATTGGGATGGAGGCAGAAAGAAAAGACACCATAGTTAGTAAACACCTGTTTAGCTAGAGGATCCAAATGGTCCCAACTAAACCTTAGCTAACTAAACTTAGCTAAAATTTAGGTGGGGTGGATAAGTGGATTCAAAGGGCCTTAGGCCAGTCTCAATGCATAGTTTCATGGCACAGTTACCAAGACTATAAACTAGGTAACCGAGCCACATGAGTTTTATGGGGATGAAATTCCTCTCTCATATGATGAAACTCCTTCATTTAATGACCCTGCCAAGTCAGTAATTTTGCTTATGTGGCACCCTATTTAATGTGCATGACACTCCTATAAAATATGCATTGAGACTGGCGTTAAACAGTTACAAAATGACAAAATGGGGCCGTAATCTCCTCTTCCCGTTCCATGCCGTAATACTCCCGTATCAAACAGCCAATTTACACCTGATATATGCCAAGCAGGTCCACTGTCCGGGAGCATTTATCTCTCTAGAGACTATTGGTCGCCACGCACTCGCCGCTATCTTCATGATTGCGTCTGTATCGCTCTCGTTGCTCCGTTCCTGTTCTTCCGCTGCCTCTCCCAACCTTTTATCATCGAATTCTTATTCTTCCTCGTCACTCGTCAGAGTTATTGTTCGTGACCACTTTTCTATGACACTCTGAGTGCTTGGTTACTGGTTCTGTAACTCGTCGGCCATCATCAGTTCACCACTCGCCAATCGTCATGTCAGGGCAGAGCTCAAGCTCCTATGGTGACACTGACCATGGCACGGACAGCGCATCCAGCAGCATCGGATGGGCACCACACGGCCGCGGCATGACGGCCTGCCTCATCGTCGTCAACGTCGTGCTCGTCGCCCTCGTCTACCTCTACTTCTGGAGGCTGTTCTCCCGCAAACGCGCCGGCGCGTCCTCCTCAGCCACTAACAACCCCGTGGACCACGACGACGATGACGACGCATCGTCCACCGCCTCGACGCCGCCATCCTCGCCTCCAACGTCCCAGGATCTGCACGACCGCCTCGTGGCGTCGCTGCCGACGTTCGTCGCGCGCTCCGGGTCCGGCGCCGGCGCCGAGTGCGCGGTGTGCATCGCGGAGCTGCGGGACGGCGACGAAGGGCGCGCGCTGCCGCGGTGCGGGCACCGGTTCCACGCGGCGTGCGTCGACGCTTGGCTGCGGCGGCGGCACACCACCTGCCCGCTCTGCCGGGCCAGCGTCGTCGTCGCCGGGGAGGAGGCGGGGCCCAAGGGCAGTGGCGTAACGGACACGACGACGGCCGCGGCTCTCGAGGATATGGACGCACCGGTCTAGTCATTACTGATTGATTTGTGTGGGAAGTGCTGAAATTAGGACGTCACGTAGCGGTCTTGGGTCAACGGAATTGTAATAAGGAAGCATTATCTTGTTTGGATGACTCCAAACCAGGAAACTGGTTATGCAAGCTTGGTTGGTAAGTTTTAAATTTATCCTATCACAGATATAAGTGTTTAATTTTGTCGTGACTCGTGAGTGAAAAGGACAAACAAACTTTATCTTATAATATCACTAAAAATATGCTATCTTATATTTAAAAAATTTAGTATATATTCTTGCTCCTCTGATCCTATTTTAGGCCTTGTTTAGTTCCGAAAAATTTTGGGAAATCGATACTGTAGCACTTTCGTTTGTATTTGACAAATATTATCTAATTATAGACTAACTAGGCTCAAAAGATTCGTCTCGTCAATTTCGACCAAACTGTACAATTAGTTTTTATTTTCATCTATATTTAATACTTCATGCATGCGTCTAAAGATTCGATGTGACGGGGAATGTGAAAAATTTTGCAAAAATTTCTGGGAACTAAACAAGGCCTTAGAGCAACTCTAAGAATTTGACTAAGGCCTGTTTAGATTTGAAATTTTTTGGCCTAAAGAGAAAATTTTTTGTAGAATTGGGGTCTGAGAACTAAACGGGGTCAAAAAAATTTAGGACCAAAATTTTAGGCTGCAACTGTACACGCATTCTCATGGAAACCCACCAATGACAACTTAAGCTGCATGCAGTTGCAGTTGTCATTGATGGGCTTCGATGGGAGTGCGTGCACAGTTGCAGCTCAAAATTTTGGCCCCAAAATTTTTTAGCCCCGTTTAGTTCTTAGGCCCCAATTCCACAAAAATTTTGTTCTTTGGACCAAAAAATTTCAAATCTAAACAGGCTCTAAAATTAGTAGCGAAATTCTATTGTTCAGACATTTTGTAAAATAGAAAAAAAGAAGAAATCCACAGTAGCCTTTCTATTTTACAAAACCAAATAGCACATCTGCTGGAGCCTACTTTTTACTATGAAAAATTTAAAACAGCCTTCACAATAAGAATAACTAAACTTTTGGAGTTGATCTAACTATTATATGAGAAGCGTGCTGGTCAAACCTTCTTAAGTTTGACCGGTTTATAAAAAAAATATTAACAATATTTGTATCTCTAGATAAGTTTACTAGATTCAACTGTGTATCTATAGATATTAATTATATTTTATAAATATTAATATTTTTATATACATTTGATTAAAATTGAGTATGTTTGATTTCTCGAAAAGCGACAACGACAGAGGAAAAGGTTCGCTTGTCTTATCAGCCGTACTTTTTCTGTCAGACAACAGTGTTTTTTTCTCACGATAAATCAACGAACAGTATTTTCAGCTATGACTTTTCAGACTAGCGAACAAAGTTGCTTTGACTTTTTTTTCTATACTAGTTTTGCCTTTGATCTAATCTAACATCTATATCTTTGGACATTAGTTTTTATTAATTCTCATAGTTTAAGGACAAATTCCTTGTAGTGAATCTTTTCTTAAACCATAGATTTTATAATGCTAAACAATACGAATTTTGAGAGCAATAACGCCTTCGTCAAACGAAGGAGTTTATGAAAGCATTTTTAAATGATGAATCAAATAGTGTCAATAATACCCTCATTTGTTCAAAATTAGAAGGTGTTTTGTCTTTTCTGGATATATTGTTTTTTACTATATATCTAAGGCATAGTTTTCATCAATATTTATCGAGATGCATTTTAGGGCTATTTGTTGCACTAGATGCAAAAAAATAGGCTCTCAAAAATAGGAGGGGCCATCACATCAAAAGTGTAGGAGCCCTGATTTGAGGGCTCTTTCTGAAGTTGCTCTTAGATTCAAGTTTTTTGGTTGGTTATGGACTCGTGGATATAGTGAATAGCGAGTTCAGATAGATTATTTGCATAATTTAACAAAGCGGTACAAATCCTATGGTTAGAAAACATGAAACATCTTAGGGCATGTGGTGACGGGGAGCCCGCAAATGTCATGAGTGCCACAAGGAAAGTGTGACATGGAGAGTTAGACTTGGGATGTGAAGAGTTGTATTCAATTTATAGAATCTGTTTTAGTTAATCTTTTTTAAGATTGACTAACTTTATAGAAAATAGTAGCAACATCTATCACACAAATGAACACTTTATAAAAATATATTATATAATAAATCTAATGATGCTAATTTCATAGCCTAAATCTTAATAATTTTATTTTAGAAATTTAGTTAAAGTTTAAAAAATTTGACTTAAGATAACTCTAGTAATCTATTTATTCATGAACAGAAGGAGTATATTTAACCTTACCTATTAGACTGGTCTTTTGAGTTAAGCCAAGCTTCAATATTTTAGTGTGTTCGGCCAAATGTGCTACGCGCTCTCGGTGGAGGGTCCCTTAGCCTATCTCGTTTATCTATATCTATATCTATATACTCTTAAAGCTAAATTCTACTAGATGATTTTTCTCTTCATACAAGATGTCCACCATTCCACACTTAATCCATGCCATCTCTTATTAATTAAAAAATATCCATATCATCTATATTATGTGCAATGCTTTTAATTAATCTTTAATATATTAACATGCAAGTCATTACATACGTTATTTATCCCATCATCTATTCCTTTGTAACATAATGACATATTCTATTAGTTTTTTTTCTATTAGCTTACCCTTTTTTACTAGTTCTAATACAATAAAATATCATATAGTAATGTTATGCGTATAATAGATTTATTTTTAGAAAAATCCCATGATAACTCACGGGGTATGCTTCTAGATTGCTACAAATTAAAGCATGGCATGTGGAGAAAAACACGGATCTTACAGATCAAATGGTGTTGAGAGTAAATTGAAGCAATTTTTTTTGTTGAGAGGGTTAAGTGCACTACTTGGAGTAGTAAAATAGATATATTTCTCTTTGAATCTACTCAAGTTAATTATATAGGAAAACGAGGTTCTTTAGCAAGATTACCATGGCCTAGGTTGGTTGCATGGAAGCATGAGGGTCAAATAACCAAAACATATGGTCTGTTGCATTAGGGATCTATATTCTCGTAAAAATATTCCATATTTATATTATTTTGATAATATTTTCTTTTGGTAAACTAGATTTAGATTCCCAAAGAATTTATTTTTTCTCTAAAAAGTCAGTATATATTTATTTGGGTAAACTTCAATCTAAATATAATTGATATAACTTATTTTAACTTTTTTTACTTATAAAGAATAACCAAGAAAAATACAATCACTAGTTCAGAAAAGAAAATAAACATAATTAGTCAAAACCACTCCTAGACCGTTTCACGTACGTAGGCAAGAAAATGAAAATCTCTGTCCAAAAGATTCACCATAGGTCGCCTTATTATCAATAGGTATGTCGTCCTAGCATTGAAAGAACAATATATGTGTTTAGTAGGGATCTAGATTCTCCTAGAAACATTTTAGATCTAGATTTTCTCTAGAAAATTGAAACTATTTGGTTATTGATCAAAATCTCCTTGAAATGAACTAGAAACGCCTATTTGAGTGATTCTCATTCCTAATTCCCTAGGTGTTCCATGGAGAATCACTTCGCTAGATAAAGGCTTTGATAGGGATTTGGGAGATCCACTTAAAAGTCCAAAACCTTTGTAGCACCCAAATGCATGGTAAATCCATAAAAATATGAACGCCCATGTCAAATCTAAAACTTGAACTTGTGTGGACATGTTCTATCACGAGGAATAGACGAACTTCTTGGGTTCTCAATTTTTACCCATACACACATAAGGACTTAGTTTAGATATACTTGTATTCATCTCAATTCATTATTATATCTTGAAGTAGATCATGGTGAATTTAATTTAATATTGACTTTAATCTAGTCCTACATATAGATTGAGGTCGATATAAGTACATCCAAACATGTTCTAATTCAAATGATCTACTCCATCCGTCCCAAAAAAAACTATCGTTGTCGCTTCTCGAGAAATACCTTTGATTAAATATATATTAAAAATATTGATATTTATATTACATAATTAGTATCATTGGAAAGATCATTAATCTAGTTTTTTAACAAATTTATTTAGAGATATAAATATTGTATGTATTTTCTACAAATCAAGTTAATTTGAGATACGAAAACAAAAAACGATACTTAATTTGGGACAGAGAGAGTAGGGGTGAAGGTATCCTTTTTGCAACTTCTTTAAAAACGAATATTTATCCTTTGTTCTATGGCGAAGCGATTAATAAAAAGAGAGAGAGAAAACTCTTTGATAGTCGTGGCTCAAATTATTCGTGTCATCCGGACCTTGTTTTCACAGCTTAAAAAGACAGAGCACATACAAGCAGCCTCGATCTGGAGTTTTTTTGTTAGACATGTCATGACCCACGGTACATGAACGAAGATAGTAGAGGCTTTTATTTGTATGGCATTATAAAAATTAGTAATTATATATAAGATATTAAAAAAGTTGAACTTTCACAGGTGCTACTGCTCTAAACTTTTTTTGTCCTTCATACAATTTCCATCAGATTTAGCTCTAACGGTGTCAAACCGCGTGAAAAGTCAAAAATATCCTCAAGGCTAAATATGTTATTATTTTTTTAAACATTTCGATAATATTTATAAATTTTGTATAAAAATTATTTTTATTGAATTTCATAAAAAAAATATAGAGAAACGCTATACATCAACCGACTGTTTTAGGTGATTGTGCTTCTATCAACCGATTTTTTAGCCTTTCGATGACATCCACCCAACATCCTTGCCGTCCGATGGCTAGACCTCCCGACTCCGCACACTCGGCGTCTCTATTCCCTTGAACCCCTCTCGATCCTGAGTCCCGACGAGTGCGCGACCGACGCAGGCTGCCGTCTTCCTTCCCGTCCTCGACGCCTGGCCCCCGCTCCACCCCACCGGCCTCCCCGCGGCGGCGCGGCCCTGCCTAGCTGCTAGCTCGCCAGCTCGTCAGGCGCCAGATCTCGACGTGCACCACGCCAACGCCGTCCTTGGACGCCCAGATCTCTCTTCCTTCCGCGATTTGCAAAGATTTGTATTTTTTAAAAAAATTTGGCAACAATTTGTGAATAATTGATGATAGTTATAAATAATTTGACATATATTTCTCTGATATCTGCAATTTATAGAAATAATTTATATTTTTTGAAAAATTTGATGTTATCCTCAAATTACACCATTGTATACCTTAAATTACACTAAAGATATCAGGTAAATATAGTAGTAAGACAATGTAAATATATTTATAAGACAGTGTAAATGTATAGGAAAAATTCAGTTGATAGGAGTAAACAAAACAACTGAATATCATCTAGATAGACCCAAAATATATGATTTGATATGATTAATATGTCTTAGAAAAAAAATATTTTTTATACAAAATTAAATGAAAATATTTTTATATAAATATTGTAGACCTTGACGAGATATACAACTTTCTAGTTTTGAGTTTTTTCATTTGAGATCGTTAAGATGCTTAAAAAATTAATTGGACACTTAGACACGAGGGTATTATTAACTTTTTATACCTGCAGTTTAACACTATTAGAGTCAAATTTGACGGAAGTGACGTAGAGGCTAAAAGAGTTCAGAACAGTGGCATCTGTAAGAGCTTAACTTTTTTAATAGCTTATAGGTATTAACTTTTTTAATAGCCTATAGGTAATTATTAACTATTATAATAATATACATATAAAAACCTCAAGATAATACTATGTCAAATTAATTACGAAGCCCGAAATCCAGACAGGATCGGACGGGGTGTGCTGTGACTAAAGATGGCAACGAGCAATTCCCCGTTGGAGAATAAGCCACCATCCCCGTCCCCGCGGAGGGGAATTTTCCCCATCCCCGTCCCCGTGAACAACCACGGGGAGCACTCTGGCACCATCCCCGATCCCGATCCCATCCCCGCATACAACAAGGTTCACAGATTCATTTAGACATATAAATCTAGTAGTAAGGTTCAAAATTCCTAAAAGATCATAGATTCATAAATCATGCATGTCTCATACAGACCAACAACTTGAGATCTACAAGCAACATAGGTGTCCAAAACTCCAGCATCCAGCATTCCAGCACATACACATAGGTCACAGGCTCACAGCCTCACAGGCACATACAAAGAACAACAACATAGGTGTCCACCATACAAGATAAGCATATGCTACACAGCAGCACAAAAGAGAACATAGTAGTCCAACACTCCAGCTCCAGTTGACCATCATGATGTCCAAACTTGACAAAAGAATAACTCCAACTCCAAAACTCACAGGTGTGTGGAGCGGGCACATATATGAACCTACAACAATAATCAAATTTAAATGACAGCATGAAGGTCTAAATGACACCACAACAGTAAGATGTAAAATTAAATGACAGCAGCAATAATCAAATTTAAATGACAACAACAAGGTACCTCATGATTATGTTTCGAAGTGTCCATGAATCATCAATGAAATGTGCTGTGATTGCCATGTATCCCCTCCTTTGGTTGTCAGAAGTCCACATATCTGTGGTAATAGCCACCCTTGACTTAGATCCAGCCATGTATTCTAAGGCCTTCTTCCTTTCTTCCTTATATGCATCCACTATGTCCTTCCTAAAAACATTTAAAAGTTAGTTGGCTGAAGTATTACCATGTAAAACCACAAAAATAAATATACAACCAGTAGTACCTAATAGTGTTTCGTGTCACCATCTTGAATAATGGCTGAAGTGCACTCACAAATCTTCTAAAACCAGTGTGGTCAACCATAGATAAGGGATACTCATGTAGTATGATCATGGCAACAAGTTTTTTCCTAGCTACTTCTGGATCAAATGTGTAATTTCCCACAGATACTTTTCCTCCCTCCTCAGAACTAAACCTCAAAGCAGATGGTGCAAGACTCTTGTTTTGTCCCATCAGTTTGATCTTCTTCAATGTGCAGATTTTTAAATGGTCATGGAGATGGGTTGTTCCATTCGTGCTATTCCCCCCTAGCTGCTTGTGGCAGTGAAGGCATTGAGCCCTCACAACTGAAAGGTCCTAGTATGGCTAGAGGGGGGTGAATAGCCTATTTAAAAATTCTACAAACTCACTAGAGCAAGAGGTTAGTCAATAACAAAGCGAAGCTTTTTGCTCTAGCTCTAACTGGGTGTTTGCAAGCCACCTATCCAACAATTCTAGTTGATATAATCACTAGGCACACAAGAGCTATGTCACTACTTACACTAGAAAGCTACCTAAAGTTTCTATACAAGTAAGTAAGCTACTCTAGTTTGCGGGAATGTAAAAGAGATGGTTTGAACTTTATACCGCCGCGTAGAGGGGATGAACCAATCAATAATACGAAGTCCGATCACCGGGAGAAATCCAATGAACAATCACAAAGGAGACACATAATTTTTCTCCCGAGGTTCACGTGCTTGCCGGCACGCTACGTCCCCGTTGTGTCGACCAACACTTGGTGGTTCGGTGGCTAAGAGATGTAGCACGAACCTCGTCCTCACTAGGACACCACAAGAACCTACCCACAAGTGAGGTAACTCAATGACACGAGCAATCCACTAGAGTTACCTTTCGGCTCTCCGTCGGGGAAGGTACAAGACCCCTCACAATCACCGGGAGATGGCCACGAACAATCACCAACTCGTGCCAAAGCTCCTCCGCTGCTCCAAGCCGTCTAGGTGGCGGCAACCACCAAGAGTAACAAGAAAACCGCAGTCAAAACGATCACCAAGTGCCACTAGATGCAATCACTCAAGCAAATGCACTTGAAATCACTCCCAATCTCACAAAGATGAATAATCTATGAAGGAGATGAGTGGGAGGTGTTTGCTTAGGCTCACAAGGATGTCAAGTATGTTAGAATGCCAAGGGAGTGAGCCCCAAGCCGGCCAAACACGTATTTATAGCCCCTCAAACAAATAGAGCTGTTGGCTCTTTCACTGGGCGAAAAACGGGGTCACCAGACGCTCTGAAAGGGGCACCAGACGCTCAACACCTGCGTTTGGTTCTCCAACGTCAGCCGCGTGTCTGAAACTAACGGTAACCTGTAGAGCACCGGTGTGGGGGTATAAACCCCTATACCCTCATGGGCCTATATGGGCCGCACCATCAGTGGTGGCTCGGCCCACAGGATGAAGACGTGCGGCGCGCGACTGGTCGGCGTGCACCGCAAGGCTACAAGATTTTGTACCAAATAGGATACTTTACTTGTAACTCTGTCCCTTCACGATATATAAGGAGGGGCAGGGGTCCCCTAGAGGACAGATCATACATCAGATCATATTCCCTCAACACAAATCAATACAACCAGACGCAGGACGTAGGTATTACGCCAACTCGGCGGCCGAACCTGGATAAAAAGCTTGTCCGTGTCTTGCGTCACCATCGAGTTCGTAGTTTGCGCACCATCTACCGATAAACTACTACCGTGGGTATACCCCAAGGTAGACTGCCGACTAGCTTTCGTCGACAGTGGCGCGCCAGGTAGGGGGTGTGCGTACAGCTCTCCCGACGAACAAGATGGCCATCATCCCCGACTTCGCGGCCATGGCGGGCGACTTCACGTTCACCGTCAGCTTCAACAACTTCACCGCCATGACCACGGAGGAGGTGTAGATCCGATCTGCGCCAACCACTTCTTCATCGACGTCGGCGGCGGCTTCAACCACGCTGGCTACGACTCCGACTACTCCAGCAACGTCTCCGACCACGCCGACAACGCGTCACCCGCTTCCCTGCTACAAAGAGAGACAGATCGACAACACCGACCTGCTCGGGCCATCGACCAAATTCATTAGCCTACTTGCTCTGACCACCAGTCGCAATAATAATCGCCGCGAAGAACGACGCTACGACAACAACGACCACCGTCATGACAAGTCGAAAAGCTCGAAGGCCGGACAATTTTGTCGTCACTAACTAGACTTTCATCCAAAGATAAGTACACTTCTAATATCTTATTTATTTTTGGCATAATATTTTTTATCATTCAAAAAAAAACTTTTTATTTAGCCACACTAGTTTTTTCTCCTACGCGAGCTTTCCAGAGCCGGTACTGTCTCCGACTCCTCCCTACACGTGCACGAGATCCGCCCTCTGCGTTCCGGGTGGTCGGCAGTAGCTCTCTGGCGAGGCTGACAATCCCACGCGTGTCTAGGTTCCGCACCTCATGCTGATTGTTGGCTAGACCAGAGCTTGTACAAGCTCTAGGATGAATTAACTACTTGTGCTAATTTTATAACAAAAAATCTAAAACTTATCTCAGTACTGATCTTTATCTAAAGTTTATTTATACATCATGTACTACCTATTCTTTATATTTATTTTTCAGGGGTTTGGCCCAGTCGACAAGCTACGCTCGGGGACTCGTCGACTATTCCCTACGTTGTGCCCGCGGACTGCTCCGACCACCGAGCACGTTTACGTTCCCAACCACGCTCGGGGACTTGTCGACTACTCTCTATGCTGTGCTCGAAGACTGTGCCGACCACCGAGCACGTTTACGTTCCCAACCACGCTCGGGGACTTGTCCACCGGTCCCTACGCCGTGCTCGGGGACTGTGCCGACCACCGAGCACTATACGCTCGGGGACTGGTCGACCAGCTCACCAATTTAAGAACTTGGGGACTGCACCGACCACCGAGCACTATACGCTCGGGGACTGGTCGACCAGCCCACCAATTTAAGAACTTGGGGACTGCACCGACCACCGAGCACTATACGCTCGGGGACTGGTCGACCAGCCCACCAATTTGAGAATTCGGGGACTGTACCGACCACCGAGCGTTATATGCTCGGAGACTGGTCGATTAGTCTATTCAATTGCAGACGGACTGGTAAATTCAATTTTTTAGACCTTGCTACAAGGCTCATACTTCGCCTTCCAGCAAGCTCGGGGACTACATCGGTACGATGCATCTGGCGATGCATCTCAGTTTCAGAATTTCTTTGAGGACTTTTCTTTTGACCCTG
Organism: Sorghum bicolor; assembly: GCF_000003195.3. Taxonomy (NCBI): domain Eukaryota; kingdom Viridiplantae; phylum Streptophyta; class Magnoliopsida; order Poales; family Poaceae; genus Sorghum; species Sorghum bicolor. Next base: position 15,315,795 of record NC_012872.2, read on the forward strand.
GCACCACGTGCCTACGTCACCTACTACCAGGCTCGGGGACTAAGTGGGCACACTTCACCTTGCGGTGAATATGCTTGCTTTTTTGAGGTCTATACTTTTCAGAAAAGTAAAGTGGGCACACTTCACCAGGAAAGAAATCTTTTTTAATTAAGAGCACCATGCATTCTTCGAACAACCTGCTTCTTCGATGTCAATGTTGATCAACTGTCTTTGGAGTTGGTCAAAATACCGTTGCAACTGTTTGGGCGACTTTCCTACTTATTGAAGACGTCAAGCCTCACTGATCGAAGAAGCTCAAGACGGCGTGTTACATCACAATACATGGTGCTCGGGGACTAGCTGTGGGGGTATAAACCCCTATACCCTCATGGGCCTATATGGGCCGCACCATCAGAGGTGGCTCGGCCCACAGGATGAAGACGTGCGGCGCGCGACTGGTCGGCGTGCACCGCAAGGCTACAAGATTTTGTACCAAATAGGATACTTTACTTGTAACTCTATCCCTTCACGATATATAAGGAGGGGCAGGGGTCCCCTAGAGGACAGATCATACATCAGATCATATTCCCTCAACACAAATCAATACAACCAGACGCAGGACGTAGGTATTACGCCAACTCGGCGGCCGAACCTGGATAAAAAGCTTGTCCGTGTCTTGCGTCACCATCGAGTTCGTAGTTTGCGCACCGTCTACCGATAAACTACTACCGTGGGTATACCCCAAGGTAGACTGCCGACTAGCTTTCGTCGCCAACCGGACGCTGAGCAAGTTAACACCGGACGCGTCCGGTGCACACCGGATCCGTGCGCAGAGAGCTCCGCAAACTCGCAGAGTCACTGGACGCGAGCCACCGGACGCACCCTGAGCGTCTGAAAGCCCTAAGTTTGGTTTTGGATAATTGATGAAACCCTAGTACTAACCTCTATGCTAAGTGTGTAGACTTGATGAGGTTGGTACATGCCAAGTGATGGAGCAAGTGATGATCATGGTGTGATGATGGTGATGACCACACGAAGATCAAATGCTCAACTTGGAAAAGAAGAAAGAGAAAAACAAAACCCTATGGAGATCAAGGCAAAGGTATTGCTTAGGGTTTTGGTTTTGGTGATCAAGACACCAAAGAGGGTGTGATCACATTTAGGATAGATAGCCGTACTATAAAGAGGGGAATTCTTTGGCTAAGCGGTTATCAAGTGCCACTAGGTGTCATTGTTCATGTGTATGCATTTAGAATCTAGTGAGCTAACTTAACTCCTTAGAAGAAAATGTTTGTGAAATTGCTAACACACGTGCACATGTTGGTTTACACGTTGTGGTGTTGGCACACTTTGAGAAGGAGGTGGAGTTTGAAGGGTAGAGAGAGGATGGGTTTCTCATTCGGCGCTTTTCGAGAAAATGAAGTGCATATTTTCTATTGCGCCGGTGAGAATTTGGAGAAGTCGCGGGAGTGTTTCCCGCTGAGAAAACACTCACCGGACGCTAGCTTCTGGAGCACCGGACGCTGAGTCTGAGCGTCCGGTGCAGACAGTGCTTGGCCCGGCTAGGGTAAGGCACCGGACGATAGGCACCGGACGCTGGCTTGAGCGTCCGGTGGTGCGCGTCCGGTGGGTGGGCGTTTTGCGACCCTCTCTGCGCATGGGTCCGGTGAGCACCGGACGCTACCGGTGCTTAGCGTCCGGTGACCCACAGGTTTGCGGAACTCTCTGCGCATGAGTCCGCTGTGCACCGGACGCGTCTGGTGCTAACTTGCTCAGCGTCCGGTGCACTGCAGGTGACCGTTAGACTCTGACACGAGCGTTTCAAAAGGCAACACGTGGCTGTTGTTGGAGCACCGGACGCAGGTGTTGAGCGTCCGGTGCCCCTTTAAGAGCGTCCGGTGACCCCGTATTTCGCCCAGTGAAAGAGCCAACGGCTCTATTTGTTTGAGGGGCTATAAATACGTGTTTGGCCAGCTTGGGGCTTACTCTCTTGGCATTCTAACATACTTGACATCCTTGTGAGCCTAAGCAAACACCTCCCACTCATCTCCTTCATAGATTATACATCTTTGTGAGATTGGGAGTAATTCCAAGTGCATTTGCTTGAGTGAGTGCATTTAGTGGCACTTGAGGATCGATTTGGCTGCGGTTTTCTTGTTACTCTTGGTGGTTGCCACCACCTAGACGGCTTGGAGCAGCGGAAGAGCATTGGCACGAGTTGGTGATTGTTCGTGGCCATCTCCCGGAGATTGTGAGGGGTCTTGTACCTTCCCCGGCGAAGAGCCGAAAGGTAACTCTAGTGGATTGCTTGTGTCATTGAGCTACCTCACTTGTGGGTAGGTTCTTGTGGTGTCCTAGTGAGGACGAGGTTCGTGCTACACCTCTTAGCCACCGAACCACCAAGTGTTGGTCGACACAACGGGGACGTAGCGTGCCGGCAAGCACGTGAACCTCGGGGGAAAAATTGTGTGTCTCCTTTGTGATTGTTCATTGGATTTCTCCCGGTGATTGGACTTCATATTATTGATTGGTTCATCCCCTCTACGCGGCGGTATAAAGATCAAACTATCTCTTTTTACATTCCCGTAAACTAGAGTAGCTTACTTTCTTGTATAGAAACTTTAGGTAGCTTTCTAGTGTAAGTAGTGACATAACTCTTGTGTGCCTAGTGATTATATCATCTAGAATTGTTGGATAGGTGGCTTGTAAACACTCCTTTAGAGCTAGAGCAAAAAGCTTCGCTTTGTTATTTACTAACCTCTCGCTCTAGTGAGTTTGTAGATTTTTAAATAGGCTATTCACCCCCCCTCTAGCCATATTAGGACCTTTCAGCGTCTGGTGCTCACCGGACTCATGCGCAGAGAGGGTCGCCAAACCACCCGCACACCGGACGCTAAGCACCGGACTCACTCCGGTGCATCCGGTGCACACCTGTGCAACTGACACCACACCGGACGCTCTGGACCAGCGTCCGGTGCTGCCAACACCAGCGTCCGGTGAGAAACACTCCCACAACTTCTCCAAAAATCCCACCGGCACAATAGAAAATATGCACTTCATTTTCTCGAAAAAACGCCGATGAGGAGCTAGCTCTTCATCCAAGAGCAAGAACAAGGGCAAGGCCACCAGCATTCAAAGCTAGCTCTTCATCCAAGAGCAAGAACAAGGGCAAGGCCAAGAAGGAAGAATCAAGTGATGAGGAGTGCTCCAATGATGATAGTGATGATGAAGCACTAGCACTCTTCGTCCGCAAATTTGGCAAGATGATGAAGAAGAAGGGCTATCACACAAGAAAGAGAAGAGATCACTTCAAGAACAAGGAGCATGTGAGGCTATGCTACAAGTGCAAAAGCCCCGATCATATTGTGGCGGATTGTCCTTACAATAGTGACAATGATGAGCATGACAAGAAGAACAAGAAGGAGAAGAAAGAAAAGAAAGAGAAGAAGATGGTCTTCAAGAAAAAGAAGAAGTGATGCTTCTTCGGATGATGATTCTAGTGATGATGACAAGGCATCCAAGAAGAAGGCGCTTGCAAGCATTGCTATCAACAAGCCATCACTTTTCGACACTCCTTCATGCTTCATGGCCAAGGGCCACAAGGTACAATATGATGAGAGTGAAAGTGAAAGTGAACATGAACATGATAGTGATAGTGATGATGAAAATGAATTCACTAATGAACAACTCATGGACATGTTAGAACAAGCCGATTCCCTTATTCAATTTAAAAACAAGAAGTGCAAAGAATTGGCCAAGAAGTTAAAAGCTCTTGAGCAATCCTTTGATGAGCTCAATGCTAATCATGAGAGGCTAGTGGAAGCCCATGAGAAGCTTGGCAAGGCTCACACCAAGCTTGAGAAAGCTCACTCCTTGTTGTTAGAAGAGAACAAGGAAAATGTTGTTGTATCATATGATGTGGGCACAACATGTGACTTAATTAAAGAATCACCCAACCAACCTATTATTGTTGCCACTAACTCTTCTTGTAGGTCTTCATCCACCACCACCAACTCTACCTCCACTTCTAGTGTTAGTGTCACTTGTGACACCTCACTAAAGGTTGAGAATGAGACTCTCAAGAGAGAAGTGGATGAGCTCACTCATGCCCTAGGCAAAAGCCTATGGTGGTGAGGCCCGCTTGCTAAAGTGCTTGGGTATCCAAAGGTTTTCTCTCAATAAAGAGGGATTAGGCTATACCCCCAAGAAGGGTAAGAAAGCCTTTGCAACTCACAAGCCTAGCTTTGTGAAGAGCAATGGTCGGTATTGCAACAAATGCAAGCAAGTTGGGCACTTAGAGCTTAATTGCAATAAAATAAACAAGAACAAGAAAATTGCTAATGCACCTTACATTCCTTTTGATTCTTGTTATGTTCTTACCAAGGGTGAGAAGGGTGTGCATGCTAAGTTTGTTGGTACACCAATTGTGGGTCCAAAGAAGAAGGCCATTTGGGTACCAAAAAGCTTAGTCACTAACCTCCAAGGACCCAAACAAGTATGGGTACCTAAGAAACATTGATTTGTTTTGTAGGTAAACTATAAAGCCGGAGGAAGGCATTGGGTGCTTGATAGTGGGTGCACACAACACATGACCGGTGATTCAAGAATGTTTAATTCAATCAATCCAAATGATGACAATGGTGTTGATAGTATCACATTTGGTGACAATGGCAAAGGCAAGGTCAAAGGGCTTGGTAAAATTGCTATATCCAATGATTTGAGCATTTCCAATGTGCTACTAGTAGAGAGCTTGAACTTCAATTTGCTATCCGTAGCTCAACTTTGTGATCTTGGTTTCAAATGCATATTTGGAGTTGATGATGTAGAAATCATAAGTGTAGATGGCTCCAACTTGATATTCAAAGGCTTTAGATATGAGAATCTATACTTGGTTGATTTCAATGCTAGTGAAGCTCAATTGTCAACATGCTTGCTCACTAAATATAGCATGGGTTGGTTATGGCATAGAAGGCTTGGTCATGTTGGAATGAAACAATTGAACAAGTTAGTCAAGCATGATCTTGTTAGAGGCTTGAAAGATGTCACATTTGAGAAAGACAAGCTTTGTAGTGCATGTCAAGCCGGAAAACAAGTTGGCAACACTCATCCAAAGAAAAGTATCATGAGTACATGCAAGGCATTTGAGTTGTTGCACATGGACTTATTTGGACCAACCACATACACAAGCATTGGTGGAAACAAATATGGATTTGTGATAGTGGATGATTTCACAAGATACACATGGGTATTCTTTCTTAGTGACAAGAGTGATGCTTTTGCAACTTTCAAATCATTTGTCAAGAGAATACACAATGAGTTTGAAACAACCATCAAGAAAGTGAGAAGTGACAATGGAAGTGAATTCAAGAATACAAGAGTTGATGAACTTTGTGATGAATTTGGCATTAGGCATCAATTCTCGGCCAAGTACACTCCACAATCAAATGGTCTTGTTGAGAGGAAGAGTAGAACCTTGATTGACATGGCAAGATCAATGTTGAGTGAATACAATGTGAGTCATTCCTTTTGGGCCGAAGCAATCAACACGGCTTGCTACTATAGCAACCGACTCTATTGTCACCCAATGATGGAGAAGACTCCATATGAGCTCTTGAATGGAAGAAAGCCCAACATTGCATATTTTTGGGTTTTTGGTTGCAAATGCTACATATTGAAGAAAGGCACTAGATGAAAGCCCAAGTTTGGTTTTGGTAATTAATGACACCAAGTTGCTAATGCCTTGTGTTTAAGTGATTTGAGTTAGGCATAGCAACACATGTGATGAAGGTGCATGGTGGCATGGAAAGGTGTATACCTTAGCATCATTTTGGTAGTAATAAATCTCCCAAAACTCTAATTTATGCATATGTGCAAACTTGAACCAAACTCATGAAAGCACATATGTAGGGGGAGCTAGTACTACCAAAATCGAAATTGAAATGTTTTGTCCAACCTTGTCTCATGACTAAAATGCTTTGGACAAGCAATTCAAGTTCTTTATGATTTCATTTCATATCTTTGTGATGGTTGTCATCAATTACCAAAAATGGGGAGATTGAAAGCCCAAGTTTGGTTTTGGTAATTAATGACACCAAGTTGCTAATGCCTTGTGTTTAAGTGATTTGAGTTAGGCATAGCAACACATGTGATGAAGGTGCATGGTGGCATGGAAAGGTGGCCACACGATCACAAAGGGATGAAGCATAAAGTGAAGATCATGGTGATAAACGAGGAGCAAAGCTATCAAGGCAAAGGTATAAACATAGGGTTTTACTTTTGCCGGTCTAAGATGAGTAGAGAAGTGATTGACCGGGTTTAGGATAGATAGCCGACTATCAAGAGGGGAAATCACGGTCATCTCTCGAATCAAGTGCTACTAGGTCCATATCTTGAGCATATGCATTAGGATCTAGTAAAGTGCTAACTTAACTCCTTTGGTGAAAATGTTTGTAAAAAGCTAACACACTTGCACTTTGGTGGTAGACACTTGCTGGTGTTAGCACTTTTGCAAAGGAGGTGGAGTTCCTAGGGTTGAGAGGGGTTTGGGTTCCTCTCTCCCTCCCGCCGAGCTTTGCTCGGCGGGATTCGGCGCTTTTGAGAAAAATAAGTGTATATTTTCTATTGCGCCGGTGGGAAATTTGGAGAAGTCGCGGGAGTGTTTTCTCACTGAGAAACACTCACCGGACGCTGAGTGCGGAGGCACCGGACGCTGGCCTCAGCGTCCGGTGTGCTTGACCCTGCTAGGGTTGAGCACCGGACGCACTCTGGTAGCGTCCGGTGGTTAGCGTCCGGTGTGAGGGGTTTTTGCAACCCTCTCTGCGCACGAGTCCGGTGAGCACCGGACCGTCCGGTGCCCAGCGTTCGGTGAGGTCGCGAGTTTGACAAACTCTCTGCGCATGAGTCCGGTGTGCACCAGACGCGTCCGGTGTGGACCTGCAGAGCGCCCGGTGATCCACAGGTGACCGTTAGGATCTGACACGCGAGATTCAGGACGGACACGTGGCCAACTCCAGTGCACCGGACGCAGGGAGTCGAGCGTCCGGTGCTCACTTAGTAGCGTCCGGTGCCCCCGTTTTTAGCCCAGTGAAAACAGCCAACGACTAGTTTCTTTGAGAGGCTTATAAATAGTTGGTGGCTGGCTTTGGAGTTTAACTCTTGCACATTTTGATTACTTGAAGCATACATTGAGCTAGAGAACACTCCCTCCACTCATCTCCTTGCTTGATTGCTAATCCTAGTGAGATGGAGTGAGATTCAAGTGCATTGCTTTGAGAGTTGCATTTAGTGGCACTTGATTCTTGAGTTTGCTGCGGATTTCTTGTTACTCTTGGGTGTTTCCCGACGCCCTAGACGGCTTGGAGCAGCGGTGGTGTTGAGCTCGTGATTGGAGATTGTTTCGAGCCTCACCAAGTGATTTGTGAGGGGTTCTTGAGCCTTCCCTGCGGGAGATCGCAATTGGCTACTCTAGTGGATTGCTCGTGGCTTGGAGGATCCCCATCTTGTGAGTGGATGTGCGGCACCCGCTGAGGGTTTGGCTTTGGATTGCCAATTAGCTCGTGATCCATCAAGTGGGTGTATCGCCACAACGAGGAGTAGCTTGCCGGGAAGCAAGTGAACCTCGGTAAAAAATCTTGTGTCATCTCTTGCCGAGGTCTCTCTTGTAATTGTGTACTTGATTGATTGGATATATCTCATCTCTACAACGTCGGTATAACAATCACTCTCCTCTCTTTACATACTTGCTTACCTTGCTAGTTGTGTAGCTTGTTTAGCTTAGTTCTCTTGTTGTTGTGCTTTAGTGTTTAGCCTTGTACTAGTTTGTATAGTTGGCTTGCATAGCTTAGTTGAGCTAGTGCTAGAATTGCTTCGCCTTTTGTTTTACTAACTCACTTGCTTAGTGAAGTTTGTAGAAATTTTAAATAGGCTATTCACCCCCCCTCTAGCCATTTGGACCTTTCACTAGATTAAGCAAATTTGAAAAGAAATGTGATGAAGGTTTTTTGCTTGGTTACTCCACTACTAGCAAAGCTTATAGAGTTTGGAATTTGGCTAGTGGTACTCTTGAAGAAGTGCATGATGTTGAATTTGATGAAACCAATGGCTCTCAAGAGGAAGATGAGAATCTAGATGATGTGAGAGGCACTCAATTGGCCGATGCAATGAAGAATATGGATATTGGTGATTTAAGGCCTAGAGAGGTGATTGATGTTGAAGATGACAAAGATCAAGTGCTTCCTACCTCTAATGTGCAAGCTAGTGGTTCTCATGATCAAAATCAAGCTAGTACAAGTGGTACATAAGTGCAAGATCAACAAGCTAGTACATCATCTCATGATCAACCAAGTGCAAGCAATCAAGTGCAAATACTCCAACCAACAAATATTGCAAGAGATCATCCATTGGATCATATCATTGGTGATATTCAAAAAGGAGTGCAAACTAGATCAAGATTAGCATCATTTTGTGAGCATTTCTCTTTTGTGTCTCACATTGAGCCAAAGAAGATTGATGAAGCATTGAAAGATGTTGATTGGGTCAATGCTATGCATGAAGAGCTTAACAATTTCAAGAGAAATCAAGTATGGGAATTAGTTGAGAGGCCTAGTGATCATAATGTCATTGGTACTAGATGGGTCTTTCGCAACAAGCAAGATCAAGATGGGATAGTTGTAAGGAACAAAGCAAGATTGGTAGCACAAGGCTATACTCAAGTTGAAGGTCTTGACTTTGGTGAAACATATGCCCCGGTTGCAAAATTGGAAGCAATTAGGATCTTATTAGCCTATGCTTGTGCTCATAACATCAAGCTATACCAAATGGATGTGAAGAGTGCATTTCTCAATGGCTATATCAATGAAGAAGTTTATATTGAGCAACCTCCCGGTTTTGAAGATGACAAGAAACCCAACCATGTTTACAAGCTAAGAAAGGCATTGTATGGTTTGAAGCAAGCACCAAGAGCATGGTATGAGAGATTGAGAGATTTCTTACTCTCTAAAGGTTTCAAGATGGGTAAGGTTGACACCACTCTCTTCACCAAGAAGATTGGCAAGGACTTGTTTGTGTTGCAAATATATGTTGATGATATCATATTTGGATCAACCAACCAAGAATTTTGTGAGGAGTTTGGAAACATGATGGCTAATGAGTTTGAGATGTCAATGATTGGAGAGCTTAGTTACTTCCTTGGTCTTCAAATCAAGAAGTTTGGAATGGATGATGCAAAGTCAATTAGCACTCCAATGGGAACAAATGGAAGCCTAGATAGTGATACAAGTGGAAATATGGTGGATCAAAAGTTGTATCGGTCTATGATTGGAAGCCTACTCTATGTGACCGCATCAAGACTGGATGTCATGTTTAGTGTATGTATGTGTGCAAGATTCCAAGCCTCACCAAGAGAAAGTCATTTGAAAGCAACAAAGAGAATATTGAGGTACTTGAAGCATACACAAAATGTTGGTTTGTGGTATCCCAAAGGTGCAAAGTTTGAACTTATTGGATATTCCGATTCGGACTATGCGGGATGCAAAGTTGAAAGAAGAAGCACATCGGGCACATGTCAACTATTGGGAAGATCACTTGTCTCATGGTCATCCAAGAAGCAAAATAGTGTTGCACTATCAACCGCCGAAGCGGAGTACATTGCGGCCGGTAGTTGTTGTGCACAAATCCTATGGATGAAGGCAACATTGAAGGACTTTGGAATCAATTTCAAACAAGTGCCCTTGCTATGTGACAATGAAAGTGCCGTGAAGCTCACCAACAATCCTGTTCAACACTCAAGAACAAAGCATATAGATGTCCGCCATCATTTCATAAGAGATCACCAACAAAAAGGGGACATTTGCATTGAGAGTATAGGCACCGATGATCAACTTGCCGATATATTCACCAAGCCACTTGATGAGAAGAGGTTTTGCAAGCTAAGGAATGAATTGAACGTACTTGACTTCTCAAATATGTGTTGATGCACCCCCACTATATGACATGCCTCTCCCTCGAGCAAAGCAAGGTGAAATTGTTTGACATGTCATCCATCTTTGCTAAGGACTTGTTTAGTGCATCTAGTCATTCCTTACATGTCTTAGGCTCATTCATGAAAATCAAATGAATTTGATGTTTGTATGGTACCACTATTGCTTCTATGCTTAACTTGATCTAGTGGTAGCATATGACATGTTTGTGGGCTTGCAATCCTAGTGTTTGATCTAGAATATGAGCTATAAGTGTTTAACTCAACATGGTACAAGATAACCCTTATTTGGAGGTGTGAAGAAGCTTGTCCTTGGATCAAACCGAGTTAAATATCTTAGGCAAGTAATCTAGATTGGACCAATTTGAGAAAATGATCTCACTTCACATGGTTTCACACTAACCTATCTAAAATTTGAGCTCACCTTTGTGGTCATTGATGACAAAGGGGGAGAGAATTTCCCAAAGATTTGCTAAAAGGGGAGAAGTACAAAGATAGGGAGTAATATGATAAAAGAAGGGGATCATTTAAAATTTTGAAGCACACAAGTAGGGGGAGCAAGCTCATAAACTTGTATGTTGCATTTGCCTAATTTTTTACAATTTGGCCCTTTTTTTGAAAAAAGTTCACAATTGGACCCCTGGAAAACTTAAATGCAGAAATGGACCCAGGGGGTCGGCGCCATGCATCATGGCGCCGAGGTTTCACGTCTCGGCGCCATGGATCACGGCGCCGAGGCCCCTCGCTGCCTTCTGACGTGGATTCGACGTGGCAGGGAGCTCGGCGCCATAGATCACGGCGCCGAGCTCCCTGCTACAAATTGGCCAACGCACTTCGCTACCTGTGGACGCAGTTCATATTTTCATCTCCCCTCTCGGCTTTTTCTCTCCAAAAACCGAGCACGAATTTGGATTCAATATTTGGACCATCAAAAGTTTGATTTGTTCCATAGATCTTGAAGAGCCAGGTATACTCTTTCAAATATTAGTTTTTGACTCATTCATATGACCTATATTACACGTATGTTGTAGACTTAGATAAACCATTTATAGTTTTTTGAATGGATGATTAATATTTTTCTTATGCAATCGTAGAATGCCACGTCGTGGAAAAAGTAGCAAACCAAGGTAACCTTTCGACATGTTTCGATAAATTTCATTCGTTATTATTTATCATTTGGTAAATTGTAGTTTTCGGTTCAATCGTTATTTGCTATGATTTCTTAGAATTGAATTCTTTGAACTGTAGCTATGGCCGGACGACCGGGAGTCCGTACATCCACAAGCCGCTTCCTAGCGGTGTTCCAGTACCTATGTGCTTTTGTGGTGATCCTTGCAAGGTAGAAATTTCGGAAGACGAGGAAACCTATCGGCAGAGGTATTGGATGTGTTCGAATTTTGCCTGGGAGCCTACGCCAAAACAACGCCGCAGTAACTTTATTGTAAGTTATTTTTTCTATTGTGCACTTATTAATTTGTGTCCTATGCAGCATGATTTAATTATTTGAACAAATATATTTGTTGCAGACCCCTCCACCATTGTGTGATTTTGAGCAGTGGATCGACACTGAGATTAAGGAGTCCGACAAGCGGCTTCTACAAGGCCTAAAGGAGTGGGATGCAGAGCGTGCAGAGATATTAGAGAAGAGACGTAGAGAGGAGGCTCAAAAGCGGGAGCACAAGGAAGAGGAGGAAAGAAGACGTGTTGCTGCGGCTCGGGAGGAGAGGGAAAAGAAGCTTGAGCGTGTGCGCCGAGCGAAGGCAGCGATGGATGAGAATCCAGATGCCCAGAGGAAGGGAAAGTGGCCTCGTTGCACTCAGTAGTTACATTACCTTCTTGTTCTTTGTTTGGTTCATGGATAATATTGTCTTGTGTTGGACTTTTCAATTTGTTGTTATGTAATGCACTTTAGCAATTTTAATTTGGTTTCATTATCAGTAGACAGTATTTTTATTTGAGTATTGCATAGGCAATGAAATGAGGATAATTAGTTGAAATAGAAGTTAACGAACTAGTATATTGCATAACTAGTAGCACACATCACATTGAATGGCATGTCAAAACATGCACCAAACAAGGGTGCAGAGGTCTGAGACTAAACCTAACATGCCTTAGGTAATTCAAGCAATTAACAAGCACAGGAAATGGCATGTGAGAACATATACCACACAAAGGTACATAGTTCTTTCGACTAACCCTAACATGCCTTAGGTGATTAAACCAAACAACAAACATATGGATGTGGCCTGTGAATTAGTTCAGTTCTACCTAGTAGTGTGGCCACATAGCAAACTGTGTTGCCCCTTCTCCATAGTATCCTCCCGTTGTTGGTGGTGGTGGTGGGGGTGGTGGTGAAGGAGGGCCCTTGTTCTTGTGATTAGGGCATGTGCAGTATGGATCATTGCATATTGTGTTTTGGGAGCCAGTACCATTGCTGTTGTCGCCCTCTTCGTCGTCATTGTAACCACAGCTAACTTCCGTTTCTAAATCAAAGATACGGTCCTGCAGGTAGTAGATGTACTCTGCATGGGGATGAATAGGTCTAGGATCGACCCATCTGGTGAAGCCACAGTTCTCTTTTGACAAGGATGACTGCAATAAGTATGTAGCTTTAGCACAAGAGAGTATCTTATTGAAGGTTGAATTAGTAATATGACTTACCCATGCTCGTGGACATTTGAAGAAACGACGCCCTCCATCTATCCCCTCTGTGTACATCTGCACCAAACAATCCTCACCATGCATACATTTTGGCCACTCTTCTTTTCGGTCATCATATGCCCTCAGTGGTGCCTCTTTAGTAAAATCATGTTTGCTCTCAAGGGGGAACCTATCATAAATTGCTTCCTCAAAGTCTTTAGGACCAAGAGGACCCTCCCAAAGAAAGGGATTACCCTTCATCGCCGCCTTTCCCTTTCCCTTCCCTCTAGACGACCCTCCAGACATTTTTACTTGAACTTAACAATCTCAAGTGAGTAGCAACGCTCTCACCACTGCGTATATATATAGGAACCCAATAGTTGGTAGCCGTTGTAGTATATAATAAATGCACCTGAAAAGCCTAGATTCGATTAATGAAAAGCCTAGTTGAAAACTGAAAAGTCTATTTGGATTGTCATTTGAAAAGCCTAGATTCGATTACTGAAAAGGCTAGTTGAAAACTGAAAAGTCTATTTAGATTCGTTCACTGTTTCGGATGTGATGATTCAATGAAAAGCCATATTGGTTCACTGTTTCTGAAAAGCCTACACTGCCAAAACCAATAGGAATGGACCACAGAATATGTGCACTACATTGAATAATTCATGAAAAAAATTTGCAAGAGTTTCCCCTGTTTTTGGTACATCCACAGTTATAAATAGACATCACAGTACAATAGGAACATTGATTCATCCAAATATCACAACACAAGCACGTATGCCATCAGGAATGATAGTTCAGATAGTCCACAGAGACCATACAGTCTCATATAGTACAAATAGTCCACAAAGTTCACAGTGTCGATACATGCAAAATAACAGAAGTTATGCCATAAATTGTAAGTTGCTACCATGGTGTTAGCATAGAAGTCATCCTCACTGCCTCCTAGTCTTACCCTTACCCTTGTGGCCAAGAGCATCGGTGCCTGGAGTGTACCTAGAAGGCGAACGACGTCGCCTTCTTGCAACCTGCGTAGGCTGAGTAGAAGGAGCATCAGGAAGCTGAGATAACCCAAGCTCGTCATAGTCACGCTCCTCGGCCACCCCCTCTTCGTCCTCATCATCATCGCTTTGAAAAGTGTCCATAGTTGGCCGAGACGAGCTCTGTCCTCCAGATCCTATAAACATTGTTCAAATTATGTGTGCACTTAATTCATTATCTCATACCATGTAAATTGCTCAGTTCAAATAAACAACAAATTTAATAAAATTATACCTCCCAAAGAAGATGTACCATGCACAACAGGTGTGTTGCATTGTCGTTCCTGTGGCACATGCACATTCATCGCAGCACTAGTACCGCAACCGCACCGAGCTGCAGCACGCCTAAGCCTACGTGCTAGTCTCTATTATGCAAAGATTAAAATTCATATTGTTAGATATATGATAAATGAGGGTCGTAATACTTGTTCTTAGATAAATTCGATGTCAAGTACTTACTCCAAGAAAGTTGTTTAGTGTGTGCTCGTCCACACCTGTTCTTGGAAACCGTTCGATGTCAAGTACAGATTGCTTTATTGCGTTGCCCTATAAGATAAGACACGTATTAGTTTATATAAGTGCAATTTATAAAGTGGAAAGGACAACAATCGTACAATTGTATAGTGGAAAGGACATGTACCACTCGGTCCAAGACAGGTGCTGCCTCGATAAGTGTCCCTTGTCGTGCTGCTAGGTCATAGGAAGTGTCCTCATCCTCAGATGATTCAAGGTACGCATAATCTGCTTGGGTCCACTGAATTTTCAACCTTGTTCGTGTAACACCTAGGTACCAAGTAAGGTATGCACGAAAATTGTAGTTGGTATGTGGTTGCTCATTTTCGTAGAGGTTGTCATGAAACTGGTCCCACACCTCTATGTACTGACGATGCAACGTTTGAAACTCAACTGTCTTCTTTTGCTTCTGACGATCAATCCTAAAATTAAATATTAAAGATGAAAATAATAACACAGATTTAACAACATTGATTCTAAAACTCAGTACGTGGTTAAAATATTGAACTAGCAACATGAATATAGTAGGTATGAAATAAATTTCAGCAAGTAGGTTGTAGTAGCACACTTCAAATACGTTGGAAATGACTAAGGATATAAATTTCAGCAAGCATGGATCTGCAATAGCACATTTATAAATTTCAGCAAGCATGGATAAGCACTAAGCATGTAAATTTCAGCAACATTTATATAAATTTCAGCAAGCATGTAAAAAGTACCAACATGCATATAGAGGGTAATAGATTTCAGCAAGGATTTATATTGGACCAAGTAGCAAATAAATTTCAGCAATCATGTAATTTTCAGCAACATTTAAGGTATTGAACTTTGAATAAATATTGAACTTTGAATAAATTGCAGTCAACATATCTATCAAATGCATGGAATAAATTACCAAAATAACTTACTTGTGCAGCTCCACGGAAGTATCAAATGGAGGGACAGGCCATTGCTGGCACAAGCCAAATTGGCGGGCTACTCGATTTGGAAGGTGCCACTCAACAGCATAAAAGCAAATCAGAGGGCAGATCATCAAGTACAAGTCTTCATCCTCGCTACACATGCTGCTTACTCCAAGATGTAGCGCATCATTCGCCGTGTACGGCTCCCAATTAACCTGCAAACATAAGACATGTATATGGCAAGTTAGACAAACTATCGAGCATACAATAAACAAGAACTACTGCATTTTACTCACCATGGAGGGCCTAAGCGTGTCGAGCTCATTGGCATACTGTACGTACGCACGTGAAGTCCTGCTGAAGGCGACTTTCGCCTGGTCCCAAAGATGGGCAAACGTCGGACGGTGACGAGGGTTGCCCACTGCAAACCATTCCCGAGGAGCGTCAACTATGGGCCGTCCAACTGGAAGACGAGCCCACATCCAAAGCTGCAGTAGGTAAACACAACCACCAACGGAAGAACTACTTGCGGTCCGACGACACGCCTCACAAAGGCTACGGTATAGGTAAGCCAGCACTCCCGAAGCCCAGCTGTAAGTACCTGAAACCGTTGCAATCAATTTAATCAATGCATACGTGAACATAAGAAACCAAATTAATAATAACTGTGTAAGGGAAAAGTACCTGTGGTGTCCCAGTCAGTGAGGCACGGGAGGTACATCCACGATGCAGTGTCCCCTGTCGCGTCAGGGAAAAGAACACACCCAAATAGGTGCAAGATCCAAGCTCTACAGTAGTAGGCAACTGTCTCCTGGTCCGCATGTGCCGGACAATTACCAAAGCTCTGCCTAAGCCAAGCAATTGGTACCCCAGTGGTGCGCTGCGTCGGTGCCTCCGGAGGAAGTGGTCTTCCAAGGAAGGCCTCAACTCTGGCCCTCCAACCATCGGGCCTGCAGTGTCCGATAACTGGACGACCTCTAACACTCAAACCCAGGATCTTCTGAGTGTCCTGGAGTGTAACAGTCATCTCTCCACAAGGTAGGTGGAAACTATGAGTTTCTGGCCTCCACCTACAATTTAAAGAACATTGTTGTTAGGGTTTTCAGAAAGATAGATAAAGTTTGTTCAAAAAACATACGATTACTATAGATAAATGGTGCACCTGTCAACCAAAGCTGTGATCGCCGCGGGGTTAATTGGAGGCAACCCACGACGAACCTGATACGATATGACATCCAGGCCAGCCCTCTGCAGCAGAGGTGTGTACCTGTCGTCATACCGCATCTCCTCGAACTTGTCATGCGTTCGAGGTCGAAGCGGGGGTAGTTCCTGCAACCATACAATCAAGTTATTTAATGCATAAGTACACAAATTAATAATAAATGAAAAGCAAAGATCAAAGTAAGTACCGCCCCCTCGGCAGTGAGTCGTCCTCGGTGCTTCACCTCGTAGTATGGATCCAGGAGGTGGAACTGCTCCATCCTATAAACAAATTTGATCCATTAGTTAGTAATTAAGCAGAAAAAAATAATACATTACAATGTCATTATATTAAACAAAGGAGCACTAGAACATGTATGTCTGCCAAAAAGTAAGTTGCATATGAAAGTATTTAACAACTAAAGTACATAGAATATTAAGTGCACCTGACTTAGCGGCCAATGGCAAGTACGCGTGTTGTGTCCAAGTCTACCACATTTGCCACATTGATTTTGCTCGGGGTCAGTAACAAACGGGGTTGCTCTCCCTCGCCTCGTTCTACCTGAAATCTGGTCCATGACCATCTTATGCCTCGTACGCTTTCTGGTTCCACGTTTGTTCCAGCGAGCACCTGGATCTGCAATGTACCTTGGGCCAATGTATTCTGGCCACTGCCCCTCATCTAGGAAAGGCTCAAAACGGGGCGACCAAGTTAGCACAAGGCTATCAACACTCAACTCCCATGGTATCTTGGTCTCGTAGTCAAAGTTGCGATGCCTAGCTGCTGCAATATAGTGAGAACAAGGAGAGTGGTACTGTCTTGGTCTCCCACATCCACATGAAAAATCAGTCAGGACAACAATATAACTCCTTGATGGTCGGATCTCACCATCTGACGTTGTACCACCCCTTTCAGTGACCTGGTACTTGCCAGTGGCATGGTCAAAACACTCAATGTCATGTGTTCTAGCCCTTTCCTTTGCCTTGTCAAGGTGCTTCTTAGCTCTAGGTGCCCATTTCATATTATTACTCTGTAATTGCAATGCTTGAGCATGTCTATCGTTGAACCAGGCCACTAGTCTATAAAAGGTAAAAGATACAATGGCATTGACTGGCATGGCACGTATACCCTTGAGCACACTGTTAAATGACTCTGCCATGTTGCTAGTCTGAAACTCGTACCTCCATCCACCATTATCATGGGCTCTTGTCCATTTCTCAGGTTCCCTCATCAAACCTAGCAGCCACTGCCTACCTTCTGCATTTGTTGCGGTTTTTAACTGCTCCAACTTCTCCTCAAAAAACGGCACCTCAAGCATTCGAGCAACCTCCTCGAATAGAGGAAAGTTGTCCTTCGTACCATCTTTCCGAAGTAAATTCTCTGCAAGGTGTCTAGTACACCAACGATGGTGCAAAGGTGCATAACCAGGAATCTGCTCCTGTACGGCACTGAGTATGCCCTGGTGCCTATCAGATATGACACCAACCTCCCTATGTGGGCCAATGACATGTATCCGAACAAGGCGCATGAACCAACCCCAGCTGTCTTTGTTCTCTCTCTCCACCAAAGCAAAAGCCAAAGGAACCAATGCGTTGTCAGCGTCACAGGAAATGGCTACCAAAAGAGTGCCCATGTACTTGCCAAGCAGAAAAGTACCATCAATTGATAACACTGGACGGCAGTGCCTAAAGGCCTGGACACACTGTGGAAAACACCAGAATGCACGAAAAAATATCTGCCTCCCATTCCTCCATTCATTAGGCTTCGGAATGTACTCGTAATGCATGCCTGGATTAGCTGCTTTCATTGCATTGAACATTGCTGGCAGCTGCTCGTACCCCTCCTCCCAGTCCCCATATATCATCTTCCAGGCCCTTTGCTTTGCCCTCCATGCTTTGCCATACTTTATGTCATATTTAAATATCTTCTGAGCCATGTCCATAATTGTTCTGACCTTCAAGTTGGGCTGACCCTTTAAAGTTGTGCATAACGTACTAGCAATAAGTGTAGAGGTCAACTGTCGATGCTTCTGTTGAAGGTCAGTCTGGGCACAAGTGTGTGGACCTACAATTTTTGTGATCTTAAACTTCCCGGTGGCCTTTTGTTTACGAGCACAGACCCTCCAGTTGCAATCTGACATCTCACACACAACCGTGTAGCGGCGCTCAACATGGGAGTGCATCACCTTGAAGGGTCTTTTACGTATTACAGAATATTGTTGCAACCACCTTCTTAAGCTGGGCAAATCATTAAAGATCATGCCCTTCTGAATTTGCACACTCTCACCAGGCTCAGGAGCCTCCAGCAGCTCATCATCTCTTCCCTCTGCATAAGCATTTTGAGAATGACTGAGGTCACTAAACTCGTGAACTAGTGGATCACGATCAGGACAAAAACGTCTGATAAGCTCCATTTCTTGTTCACTTAAAGGTGCAACTGGCCGGTCATCATCGGAATCAACAGCTCTAGCTGTGCCATAGGGCTCCTCATCATCCTCAATATTAACATCCAAACTATTAGATGCTATAAAAGCTGCGTCAACATTAATTGTTGGAGGCACAGGATGACAACAATCATTACTTGGATTGTCACCTACAACAAAACCACAAATATGCATACAATTGAGACAACTAAATCGAACGAAGGAATGCTAACAAAATGAATAATGCAACTACGCCACTTACATGGAATTGTCTGGGTCATAGGGGTATGTACGCAGCCAACCTCATTGGGACCGGATTGAGCATCAGGAACGGCAACCACATCTTCCACACCCACGTTCTGAATGGGTATCAGAGAAGCTGAGGGTGCCGGATTGTCCACTAGAGGGCCAATGGGTGGTTGCCAATTAAGAGGAGAATCCACTAGAGGGCCTGGCTCCTTGGACAAGTTGCGCACAACCAAATCCAAACATTTAAACTCACTCTTCATGACAGTTTTGACATATTTGTCCCATTGAACCTCGGATACAATTGGGACCAACCGCCTAAAAATTGTCCCTGACCCGCCATGGTGAATGACCCCCTCAACTAAGATTTCTTCTTCATTCGAATTGCATTTAAGCTCATCACGAGCACTACCCATCAATTTAGAAAACAAGGGCCGCTCATCAAACATCAAAGGGACCGTTTGCATTCCAACAAAATCAACATTGCCAAACTGATCTTTCTCCACACTTCCTCCATGATATAGAGTTACTAAATTGTCCATCTAATTGATATACAAAATAACCATGTTACTAGGCATATAACTAATACATATAAAACACATAAATATCTATCTAAGAAAATACGTATGTACCTAACTATATAACTAAAATTACAAACTAGATTTATCTAACTAAATTACATAACTAAATGCTAGAAATATTAAATAAAGTACTCTAAATTAAATAAACAACTCTAAATTACATAACAATTTTCATATAAATAATACCAATTTAGAAAATTGCTACATGAATTATTTCAAAAATTATACAACTTAGAAAACTAACTACATTATCTAAATAATTATCGTATTATAGAAAAAGAAAAAAAATACCTTAAGCCGCCGGAAGGGCCGGGGCACCGGCGGTGGCGCCCGGTGGCAGCGGCCTCGCCGCCCGGGGCGCGCGGGGCGGGGGAAGCGGCGGGCCGCGCGGGGCCGGGCAAGCGGCGTGGCGGGGCGGCGCGCGGTGGCGGCCGCGGCAGCGGCGCGGCGCGCGGTGCGGGGTGGCGGGGCGCGCGGCCTCGGGGGCAGCGGCGGGCCGCGCGGTGCCGGGACAGCGGCGTCGCGCGCGGTGGCCGCGCCGGCAGCGGCGCGCGGTGCGCGGTGGACGGAGCGGCGGGGCGCGCGGTGGCTGGGGGCGCGGGGCGCGGGCGCTGCGTGAGCAGGGGAGGAGCCAGCCGGGCCAGCTTTTACCCTACCTCGGCGCCGAGATCCGTGGCGCCGAGCTCGGCGCCGTGATCTGTGGCGCCGAGCTCGGCGCCGTGATCTGTGGCGCCGAGCTCCCTGCCACGTCGAATCCACGTCAGAAGGCAGCGAGGGGCCTCGGCGCCGTGATCCATGGCGCCGAGACGTGAAACCTCGGCGCCATGATGCATGGCGCCGACCCCCTGGGTCCATTTCTGCATTTAAGTTTTCCAGGGGTCCAATTGTGAACTTTTTTCAAAAAAAGGGCCAAATTGTAAAAAATTGGGTTGCATTTGTATGTGCATCACATATGTTTGCTTGCATTTGCATTAGCTTTAGAAGCTTTCTCTCTGATTCCTTGCTTGTGTGGTGTATGCTAGTTATAGGTTTGATTGATAAAATGAAGAACAAGCATGCATAGGTAGTATAACTAGACTTATAGTTGTTTCACAAGTGGTACTAGAACCTTGTTTATAATGTTGATCTCACGGGGTGTTCTAGTTTTGTGAATGTCTAGTTACTAGTGGTGCTAAGGATGGTGTATATTGGCAACTCCGATTGGTATCACGCTTCAAAGGTCCATTCTTTACACCTTAGCATCATTTGGTAGAAATTGACTCCTATATTTCCTATTCAAGCATATGTGCAAGCTTTCAAATCCAAACTCTTAGCACATATGTAGGGGGAGCAATTCCTACCAATTTGGGTTTATGAAACTTGTCCATAACCTTTGCACATGGTAAAATGCTTGGGCAAGCAACATGAATCCAAGAAAATTTTATTAAAAATCTTTGTAAAAAGGGTTGTCATCAATTACCAAAAAGGGGGAGATTGAAAGCCCTAAGTTTCGTTTTGGATAATTGATGAAACCCTAGTACTAACCTCTATGCTAAGTGTGTAGACTTGATGAGGTTGGTACATGCCAAGTGATGGAGCAAGTGATGATCATGGTGTGATGATGGTGATGACCACAAGATGATCAAATGCTCAACTTGGAAAAGAAGAAAGAGAAAAACAAAACCCTATGGAGATCAAGGCAAAGGTATTGCTTAGGGTTTTGGTTTTGGTGATCAAGACACCATAGAGGGTGTGATCACATTTAGGATAGATAGCCGTACTATAAAGAGGGGAATTCTTTGGCTAAGCGGTTATCAAGTGCCACTAGGTGTCATTGTTCATGTGTATGCATTTAGAACCTAGTGAGCTAACTTAACTCCTTAGAAGAAAATGTTTGTGAAATTGCTAACACACGTGCACATGTTGGTTTACACGTTGTGGTGTTGGCACACTTTGAGAAGGAGGTGGAGTTTGAAGGGTAGAGAGAGGATGGGTTTCTCATTCGGCGCTTTTCGAGAAAATGAAGTGCATATTTTCTATTGCGCCGGTGAGAATTTGGAGAAGTCGCGGGAGTGTTTCTCGCTGAGAAAACACTCACCGGACGCTAGCTTCTGGAGCACCGGACGCTGAGTCTGAGCGTCCGGTGCAGACAGTGCCTGGCCCAGCTAGGGTAAGGCACCGGACGATAGGCACCGGACGCTGGCTTGAGCGTCCGGTGGTGCGCGTCCGGTGGGTGGGCGTTTTGCGACCCTCTCTGCGCATGGGTCTGGTGAGCACCGGACGCTACCGGTGCTTAGCGTCCGGTGACCCACAGGTTTGCGGAACTCTCTGCGCATGAGTCCGGTGTGCACCGGACGCGTCTGGTGCTAACTTGCTCAGTGTCCGGTGCACTGCAGGTGACCGTTAGACTCTGACACGAGCGTTTCAAAAGGCAACACGTGGCTGTTGTTGGAGCACCGGACGCAGGTGTTGAGCGTCCGGTGCCCATTTAAGAGCGTCCGGTGACCCCGTATTTCGCCCAGTGAAAGAGCCAACGGCTCTATTTGTTTGAGGGGCTATAAATACGTGTTTGGCCAGCTTGGGGCTTACTCTCTTGGCATTCTAACATACTTGACATCCTTGTGAGCCTAAGCAAACACCTCCCACTCATCTCCTTCATAGATTATACATCTTTGTGAGATTGGGAGTGATTCCAAGTGCATTTGCTTGAGTGAGTGCATTTAGTGGCACTTGAGGATCGATTTGGCTGCGGTTTTCTTGTTACTCTTGGTGGTTGCCGCCACCTAGACGGCTTGGAGCAGCGGAGGAGCATTGGCACGAGTTGGTGATTGTTCGTGGCCATCTCCCGGAGATTGTGAGGGGTCTTGTACCTTCCCCGACGAAGAGCCGAAAGGTAACTCTAGTGGATTGATCGTGTCATTGAGCTACCTCACTTGTGGGTAGGTTCTTGTGTTGTCCTAGTGAGGACGAGGTTCGTGCTACACCTCTTAGCCACCGAACCACCAAGTGTTGGTCGACACAACGGAGACGTAGCGTGCCGGCAAGCACGTGAACCTCGGGGAAAAAATTGTGTGTCTCCTTTGTGATTGTTCATTGGATTTCTCCCGGTGATTGGACTTCATATTATTGATTGGTTCATCCCCTCTACGCGGCGGTATAAAGATCAAACTATCTCTTTTTACATTCCCGCAAACTAGAGTAGCTTACTTTCTTGTATAGAAACTTTAGGTAGCTTTCTAGTGTAAGCAGTGACATAGCTCTTGTGTGCCTAGTGATTATATCATCTAGAATTGTTGGATAGGTGGCTTGCAAACACTCCTTTAGAGCTAGAGCAAAAAGCTTCGCTTTGTTATTTACTAACCTCTCGCTCTAGTGAGTTTGTAGATTTTTAAATAGGCTATTCACCCCCCCCTCTAGCCATATTAGGACCTTTCAGCGTCCGGTGCTCACCGGACTCATGCGCAGAGAGGGTCGCCAAACCACCCGCACACCGGACGCTAAGCACCGGACTCACTCCGGTGCATCCGGTGGGAGTGTTTCTCAGCGAGAAACACTCCCACAACTTCTCCAAAAATCCCACCGGCGCAATAGAAAATATGCACTTCATTTTCTCGAAAAAACGCCGAATGTGTAAACCAATCCTCTCTCTACACTTCAAACTCCACCTCATTCTCAAAGTGTGCCAACACCACAATGTGTAAACCAACAAGTGCACGTGTGTTAGCATTTTCACAAACATTTTCTTCGAAGGAGTTAAGTTAGCTCACTAGGTTCAAAATGCATGCACATGAATAATGACACCTAGTGGCACTCGATAACCGCTTAGCCAAAGAATTCTCCTATTTATAGTACGGCTATCTATCCTAAATGTGATCACACCCTCTATGGTGTCGTGATCACCAAAACCAAAACCCTAAGCAATACCTTTGCCTTGATCTCCATAGGGTTTTGTTTTTCTCTTTCTTCTTTTCCAAGTTGAGCACTTGATCATCTTGTGGTCATCATTATCATCACCATGATCATCACTTGCTCCATCACTTGGCATGTACCAACCTCATTAAGTCTACACACACTTAGTAGAGAGGTTAGTACTAGGGTTCCATCAATTATCTAAAACCAAACTAGGGCTTTCAACAACACCTAGGACCTTGACTTTCTTGAAATCCTTCCAAACAGCTAAAGTCAATTTCCTTTTTTTTCCAAAGTCAGTATCTTCAGGTTCATCATCATCATCAATTTGTATTGGTTGAGAGTCATTGACAGACTCAGGTTATGAAATAAAAATCATAAGAGGGGTAGCATGCTTGAAATCAAACCCTAGTGATTTCAACAGTTGGAGTCCGCTGCCGGAGGATGAAGCTGATGGATTAGGCGAAGCACGCGGAGCTCCTTCAACCGCAAGACGACTTTTAGTCTTGGTGAACGTCCTTTTCGGTTGTGACATTGGAGCCTGGCAGAGTGCCTTTCGGTTTGCGGCACCAGTTGCCGGTATAAGCGCAACACACGACATGATAGCAGATGCATTAGCGGGTGCGGTTGCAGTAGTAGGCGCAACACCGCCAGCGCTCATGGCGTTTGGTGGCCGGTCCAAGACCGAGGTGGCGTCCCTTTGAGGACCGCCAGACGTGGGTTAGTCGTTATTCGAAAACGCGGTTTCGTGTAAAAAAAATAAACAGTGAACTAAATTAGCAATATTGTGGTGCTATGGATGTACATATATAAGTGTGAACAACAGTAGCAATGTACGTAACCAGAACTAGGAATAGCAATACATGTATGAATAAAACTACACATGTACATTGTTCTTAGATTTGAGTTCTCAGTTTCTGACCTTGCTTCACCATCAGCAGAGCTCATGGGGGATTCAGATCCAGGTGAATCCAGGATTCACCTTAGGGCTGCGGCAGCGAGGATCTGAGGCGCGAGTCGGGCTCAGCGTCGGGCGTCAGACCGGAGGATGTCGGAGCGGAGGGTGCTGGAGCCCCCAGAGTCGCGGTCAGGTTCCATTCAGGGCCGGCGTCGGGCTCGGGCACGGCAGTTGCGACTGGCGACTCGCGCGGTCGCGCCGACATCGCTGGGGAACGGGGACGAGCGCGACTCTCGAGCTCGAGCACTCGGGCTGGGGAACGGGGACGAGCGAGCGCGACTCTCGAGCTCGAGCACTCGGGCTGGGGAACGGGGACGAGCGCGACTCGCGCAGCCGTAGAGTCGTCGCGCCGGCGCCGCTGCCACTCGATTCGCTGGGGATGGGGAATGGCTTGGAGACTCTCGTGTGGAGTATTGGACTGCGCTGCGCCGCTGCGGGGGTGGGGAGTGGCCGGGTGGGGGCTAGGATTTAGGGTTAGCAGTTAGCAGCGCATATATATACTTTGGTGATAATGAGCCTCTTTACATGGGCCTGGGCGCCTGGCTCCCTCGATGGCTCTTCACGGGGCGGGGATCGGGGTCGGGGACCTGGGAACCATCCCCGTCCCCGCCATCCCCGACGGGAACAACTATTTTACCAGTTTTATCCCCGTGAGAATCAAATCTTCTCTATCCCCATTTCCTAATGGAAGAATTCCCCGCGGGGAATCAGGGATCGGTCCGCGTTGCCATCTTTAGCAGTTTAGCTGTGACGGTGATGCTAGCCTCCGTTCCCAAAAAGCAGTAACCACCCCACTGTGTACTGATCCACTCCACTCTCTACTTTCGTCTTCCCCTGCTTTTGTCTCTCTGGCGCGCTGTCTCCCCCCGGCTCTCCAGCAGGCAGTCACCATTACGGAAAAAGCCGACAACCGGACGGAAAGGGTGGAGCGGGGAGGAAAACTCGCGCAAGATCCCGCCTTTTCCGTTGGGGGTCTGACGGCCCCGCTCCCCCACCGGGAAGCCAAGCGGCCGCAAAGCACAGGCCGTAGTAGGCGGCGGTTGCTGAAACCTATATCACGCCAAGCGCTTGCGTAGTCAAGGGCTACCCGTGCCTTGCCCCTCCCATGGAACAGCGGGACGCCACGCAGCCAGAGGCGGCGGCGGAGGAGCGCGACCGGGAGCGGCCCTCCATTGTTCCTCCTCCCAAGGTGGGTTCCTTTCTCTTCTTTGGACTTGTGGTTTTGTGATCTGATGTGGTCTTGATTGATGCGCTGAGTTAGTCACTGTCGTAGTTTCTAGGCGGGTCAAAGAGTGAGAAGGGAGGGGGAGCTGTTGGCAAATCTGAAGCTTTACCTGCTTCGGGACATGGTTGCGAAATGCAGCTTGATTTAGGTTTGATATTGGTTCTTGATCCGGCTTGGTGTATCCGTGAGTCTTTCATTGCCATTTTCAAGTGCGCCTTTCCCCCAAATGCAGTGAGGCTTGATGCGGGCTTATTTGGAGGCCCATTTGATCATGAATGGGGGAAAGCAGTTTGTTCTCGTCTTGTTATTTCAATTTTTGCACAATGCATTATACTTGACCCAATGACACCTCCTGATCCAAACTAGATCAGCATCCTGCTTCAATTCGAGTTTATACATGCTAATTTCTCCAAAGGTAGGTCATGTGCCAAATCTTGGAACTTTCTTCCTTGTAAGACCAGGGAAGTATTTCTTTTTTCACTCCAGTTCGAGTTGAGCATATTAGGGATGTAAGTGGATTGCCCCAGATGAGTGATTGACCCATACATGAGTAGTTCATTTGGTTTACAAACACGTGATCCTGATGAGTAATGATCTACCAATTAAGTGAACACTGAACTCCTGACTAACTGCAGTGGGTTTTGAATTGACCCAACCACTTGCATCCGCGGAGCATAAGCTGGTAAATGGAAGAGTTAGTCTCGTGTTAGTGTTAGTTCTGTGGCCATGTACTCTTCTGTTTGCTAGAACTTGGTAATGCAGGCAATCTTGGTGCACAAAATTCCATCTGTTCATCTCCAGAAAAGAACTGCTTCAGATCTCTCCCTTTTTTTCTCTTATTTTTTCATCAATCAAGATATGCAATTAGAGTATTCTGAAATGTCTTGAAGCAGAAATACATAAATGTAATATAATTTTTTACATCTCTTACAGGAAAACGAGGATAGAGATCTGAAGCTATCTTCTCGTGTAAGTGTTGTTTCCCCAATGTTCATTTGTAATTTTAAATTTGATACTTTATCTTACTGAGTAAAACCAAACAAATCTGCTTGTGTTTAGGTGGTTTCTTTATTATTTGGTGGTGATATATCGACACCAGCACAAACATTTGAGAAATGGCTCTCATTAGTACGTAAGAGGAGTGGGGCTTTCCGGCCATCTGGGTTCCCACATCGAGGTTCAAGGATTGAAGTCATGCCAAGTGGGAGCTTCTCACTATTTGGTAGCGGGGACTTAAGGTTTGCTTTGTGGAATCCATCAGCATCCTATTATCCTTTAAAGATCACTTCATACCACTTAGTTGATTATCTGTAATTGCAAAATTAAGCTCTCATACCTTACAAACCTTATGGTGAAAATGTTGAATTATATTCCATCTTGCTTCAAATGAAAAATGGAATGCTGTGTGTTCCTGGAGAAAAAGTTAGTGCCCAAGAACAAGATTGAACCCTCTTTTACATTTCTCTTGTTAACTGAATTACCAGGAATAATTATCTGGAAAGTTGAATCCATGCCAACACATAGATTTCCCTATTGTCTTTTCTCTTGGGATTGTATGTTTGTAATGTGTTTATACCTCCCTACTATTCTCCTCCATTAAGATGCTCATCTGGACATAGACCAAACTTGAGGGAGTAATTTGGAATTTTTCCTATAATAATATATTATAATTAGACCCCAAATTGTAATCTTTGTTGCCAAGTTGATATATTAGATTTGTAATTATTATTAGGTGTAACTGTTATTATATAATGTGTAGATCTTGATTCTGGAATTGTCTCAAACAAAGAGGTGGCTCTAGATAGTATAATGATGGCAACATTATCAACAATGTGAGGAATAACATTTTACATATAATGAATTTGGCACAACATAACTTTTACACTTTGTTTGATTCTAAAGTTTTTTAGAATATAGAGCATGGATCTTAAGGGAATTTCACTTGCAAGATGAACTTGTATGAGTCATAAATTGTGAAAATATATCGGTTTTAAGCAGCAGCTTCATAAGCTTTCCGAGCTAACGTTGTTATTGTCTTTTTGCTGTGCCCACTGTAGTGAACACTTGATTAGAGAAGAACCAACAGGAAAAGATCCATTGGCCTGCGATCAGTCTCCTGAAATAAGCTTGTGGGAGAGACTTGGGAACTCTTCTGCACTGGACATTGAGTCATCTGAATTTTCATGGGATGTGTTGTCGTCTCTGCATCATACAGAACATAGTAGTAGTTCAGAGCAAACTGAAGATGAAATGAATAAAGCTCTTGAGGTTTGTCACAACCTGTTATGATGTCAATTTCAACATCTTGTGTAGTGGCCATTGTAGTGAGAAAGACTATTTGCTTCTGTAGTTCTGTTTATGAGACAAGTCAGCATGACAAACATATTATATTCTCCATCCACTTTCAGGGGAATATTTTAGTAGGGAATGGAAAGCTCTTCAAAGTAGATTTTATCAATTGATAAAAACTCAATATCACCATATTAAAAGCACTTCGAAATACAAACACAATTGATACTAGTTTTGTACACTAAGTATGCATGCAATTTGATATTCATCATTCAAAACTTACTATGTCTGACTTTCTCAAATTGAAATGCACTTGACAAACGTGGACAGAGGAAGTATTAAACATTCAAGCTCATATTCTTCTACTGCCATTTCACTTGTGAGTATCATCTATATTGATGCTTGCGATTAACATGCTGATTTCCATACCCTTGTATATAGGTGACTGTGAACTCTGGTGGTGTAGTGTTCTTTGCTCTATTTAGTTCTCCGGGTAACAGTGGAGTTCAAGAAGCGGCAGCTGTTATAAAATTCTCATCATCAAAGATGTCAACACAGGCAGAACGTTTGGGTTATGAGTTTGCAAGATTGCTCGGAGTCCATACACCACAAGTATATCGAAACCCCCAATTAATATTGTACAATTTGATTATGTATGGAGCAGCTATTTCTTATACAGCTTTTATAACAAATGCAGGCTAGAGTAGTATATAATTCTAGCTCAGAATGGCTGGCGATTAGGCATGCTGCAGAAAATGCACGAACAGTAGCAGTTTCAAATAGTGATGAGGTTGGTGAGATGACTTGCTCAGAGTTGTTAGAAGCTCTTGAGCTAAGCCGCTGCCTTCTACTAATGAGGTACTGTTGCAGTGTTACCTTATTAGGACAACCATACTAGCTATACACATTGTCTCTATGTGACCTGTATATTGGAGTTAAAATTTTGCATTCTGGCTTAGCAGTTATATTCATGGCTCCCCACTGCTTGAGAGTTCAAAGGCTTTCAATTCACGAGAAGCTGCTTGTGTTACTGCTTCATCACTGGGAAGGGTTTTGATGCTTGATCTGATACTGCGGAATGAGGACAGGCTCCCATGCCGTCAGCTTGGTTGGCGTGGTAATCCTGCAAACCTGATGATTTCAGATAAATCATCCTTGCGCAGTTTGGACAGATTGGATGATTTCAAGAGCTCTACAGATAGTTACAACCAACTGGTTACAAAATTTTTGCATAGAGAGAAGCGGTCACACTCCTTGAATGGAAAATTTGATTCACCAGGGTTGGATCCCATGCCACCAAAACTAGAAGCATTGATAAATGAAAAGGAAAATGCTGAAAGAACAAATGGCAATTTTCACATTGTAGCAATCGATACTGGTGTGCCCCGCCGCCCCCCTGCGGGGCGACGTGTCAAAGATCATGAGAGGTATCCCAAAGTAGTGGAGCTCATTTTGAATAGCTCAGATTACTCAGCAAGTATCCTATATGAAATTTCTGGTGGTAAGCTTGGGCATCCACAACCTGATGAGGTTACTTCCAGTGATTCTTGTTGCTCCCTTTCTGATGAAGATAGTGCTGCAGTGATTCATGAATTCCGAGGATCATTTCGTGCAGCTCTTAGGGACTTGGAGGGGTTCCATCTATTTCTTCTCCAACTTTACCAAAAACTGGATGGTGTTTTGCGAGTTTTCTTGTCCATAATTACTAAAACCTCTGAAGAATCAGACAATAATGATGCCGCCCTTTCCGATTTTCCTTCACCTGGAGCCAGCTATAGTACTCCTTGCCCTCCTAGTAAGCAACTGAACAATGAGCTTCATAGTGATTCTGAAATGCTGAAATCTGCAACGAAGTCCTCTTCTGCGGGATCCCGTGGAAGCTCAGATTCAGTTTCTCCTCTGTCCAGGGACAGTTGGAACAACAAGTACTTCAAGGGAAGTGCAGAGGCTCCCCGTAGTTTAAGAATGACAATGAAACTTCGTGATTTTTACAAAAACCCGAAGGTAAGAATCTCCTAAGTGAAAGTGAGAATTCATTTTTTTAAAAGGAAAGACATCCTTACATGATATCTGCTGTGATTGTTTCTCTCATTTCTTTTGTTCAGTGAAGTTATTTTCTTATCTAATTTAGTTCATTCACTGCAAGTAGTTTCTACTTTATTTCTATCGATGTAATTGTAGATTTTTTTGTTTTTTGTTTTTTTTTTTTTTGGGGGGGGGGGGGGGGGGGGTCATTTCTAGCCTAACCCCAACTGGTTTTGTTGTTTTCCTTTGGAATAGCCTACCTTTCTTTTTAATGATAGTCACAGCCAGTGTGCTGCAACAAGCTTTACAAAAGCTTGTATTGAAAACTCAAGTTACCCTGTTCAGTGAGCTTTTTTCTATGAGTTTGGCTTGTTTTTGTTGTTCATGTTGATTACGATTTACGAACCTCAACTAAAAATAATATTTGATGCTACAGGTTGATCCTGAAGTGCTTAAAGAGATTGAGCAGTGGAACGAAGCACTTAAGAACGATGTGATCAAATTTTGCCAAGATAACAATTTTCATTCTGGTTTCTTTGATGGAACTGAAAACAACATGGTAGCTGATGCCTATGAATTGAAGGTGAGTCTCAGGATATACCTAAACTTTGAACTCCATTTTAAGGAATTAGTGAGCTTGATAATACACCACTTGCAGGTGCGTCTTGAACACATCATTGAAAGGATAGCCTTGATTTCTGATGCTGCAAACACAGAACGACCTTCTCTTGTTGTCAACAACTTGTTCATAGGTGGGGCTCTGGCTGCAAGGTCTAAGTACACCCTACAGCATTTGGGCATTACCCATGTACTCTGTTTGTGTTCGAATGAGATTGGTCAATCCGATTCCCAATTTCCTGATGTTTTTGAATACAAGAACTTTTCAGTAAGAGCATCAATCTCTGTGGTTTAGGATTCCCATTTATGATGCCTAGATTCATAGTCACATATTTAAATTGAAAAATGTTGTGTTTTATTACAGATTAGTGATGATGATGATGCAAACATCAGTGATCTTTTTGAGGAAGCATCAGACTTTATTGATCATGTGGATCATGTTGGGGGCAAGGTTCTAGTTCATTGCTTTGAAGGGAAGAGTCGGAGTGCCACAGTCGTACTTGCCTATTTGATGCTTAGAGAGTAAGTCTTAACTTCTGCAGTTCTTCCACTTGCGACTGAAATTGCATGATAATGGCTGCACAAGAATTTTATTGGAGCTTTGCTATTGACATGAGGGCACTCACAATGCAGACTCTATCATAGAGTCTAAAGTTATTTATTACCTCGAACAATGTGGACTTGGAGTCTAAATAAGACTTGGAGTCTTATTTTTTCTACCTCTTTCTTCAATAAATATGTTGCCACATCAGCAAAATACCATAAATAATATGTAATTAAATGTCTTGGACTCTGTGATAGAGTCTTGCATTGTGAGTGCCCTGATAGAGCTGTATTCTTCAGGGGTTTCACTCTCGCAAAAGCCTGGAACTTACTGAAGAAAGTACACCGTCGAGCACAGCCAAACGATGGCTTCGCCAAGGCTCTCCTGGCCCTTGATAAGAGGCTGCATGGTAAGGTATCTATGGACTGGCAGCACAAGCGGCCAGAAATGAAGGTGTGCCCAATCTGCAGCAAGAATGTTGGTCTAAGTACGAGTTCGCTCAAGCTTCACCTGCAAAAGGCACACAAGCGGCTCTCTGCAGGCAGTGTAGACAGCGCCATGACCATGGAGATCCAGAAATCAATCGAGTCACTCCGGATCAGCCGAGGCGGAAGCCTGAGCCCGTCTCAGAAGCTGACCAAGGTGTTCACCAATGAGCTGAGCTTCTGATCTGTTTTCCTGTACTATAGCTGAGGCAATGTACTTGGCTCACACTGTCGTAACTTGTACTATTAGACTGAACTTTGGTGACTATAGACTATAGATTTAGTTCACACGCCTGTATGATTAGCACAAGAATGTTCAGGTATGAAGGGCGCACCACTAAGGAATAAGACTACGCTCTTGTACCTGTAGTCTGCAATTTGCAGTTTTCTTCTAATGTGATCTACAGAGTTATTATTGTATATTGTATGGATATTGTCCCGTGTTCATTCCTGTTGTTTGGTCTTTCAAGGTGGCACCTAAGGTACATTTTCTATGTGGTTTCTTACATAAAACAAGGTCCTGAGTCCTGGCCTGTATAAAAACAACAAAGGAAGGGAGGTTGATGAAAGTTGTCTTTTCCTCTAGTGAAAAGGAGTAAGTGCATCCCTACTATTTTTAAATGCCTTGTTGTGAATAAGTACTCTGTCCATAAAAAAATGCAACTACGGTAAAGTTTAATTAAGTTTACAGTAAATAGTATTCATATTTATGTCTCCAAATTAGTTTATTATGAAAGTATATTTCATAATGAATCTAATGATATCTATGTTGTATCACAAATGTTAGTATTTTTCTTGTATAAATTTGGTTAAATTTGAAAGCATTTGGTTTCTTGAAATGCGAAGATTATATTATTTTGTGGGCAGAGGGAGTATGTCTTAGCAATAAGAATTACATTATTCATAAAACAGTGTTTGGAAGCTAAGACATTGTTTAGTTCTGAAAAGTTTTTGATAGTGTAGCACTTTCGTTTGTATTTGACAATTATTATCCAACTATAGACTATAAGTAGGCTCAAAAGATTTGTTTCGTAAATTACAGACAAATTGTGCAATTAGTTTTTGTTCTTGTCTATATTTAGTGCTTCATGCATGTGCCGTAAGATTCGATGTGATGTGGAATCTTGAAAAGGTTTTGAATTTTGGGGTGATTTAAACAAGCCTAAGAAATGTTTTGTGTTTTCAGAAAGCAGTGTGGAAAATTTTGGAGTAGCTGCTAGTTTCTGTCAAGAACTTGGCGTAGCTAAATTTTTTCAAAAAAAGAGCTAAGAAGTAAAAAATTAGGTCATCCAAATCCAAGAAGCCTATGACCCCCGGTCCCCCGCTCCCTGGCTGTCTGGCAAAACCGGGCCCATTCCTGTTCAAATTCCGTGATTGTCAGGTGGGGCCCACCAAAATAGCGACCCGATCTCGATTCCTCGTCCCCGGGCCCCCACATCCAACGGTCATCTCCCCTCCGCTCCACGCCGCCACCGCTCTCCTCCTCGCGGCGCAAACCGCACCTCCACAGGAAACCCCAAGCGGCGGCCGTCCCTTCCGCGGCTCCGCCCGCCTCCCTCTGCTCTCCGATTCTAGCGGATTCCATGGCCAGAGGCGACGCCGGCGCGCTGGTGCCGGCACCGGCGCTGGCGCCCGCGCCCACTCCGGCCCAGGTCTACCTGCCCGCGTGGCGCCGCACGTACGACCGCCTCGTGAAGATGCTGCGCCAGGCGTACGCGCAGGCCGAGGAGCTCTCCGTCGAGCGCGAGCACCTCATCACCGAGCTCCAGTTCCTGCAGAGCGGCCTCCGCGAGCGCGAGGAGATCTCCCAGGCCCGCCTCCAGCAGGTACGAACGATTCGGGTCCCTGTCCGCGGGTTGTTTCTCTTTGCGATTGGATTCGGGGAAGGCCAGCTCTCCGCCGCCGCTGACGCGCGCTAGGTTTTCTTTCTTTTTTTTCCTTTTTTTTTTGCGCCATCTCTACTTCCAGATCTGTAAGCACGAGGAGGTCCGAAAGAGGGCCGTTGAGGCTGAGACGGCGGCGTGTCTTGGCGGCAAGGAGCTTCAGATTCACTGCTACCAGAAGCTCGCAGGTAAGGAAGGAGAGGAACCAAAGCTTCGACTGTTCCTCTTTGGGTTTCATCGTTATCTTGATACTTGTGTGCGTTTGAAATACTTGATTGATTCTCGCTGCTACCGTGGCTGCTACTGCCACGGCCATTGTATACTGAAACCAAACATTGCCTTAGCTTCGTGGGTTCCATTTCATATCCCTTTCATATTCGTTCTTTATGATAGGAGCTCTCTTGTAGTGACAGTTAGTTCTTTTCTGTGCCTGATTGCACTCTCTCGATTACTGAAGTTAGTTTGTCCTCTTTAGGTATATAGTACATATCTGTGCCAATTTCATTATGCTTTCTATGGCCCTTCGTGGGCACCTGCCCTTCCTTAGCCTACTTTTGCTGCTACTATAGAATAAGAATGAAAAAGCTTCATCTCTATTTGTTTCTGCTGTGTATTGTGTAGCTTAGAGTTGTCTCTTAACTTCTTAAGATTACATTGGTGTAAAACAGTCACCACACTAGAAGTTGGCACCTTATGGTAGCTACATCTCCACGTTGCGGTTTGAGATTCCAAATGTTATTGACTATGCCATGTGCATTATTTTATTTACTTTTGGATCTTACAGCAGCCTAGACTTGTACAACAAAATAGTTTCTTTATCAAGAACTTGAATGTTGGTTATTTTTCCCACCTACTCCCTCCGATCCGATTTATCTGGCGTACGAGCGTTTTTTAAATCGGTCACAATACCTGGCGGGCGGTAGTACCAAGGTATATGATCATTACTCCGGCGACGCATGCTGCATGCATGCAGCTGAACCGCTGCGCTAGCTAGTGTATACTCTCATGTCCGTGCCCTTCTAGACACTTGCTGATTGCTCCACCTGAATAAAAAACGATTTAGCTGCCGGCGGTATGATGGTATTCTAGGCGCAGCGAAGCACGGCAGTAAATAAGTGTGCGTGCCTCTATAGCCTCCTTGGTATCTGGTATATAGCCTCGTATGCCAGATAAATAGGAATGGAGGGAGTAATTGGGCTTTACAGCTGTGTTGAACCAGTTGGATTTGCAGCATTTTCCATATGGTTTACAGCTGTTTAGAAGACAAAGTATATGTTTGGCACCTTGTATATTCAGTTGTTCACTGCATCTCCATGTTGCATTTTGAGATTCTAACTTATTATTTTGGAAGTTAAAGTCAAACCTTCCCTTGTGTGCTCAAACCAGAACTTGCTGAGAATGATTTGGAGGACTTCAAAAGTTGTATTTTGAATTTGACTGCTGAAAATACTGAGCTAAAGGTAGTTACAAATACATGAGTTTAGTTTGCCTGGACCATTGTGGATTTCATATTGTCCATCTCACCGATTTTTCACCTTCTCTCATAATGCCAGGAAAAACTGAAGAAGTTTGAAAGTCAGATGGAGATTTGTACCGACAATTCAGATCACCAGAAAAGTGGGAAAGATATTAGGGAAGAGGTAAGGAAACTAAAGAAAGCTTACAAGATCCTGAGGTCAGAGAAGGACAAGGAAATTTCAGCATTACAAGCGAAAAAGAATTTTGTGTGTAACCAGCTTAAGACAATGGAAGAAGATTACAGAGGGGCCATTAAGAGCAAGAACATAGAGGTGAAGCAAGCACAAAAGCTTCTGCAGAATGTAGATGGGCTGCAAGTGGCATCCCAAAAGAAGGATGATGAAATCATTAGACTACAAGTTGAGGTGACAAATGCCAAAGAGAGGATGTCAATTCTTGAGGATGAGCTGCAAAAAATGCGCTCCTTGGTCAAGGATAAAGGTCTTCAAACTGATAAAAATGAAGATGATCAATCAGACACTAGTAAGATGTCGAAGAAGGATATTCATAAGGCAAACAGAAAATCTAAGTCTACAAGAACTTGCCAGGTCACACCTGATATATCAAGAATTTCCCAGGTCACACCTGATAGGCAAGAAGTGAAGACTACAAGAACATGTGCATCTGAGACTAATCAGAAGCGCAAGCGTAGCTGCTTCAAGTCCTCCCTGTCGTGTGTAAGTGAGATGTCGAAGAAGGATATTATTAAGGCAAACAGAAAATCTAAGTCTACAAAAACTTCCCAGGTCACACCTGATATATCAAGAACTTCCCAGGTTACACCTGATAGCCAACAAGTGAAGACTACAAGAACATGTGCGTCTGAGACTAATCAGAAGCGCAAGCGTAGCTCCTTTAGGTCCCCCCTGTCGTGTGTAAGTGAGATGTCGAAGAAGGATATTATTGAGGCAAACAGAAAATCTAAGTCTACAAAAACTTCCCAGGTCACACCTGATAGGCGAGAAGTGAAGACTACAAGAACACGTGCATCTGAGAGACTGAGACTAATCAGAAGCGCAAGCATAGCTCCTTCAAGTCCTCCCTGTCGTGTGTAAGTAAGATGTCGAAGAAGGATATTAATAAGGCAAACAGAAAATCTGAGTCTACAAGAACTTCCTAGGTCACACCTGAGGTGGACACTGTCTGGTTGCTTGGGTAAAGGTTTGCAGGCCAACTGAACTTGGTGGACTAGGGATCTCAGACTTAAAAACTATTGGCTGGGCATTAAGAATGCGATGGTTATGTCTGCAAAAAACAGAGCCTTTCTTTGCGGTGGCTGTTAGTTCGGAAGTCGGAGATGGTGAGCATACCCTTTTCTGGACTGATAGATGGCTGCATGGTCGGTGTATAGAAGAGCTGGCTCCTTGTTTATTTGCTGCCATCCCCAAAAGACGGACTAAGCAACGTATGGTCAAGGAAGCACTCACTAACCGTGCTTGGATTGCAGATATAAAGGGGGCTCTAACTGTTGGTGTAATTATGGATTATTTACATCTATGGGATTTAGTTTCAGCTACTGTTTTACAGCCAGAAAGTGAGGACAAACATATTTGGAGGCTTTCCTCTAATGGTCAATACTCAGCCAAGTCGGCATATGAGGGATTTTTCTTGGGAGCTACCCCATTTACACCATGGGAACTGATTTGGAAGACCTGGGCACCACCGAAATGTCGGTTCTTCATGTGGTTAGTAGCTCACAAGAAATGTTGGACAGCTGATCGCCTTGCACACCGGGGGCTGCCCTGCCCAGGTTGATGTCCACTGTGTGATCAAGAGGAGGAAACTATCAATCATCTTTGTGTTTTTGCTAGGGAGTTCTGGTTCCATCTGCTTAGACAGGTTGGTATACAGGCCTTATCTCCACAGCCTGTTGAAAACTCCTTCCTCGACTGGTGGGACAGAGCTAATGGTGCTATTCCTGAGCTTCTAAGGCAAGGGGTCAACTCCCTATTCATGCTAGGGGCTTGGATTCTTTGGAACCATAGCAATCGGTGTGTTTTTGATGGAGCGGCTCCAAGTATTGCTGGGGCCTTAGTCATGGCTGGTGAGGAACGCCGGCTGTGGACCTTAGCTGGGCTCGAGGACTCTCCCTTTTATCTGTTCGCCTCCGAGGTGTCTAGTTGCTTAGGTCTTTTCGGGTCGCGTTGTTAGCCAGCTTAGGAGAGCAAAATGTCTGTTGTGTTTTGCTGTTTGTGGGTGTGCGTTGAGTTGGGTTGAGTTTTGTAAGTGTGTTGGGCTCTTGCACCCTTTTTCTTCTTAATATATTATGCGTAGATCTCCTGCGTTTTCCGAAAAAAAATATATCAAGAACTTCCCAGGTCACACCTGATAGGCAAGAAGTGAAGACTACAAGATCACGTGCGTCTGACTAATCAGAACGCAAGCATAGCTCCTTCAAGTCCTTCCTGTCGTGTGTAAGTATTCCGTTTACTGGTATATAGTAGGCTCATATTGCACCGCCAACACATGATCTGTGACTATCAATTAGCAACACTTTTCATTTGTTATTCATGTATGATCAATGGCAATGTTGTTTTATTAAGTGAACTTGATCTGTTTTTCTAATGTGCATAAACAAATAGACTAATTGTTTAGCCGACCTAGAGTTCATCTAAAAGACTCTGGTAGGCTGTATGTATGAGTTGTGTCTTGCTGTAAATATGGATTGGTAATAGTTTGACAAGTTAGGTTTGGTTTGTATGATTTCAAAAATATGTCTCCTTCAGAAGCGTTCTTTCTGGAAGTGCTAAAATGAACTGCAGTGTGGAACTTTGGATTAATCAACCTGTCAACCTGTTCTACAATTATAGCCTGCAAATAGTAAATATGTACCAGTGTGTGCTCTTAAGTCTTAACTTAATCTGTACGACGTGTGATCTTGTTTGGGTGCATAGACAATGACGTGTGATCCTCTAATATTTTTTTATCCATAAATTTTATGCCTAATCCTCGGTGTTCTGCATGAATTGCATTCAATCTAAATGTGCACAGATAACAAACTGATGGAAAATATGTGTATTGTTCTCTTAGTTTTGATCCTTGTTGCAATGTCCTAATTCTTGGTGGTCCGCATGAGTTGCAGCCTGCTGTATATATGGACAAACAATAAATGTGATGGAATTTAGGTGAGCATCATGTGAGAGTCGTAGATGCTCTTAAAGGACCATTGCACATACACTAGAAGGATATGATAGAACATGAGGGTTGGGTTTCACCACCTAAAATGAGCAAGTGGCTGTTTGGTTGATTATGCTCATGGAAAATTATGCTCATGGAAAATATTATAATAACAAAAGGCAGATATACTGATACTATTTCCCTGAAATTTTCAATGCCCCATTTCTTTGTTCACCTGGATCAAGCACATGTTGCTGTAAACTTGGACAGAAATAAGTTGATCGAAACTAGGTAGTGTTCTCTTAATTCTGATTGGTGATAAAGGATCTGCAAAATAGTTTGTTGGTAGTTTTCTGATTTGTATTGCTTTGCATTGACTGAACTAGAGTTAATATTTAGATCTATTATGAACATGTGCAGTTCCACGCTCGATGGTCTTTGTGCTCTTTAAAAAAGAGCTGCTCCCTCAATTCCAAATTATAAGACGATTTGGCTTTTTTAGATGCATAGCTTTTGCTATGCCCTTAGATATACACAGTCGTACTTGCCTATTTGATACTTAGAGAGTAAGAGCCTTAACTTCTGCCACTTGCGACTGAATTGCATGATGATGGCTGCACAAGAATTTTGTTGGAGCTTTGCTATTGACATGTGTGCTTTTCAGGGGTTTCACTAGTGTAAAAAGCC
This sequence comes from Sorghum bicolor, assembly GCF_000003195.3. NCBI lineage: Eukaryota > Viridiplantae > Streptophyta > Magnoliopsida > Poales > Poaceae > Sorghum > Sorghum bicolor. Next base: position 15,354,532 of record NC_012872.2, read on the forward strand.
TGGAACTTACTGAAGAAAGTACACCGTCGAGCACAGCCAAATGATGGCTTCGCCAAGGCTCACCTGGCCCTTGATAAGAGGCTGCATGGTAAGGTATCTACGGACTTTGGCAGCACAAGCGTCCAGAAATAAAGGTGTGCCCAATCTGCAGCAAGAATGTTGGTCCAAGTACGATGACTGTACGAGTTCACTCAAGCTGCACCTGCAGGCAGAGTGTTGACAGCACCATGACCATGGAGATCCAGATTCCAGAAATTGATCGAGTCACTCCGTATCAGCCGAGGAAGCCTGAGCCTGTCTCAGAAGCTGACCAAGGTGTTCCACCAGTGAGCTGAGCTTCTGTTCTGTTTTTCCTGTATTATAGTCGTAACTTGTACTATCAGACTGAACTTTAGCGACTGTAGGTTTAGCACACAAATGTTCAGGTATGAAGGGCGTGATACCAAAGAACAAGACTACGCTCTTGTATGTGTAGTCTGCAATGTCCGTCGAGGCACTGCTATTGTTCTCGACAACTGGTGTGAAATACAGTGGTACGAAAATATGATTCAGGTCGAGCCGTCGAGGCACTTGCTTATTACCGCTATAGACTGGCAATGCCTACTGCCTCGCTCGTTAAAAAGATCAACATCAGAGGCATATAAATCGACATGCTCTAGGTAGTTTCATTCCTGGTTATCCAGTGAATGCATCTACCGGTACCAGCAGACCTTTAAGCAACAAGAGCTAGATCCTGTTCAAAGCGTCCAAACTTGTTCTCGGAGTTAAGGCCATAAGGTCTAAATACAAAAGCGGGGTATAAAAAAGAGATCCTGTTCAAAGCTTTCTGTGAGGTCAGACACCAGAACTGCAGAACTAGAAGAACACTTGATTCCGCCGTGTTGGCAGCACAGGTAGATGACAAGTCAGCACTCAGCAGTACCTGTTTACCTCATTCAAGCAGCCACAACCACAACCCAACACGACGAACCTACTGGTCCTTAATTTAGCCAAGACATGAGCTTTCTCACTACCTTAATTTAGCCAAGTCGAGCAAGATAATACGGAAATCACTTATGGCCCCCCCAAAAAAATGGTTGAGGCAGCAAATTACCAAAGGACAAGAGAGAGCGGGCCAAATATGGCTTCGGAAATGTCCTACGCTGCCGTCGGCGTCGTCATCCTCTCCGTCCTCGTCGTCGTCGCCGCGGCGTCCGCAGACCCCACGGCGGCACCTACGGCCGCGCCGTCGTCGAGCAAGCTCTCGCTCGAAGAGGCGTGCAAGCAGACCGCGGGGCACCACGACCTGTGCGTGGCGACGCTGTCCGCGGACCCATCGTCCAAGACGGCCGACACGGCGGGGCTGGCCCGGTTGGCCATCCAGGCGGCGCAGCGGAACGCGTCGGAGACGGCGGCCTACCTCTCCAGCTTCTACGACGACGACAGCCTCGAGAACAAGACGGCGCAGCTGCAGCAGTGCCTCGAGGACTGCGGCGAGAGGTCAGTGCGTCGTGTCTGTGTGTGGCTCTGTGCCTGCCTTCCTCGACGACCTCGAGTGCTATATGTGCCTGCGTAGCTGACAAGCACGCCCGGTCGAGTGCATGCAGGTACGAGTCGGCGGTGGAGCAGCTGTCGGACGCGACGTCGGCGGTGGACACGGGGGCGTACAGCGAGTGTGAGGCGCTGGTGGTGGCGAGCCAGGCGGAGGTGAAGCTGTGCCAGCGGGGGTGCCAGGGCGTGCCGGACCACCGCAACGTCCTCACGGCGCGCAACCGCGACGTCGACCAGCTCTGCAGCATCGCGCTCACCATCACCAAGCTCGTCGGCGGACCGCCATCGTGATACAGGACGTGATCCACGCAATTATATATATTGATAGTTTACTCAGCTCTCGATCATGGCAGCTGCTAGTTTGTTGTATAACCATGTCTCGATCGTTGTAAGCAGATCGGTAGTCGGTGGTTAAACAGATTAAATTACCTTAAAGTTTTCGATCCATATATTCTGTCAGGAGAATTCTTGTACCATAGTGATGACATAGTGGAATGCATAATATAGACGATAGACCCATACTATAAGACATCCTTGGCTTTGCTGAAATAGTGGCTACTTCAGAACGATTTGAGCAATCATTTTTTTTTTAAAAAAAAACGAATTTTTCAGAACTCCTCATATCAGATGACTTTGGTGACCCCTAAGATCGAGGGTTGTGTGTAAAAATCGTTAGATCATCGGGCACTAAAATATCTTTAAGATGTGAATGATTATCATAAGAAATTTAATTCCTCGCCATATTAGATTTGTGTTCTTTAAAAATTTCACTTCTCCAAACCTAGAAGAGAGGGAGGGGGTTCTAAGGTTATCCTTTTGAGAAAATAAGACTTTTATGCTACCTCTTCTAGGAAATCTATACCACACTATATTCTCGTAAAATGATACACACTAGCTAAAGATGAAAAGATCCACCGGGTGCTACGCTGTGTAACCATGAATATGACAAATGGAATGTGATATATGAAGTTTATGATGAAGGTGGAGTCATAGGGTATTTCGATGGATCCATATAGGTCTAAGTCAGACATAAAATAGTAGCTTCGATTTATACTACATTAGCTGTGTGACACCTTATATGTATCAAAATTGAAGTCAAAATAAAAAAGTGCAATCCAATTTCTCGGTTTGATAGAAGCTGAAAAGATCCATATGGTACCCAAATAAGGATATGATGCATATGTCAAAAGGACAAGACCCATCGCAGATATTCTCCCATCCTAAAATATAAGGGATCTAGAGTTCAAAATTTATAGCAAAATACAAGTTATTCGGCCCCCAACCACCTCTCTCTTGCCTTTTTTTGGTACGAAATATTGAAAAAAAAAACTTGAGGCCACCCAAATAGATAGCCAACAACTAAGGAAAATAACAATTGAACTACTCTCTCCATCCTAATTAGCAAGAGGTATGATGGTGTTTTACTAAGCTCCATATTTTATCTAAAAATAATCACTTAAATACCTTATGTTTTAGGATGGAGAGACTAGTATCGTGAATCATCTTTACTGGCCTTTACTTTTTTTTCCATTTGGTTTCTGATACAGAACGTGTTAATTTACCACCACTTCATCTCCAAAAGCTAGTAATTAGTATAAACACTATGAATGAAATCTTTTCACTAAAATTCATGGAACCAACTATTGATAGACCACCTCCTCTAGATCAGATTAGTCTTTGCCACATATAGTTCTTTAGATTCTCTTAATGCCATTAGAATTCATATGGTATCCCTCAGTACCATCAAAATTCTTTGTTTCATCTATGTGCCATTTGACATTTTTTGGTTCTCTAATTGCCATTGTCGTCACATAACTATGAAATTGTTGTTATGTTCGTATCGAAATGACGATTTTGCTCTTCCCAACAAATTTGCCGCTGCTAGCATTAATAATGAATGCATTCATGCTCTGTATTTATGTAGGTTTCATCTCATTCTTTTTGTTGTGAAAAGTTCTTAAAACACATTAAGAATCAATTAGAATGTTTTAAAAAAATTCCATCTCTTTTGTACTTCTAATTTTCTAGATCTAAACCCATTTTTGAAAACTTCTAGACATACTTTTGTGAGTTCTAAATATTTTGTTTGAGTTAGTCGTGTCCATCTTTAGGATATTTCTCTAAATTTTTAGAAGCTTAGGGACATTTTTCATATTTTTAAAAAACATAATTACTAGATTTTTCATAAAAAGGATGAAACTGCCTTCAAAACTATTTTTAGTTTATCGGGTAGGGAGGTAATTTAAATGGTTCTAAATTAGGGCATGTTTGGTTTGGACCCAAATTTTTCCCTGCCAAAACTAGGGCATGCCAAAACCTTGACAAGAATTTTGGTATAGCACTTGGTTGGGTGCCAAACTAAGACAGCCGAAATTTTGGACATCTCGTGTCCACCGCCGATTCTGGGTGCGCCAATTTTAAGGGTTTCAAACCAAATGTGCGCCAAAGTTGTGGGACTGTCGTGGGTTTGGCTGGGCAGATTTTGGACAGTATCTAAGCAGGCTCTTAATGAGGCCTTGTTTACTTCCAAAAATTTTGCAAAATAAGAATAATAGCACTTTTGTTTGTATTTGACAAATATTGTCCAATTATGAACTAACTAGGCTCAAAAGATTCGTCTCGTCAATTTCGACCAAACTATGCAATTAGTTTTTATTTTCATCTATATTTAATACTTTATGCGTACGTCTAAAGATTTGATGTGACGAAGAATCTGAAAATTTTTGCAAAATTTTTGGGAATTAAACAAGGCCTGAGGATCTTAGTTTTAGAGTTTACGGAATTAGATCACTGGAATAGCTCATGGAGCTAAGAATTCTTACTTGAGGCTCTTACTATTTCTTGCTTGGCAGGCTTATGGGCCCAACCATTCCATATGTGAAGTCGCTTGAAAGTAAGCAGGGCACGATGCGGTTGGCCTGCAGCGCAAGGCCATCTTTATCTCCTTGTGTTCTTGGGCACATGGTTTTCTTTATCCGCCGACATATCCTGAGTATTTTGTTTAATTTTAGTTAAATTCAATTCGAATCTTAATTAAATTTGTCTGATGTTTATAATTTATCTCGAATATCTTTGACCTCCATGAATTTTATTTTTATAGGTAAGGCGCCGCCGAAATTTATAATTAGTGGTGTTGCGGGAACTCAATAGGGCCTCATTCGGTTGTCTCTAATTAAAAACGGGCCTTCTTTTATTCTTAGGCCGGATCAAGTGATTTTTGTTGGTTCACTCAAATCTGGTCTGTTTCTATTCCACATATATAATGCCCTTTTTCATTCTAGCCATAAAAGAAAGAAAGAAAAGCTCGGATCAACGGTTTTCATTCCGGACCGTATTTAACTAAACGGTCATTTTTTGTTTGACCTAACTTAGAGTTGACCAAATTGATCCGGGTGAAATACGCCGTATTTCATACTGTTTCAGCCCAAAAAGAACGAAGCCTGGGTGAGTTTTCAGCGTCCATGGCCTTGGCCCCCACATGTCATATCAGGCCCTGCCTGATGGTGGCTCCCACATGTCAGCGGAATGTGGAGCGAGCGCAGCCGACCTTGGCTGGGCAGTCCAGTCCGCCCTCCGCCGCCTACAAATTGCCCCGCCAAGCCCAAACGTAACCGTCCCGCAACGGAACACCTTCGCTGCTCTTCCCTCTCCCTCCTCTCTCCCACCGCATCACCGGCAAGAAGCGAACAAACGCCACGCGCTCTCCGCCGCACCACCGCGCGCGGGAGGCCGCCGGCGATGGACCTCTTCCCCGACGGGACGCACGTGCGGCTGCAGAGCCGCGAGCTCGGCACGTACCTCTACGCCGACGAGGACGGGGTCGGCGTCTCCCTGAGCCCTCGCCGCGCGTCGCTGAACGCGGCGTGGCAGGTGCACCGGATCGTGCACGAGGGTGTCGCCTACGTCCTCCTCCACGGCGCCGCCTACGGCCGCTACCTCGCGGTCTCGCCCGACGCGGCGCCGCCGCGCGGCCACCGCGGCCGACGCGTCGTCCAGAGCGACCGCGACTATTTCGACCCGCGCGCCGTCATGTGGAGGGTCATCAGGGCGTGGGATGACGGCGACGACATCATCGTGCGCCACGATTTGCAGCGCAACCTCCGCGGCAACGGCAGGTACCGCCGCTGGCACACAGGCGTCACCGTCGACGACACCGCCCCGTGGAGCACGATGATGCGTTGGACGGTCCAGGCCATCCCCCCGAGAGCGGCGCCGCCGCCGGACATTCGACTTCCAGTTGCAACTCCGGTGAGCTCGCAACCCCCATTCCTCAAATTGATTTGGGCGGAGCAGGGTTCTTGGAATTGGAACCTCTAATTTTTTCGATTTGTGAAACTTGGTACTTGGAGCGCCAGCCCAGAATGCTTTCTGTCTGCGTCCATTTGTGCAACATCTGATTATTGCCTTCTCTTCATCTCTTGGGATCAACTTTTGCAACGACCGCCACTTCTTTCGCTCTGTTTGATCCAAGAAACTAATTAAAATCGATTAGGATTGCTCTGTCTGTCGGTCGTTGATCCGTGTCGGATCAAAGTGTCCTGTAAGCATGAGATTCATGATAGCGTGAGAAATTCAGTTCATGTTACCGTCTGGCACATCGCCGTTGCAGTTCTTTACTTGTATCTGATGATGCATGTCTGAATCATAATTTAGAGCTGTTTTCCCCTTTTTATGCATAGTTCAATTTTGCTAGTCCAGACTTAACAATGTCTGTCTTTCTCTGAAGTCTGAAAATCTCTCTCCCAGTCCCATGAAGTCTGAAAATCTTTCTCATGTGAAATTTTTGCTGCAGTTTCCTAAACACCAGTGTTTTTCATTGCGAAAAGAATGTAGGAACCCGGCGCGGCCTGTTCCGCTTCCGCCGGCGTGCCGTGCCCGCCAGCGACCTTGAGTGGATGATCTGGTACGAGCTGGCGGACGACGACGGGAACGTCGACGAGCACAACTGGGACAACTTCATGTTCTCCGGCCGGTCGGTGTTCAGCCTGATGGCCCGGGTGGCGTTCCTTGAGGGCCACACGGATGCCAACCACTTCGTGTTGTGCGTGAAGGCCGGCCACGACGCGCGGCGAACCCCTCTGGTCATCGACCTGCTGCCTTCTCAAGTGCACCCCATCAATATCGTCGCCCTCACCAAGGGTTCACCAGGTGAGAACTAACTTTGTAGTTTCGCTTTCCCCAGGTGAGAACATTTGCAAATATTCCGTGCGGTAAAGTTGGTATTCGTACTTTGCAACTGGATCATCGAAACTCACAGTAGTTCTGAAATTTGCTATGCACAGCAATCAATACTGATGACTACAGAAAATGTAACTTCTACACTGTTGTCCATAGCTCACATGCTCCAACTACTTCTGCAAAATAATTTTATAGTTTCTGTATGTACTATCCTCAATTGCAGATTTGTGAGTGAGAAAATGGTTTACTTGTTTGGATATAACTAGTAGGAAACATGTTACAGATGATCAGAAGCAACTGAATGGAAACAATCTCAGATCTTCTGATCTTTATTTCAGAGAATTCATTAGCTCCAACGATATTATCTATAGTTCAGAAAATTCAGTTAGCCAATACAGAGTAGAGCTGATCTTGTAACTGATTGCCTGCCTCCTTCTTCATTTTTTTTTGGTTGACAAAAGTGAAAGTGTCAAAATACTACACATAACATGGTTCCTAACTATAAATGGTGTTTTTCTTGTTCCTTTGATAATTCAGGTGCTGCAGCGCTAGTGTACCCAGATGTTGATGCAGATGCACCAGCTGCTGATGCAGAAGCACCTTAGAGGACTACGAGGGTAGAACTTCTGACAACAACTTCGCAATTCATCTCTTCAGAAATCAGAAGGCCCAATACTCTGGATAAAAGAAAATTGAAATCAGTTTATCTTCTTTTGTTCAGAAAGCCCAGCAACTCTTCTGAATTTGGTTGTTGGATTTGACGTCTTCTACTGACCGGAAGCGTTTTGAGTTGGCCTTTCAGTGTCAGAACTTACAAACCGCTGAAATCATTGCGTGGAAATATGGTGAACGATTTTGCAAAGCAACATTGCTTGTGCTGCTGCATTGATCTGTTCCTTGCTCCTGGAGTCCTGCTACGTAAAAAAAAACAGAGTCCATGTTTGTTTGAAATACAGACTTCACTGAGAATCATGGTTAAACCATTTATATGCTGAACCTCTCGACACGTATATATTCATTTAGGAAATAAATGGAACTTTCTGTTTTCGGATCTCCATAACAGTCTGCAAGCTTGCTGGATTCGCAGTGCAATCAGTCGGACGCTCTGTACTCTCTCTAGTTTCTGTTCTGCTGTTGTCAGATTTCTGTCAGTTGTAAGCTTCTGCTGCAATTTCTAGTTTTTGTTTTAAGAAAGGGCGATTGGATTCTATGTTAGCTTCGTCTTGACATACGGATGGACTATTACTCGTTATCCATGAATGAACGAACCAAATTTCGCAAGACGTGAAGTCAACTCTCCCTAGTCCCTGCGATCCATGTCATCAAATCATCTCCACAACTTCGGTCCCATTTGATCCCTATAACTAACAGTTAAAATATTAGTTGAAGACCTAGATCCTCTGCTAATGCCTTACCTACCACCTGCTAACAATCAGATATTAGCTTATTTCTTCTAGCTAACATATCTAATAGTTAGTTGGGTAGATTCAAACGGGACCTTCACATTTTTATGATACAAAACAAATCCATGTCTATTTTTTCCCACAGTATAGGTCTAGGATCCAGGAGATTGGTAAGAACTATTGATATTGATATATGCTCGAAACCATGACATAATATATGGTGCGAACTGCGAACCACCTACTAGGTGGAAACATAGAAACCAATTAAAAAATGTATTTCCATTGTTCAAAAAATTTGAAACTTGGCCAATCCATGGTGCATACAAATATAGACTTACATGAAAAGGTTAAAATTCACACTTGTGTTTGAAAAAATCGTACAAAAAATGACAAATTTTAGGTTCATGTGCACTAATAAAAGACAAAATTCAGGCACTTTCTCTTTTAGTGCATATGAACCTCGTATTTGTCATTTTCATACGAGTTTTTCTAGTTTGAGTTTGCATCTCAACTTTTTCATGCGAGCAATGTTTGTATGCACTATGGATGTGCCATGTTTTTTTTTTTGGAAACGGGCGAAATACTTTTTTTGAATTGATTTTCATGTTTACACCTAGTAGGTGGTATCCACCACATGTTTTGCCACTACATCAACAGCCTCTTGAAGCTGTTCCCTCTTAATTCATGATAGAGCAGTTTCCAAGACTACAAGCATATTCTTCCCAGACAGTCAACAATAATGGTGCCCATCTTTTTTACAGGATGTTATAGCTGAGTCCACAAGATCTTGTCATCCGAGTAAGTATCCCTCTCCCCAACAATGTTTCAAGAGATCTTTTGAACGGAAGAGGCATCCCATTAGCATCAGAGACATCATGATCTTCAATTTCTTCAGAAAGGATGTTATCTAGACTGAGCTAGGAACAATATGAACAATTAGCACTATCCAAGACAAAACAGGCAAAAAAAAATCTAATTCAGAAGGTAACATTGCAATTATGTCAGGTGCTGTCTGCTGTGATGTTAAATGAATAAATTTAAGCTGTAGCCATCTACATGTAAATCTTTGGCCTACAATGCAAATAAATTCAGGATATGCGACATCCAAGGACTAAAATTTCTGCGTATGAAAATGTTCTCAAATTTCCACTACAAAAGGGAGAACAGCATGGTTATCTGATGTGCAGGTTCTCAACCAGGAAAGGAAAAGATGGAAACAAATTCAACAGGCAGAGTCGCAGAGAAGTCATAGTTAAGCACTTCAATTAAAGAGAATGCCAGCAAGGAAACAAAAAGAGAATATTGTAGTTACCTGAACGAATTGCACGGTGGAGGCTAGACGAGCTGCTCCATACAATTTAGTTATTCTATCCTCCACCTCAGACCACACTCCAGCATAACTGGAGCTTTTGCCCATCCCTTTCTAAGAAGCTCTGCTATGTCAACCCTGTAAGCAGTCAATTTCAGTAATTTATTGAATGTATTCATATTCCAGATCCAGAACCAAACTTGTTAGAATAGGCGCCCTTGGGCTGTTATGGGCCTAATGCCTTAGTGGTTAAGTTAGATTGATAAAGCAAGGATCACCGTAATCCGGGTGTTTCTATAAACCCTTAGGGCATCCTTGCCTATACATGTACCCTGTACCATTGATTATCAATTTACTAATCCAGAGACCTATTGGCTCTCATGGTATCAGCCGCCTAGGTCAAGGACCTACTCTTCCGCTGCCCGCGCGCCGGCTCTCGCCGTGCTGCGCACCTCTTCCCCCTCGCGCGCGCGCCTTCTCCCCATGGCGACGCCTCCATCCTCCCCCAAGGCCGCAGATGCCCACTCCTCTGTTACCTCCCAGGCTCAGGCGGAAGTACTAGCCAAGCGCCAGGCCGCCGACCTGGCCAACGCCGCCGCTGCCGAGGCCCAACGCGTGGAGCGCGAGCGCCTGGCCGCGCGCGACGCCACTCTCGCCCGCGCCCAGGAGGCCGAGGCAGAGGCCGCTGCTGCCGCCGAGGAACGCGATGCGGCCGCCCAGCGCGCCCGCGCTGCCGCAGAGGCCGCCGCTGCACCCACGGGGCCCCCTGATCCTTCCCCAGCCGGTGGTGCGCCCTCCCCTGATCTTCGTGCCGCCATGCTTCATCATGAAGTCGTGGCTCTGCTGCAACTCCACTCCCAGGCAGTCGCTGTCAACAACATCCGCAATCACGTCACCACTGTTCTGGACGTCGACTCCGGCAACTTCAATCGGTGGTGTGATCAGTTCTTGCTGATCCTCGGCAAGTTCTCCCTGCGGGATCACGTCCGCGAGGAGCCTCCAGTCTCGATGTCACCTGACTGGGACCGGATGGATTGCGTCGTCAAGGCCTGAATCATCGCCACCCTCACTGACGACCTGGCAGAGATCATCTCCGCCCAAGGCTCCACCGCCCGCCATGCTTGGCTTGCTGTGCAGTCTCAGTTTCTTGGCAACCGGGAGGCCCGCTCCATCCACCTGGAGACACATTTCCGGAATTTCGTCCAGGGCGAGCTCTCCGTCACCGAGTACTGCCGCCAATTGAAGAAGATGGCGGACGACCTCATCGCTCTTGGCGAGCCCGTGCCTGACCGGACTCTTGTCCTCAACGTCATTCGTGGTCTCAACGAGCGTTTCAGTCACGTCGGTACCCTCCGTCGAGCACGTCCCTTGCCCACCTTCCTGGAGGCTCGCGACGACCTCATCCTCGAAGAGCTCACCTTGGCGACCAGGAAGGATGCCCCTGCCACCGCTCTCGCTGCTACCTCTACGCCGAACACCTCCAGCACCACTCCTGCGTCGGGTTCTGGTGGCGCTGGGGGTGGCTCCAAGTCATCCAACTACCGCCGCAACAAACACGGCGGCAACAACAAAGGCAGCAGCAACGGTGGAGGTGGCCAGGGGCAGCGACCCCCTGCTGGTGGTGCCCAGCAGCAGTCCTCCAACGCTCAGCAACAACAGCCTGCTCCTGGTGGTCGTTCCTGGCCCAGCTACTACAGTCCATGGATGGGTTCCATTCAGATGTGGCCAGGAGGCCCCGTCCTCCGCTGGCACCGATCCCAGTGCCCCCTCACCTACAGGCGCAGCAGCAGGCGCAGCAGCAGGCTCTACTTGCGCAACAGCAACAGCAGGCCCTCATCAACCACAACCCGGCTGCTGCTGCTGCTGTTTCCGACGGTGCTGCACATTGGGTTGCCCCTGGGTATTACAACCCCGTGGCTGGCCTTCCCTCCTGGGATCCGACGACGCTTGCCTCCGCCTTCAGTACCACGTCCCTGACTCCACCACCGTCCAACGACTTGTACTCAGGTGCTACCTCCCACATGATCTCTCAGTCCTCCTCTCTTTCACATATTCTTCCTTTGCGGTATCCTACTCCTTCATCTATTGTCGTAGGTAATGGTTCCATCATACCTGTCACTGCCACGGGCTCTACAGAGTTGTCTCCTTCCTTGCGTCTTAATAATGTTCTTGTGTCACCACAACTTATTAAGAATCTCATCTCTGTCCGTCAATTTACTATCGACAATAATTGTTCTGTGGAGTTTGACCCGGCTGGTTGTTCTATGAAGGTTCTTCCCTCCCGGACCGAGATCGTCAGGTGCAATAGCTCCGGGCCGGTATACCCTCTGCGCCTACCTCCAGCTCGTTCCTTTGTCGCCCAGGCTTCTTCCCCGTTGTGGCACCGGCGACTTGGCCACCCCGGCCATGAAGCTTTGTCCAAGCTTGCGTCCAGCACTTCGTGTCATATTAGTGATTGTTCAGATTTGTGTCATGCGTGTCAATTAGGGCGTCATGTTCGTTTGCCCTTTTCTGCGTCCACCTCTCGTGCGTCAAATAAGTTTGATCTTATTCACTGTGATCTGTGGACTTCCCCAGTTGTTAGTGTTTCTGGTTATAAATATTATTTGGTTATTCTTGATGACTGCACTCGTTACTTGTGGACATTTCCTTTGCGACTCAAATCTGACACTTTCAGCACGCTGGCTCAGTTCATCGCCCATGCCTCCACTCAGTTTGATACACGTGTCAAGTCGGTCCAGTGCGACAATGGGAAAGAATTCGACAACTCGAGTACTCGTCACTTTTTCCTCGCTCAGGGCATCCATCTTCGCATGTCCTGCCCCTACACCTCAGCTCAGAACGGTAAAGCTGAACGCATTATTCATACCATTAATAATGTCGTTCGCTCACTGCTCTTTCAGGCCTCCATGCCTCCCTCCTATTGGGTGGAGGCCCTTTCCACCGCCACTGTCCTCCTAAACATATTGCCTACCAAGACCCTCTAGCTTTCTACGCCCCACTTTGCATTATTTGCAAAGTTGCCTACGTATGATCATCTTCGGGTCTTCGGTTGCAAATGTTACCCCAACCTATCTGCTACTGCATCTCACAAACTCGCTCCCAGGTCTGCTCTTTGTGTCTTTATAGGCTACTCTACTCACCACAAAGGATACCGCTGCCTTAATCTCTCCAGCAATAGAGTTATCATCTCTAGGCATGTCATCTTTGATGAAACATCCTTTCCCTTTGCTGAGCGTCATGGTCCCAGTACCTCAGCCAACATGGAATTTCTTGATTTTAGTGATGATGTGGTGCCAGCTCCTATTGGACACTCGCACACTTTGTTTCCTGCAAGCTTGTCTCCCAGCACCTCCGACGCTCCTATTGTCCCTGCCGGTCCTCGTGTGGCTGAGCTTGGGACACCCCCTGGTGTTACCAGCGCCCCTACCGGTCCCTCTGTGACTGTGCCTGGGGCGCCCGAGATTGCTGAAGATGACGTCCCGGTGCCTGCACTCTACGTCCCGCCGGCGCTCCGGTCTCCGGGGCCTCCTTCTGCGCCACGCGCGGCCATGAGTTCCTCCTCTCCCACACCACGCGCGGCACCAGAGATGGGGGCCTCGCCTCGTCACCTCTACGTCCCGCCAGCCCTTCGTGTTGGTGCCTCCCCGTCCACGACGACGACGGGCTCAACGCCACCTTCGGCGCCCCGAGGGCCTCCGCCTGGCTTTCCACCTCTTCGACCCGACCGCCTCTTCGTGCACCACTACAGCCGCCGCCCTCGACCCTTGGCTGCGCCCGCACCAGCCCCCTCAGCAGTGCCCGCGCCCGCGCCCACACCATCGGTGCCTGCTGCTCCATTGCCCAAGGGAGCCGTTCCTGTTCACCCAGTGAGCAACCAACATGCCATGGGATCGCGGTCCAAGAGTGGCTTTCGGATGTCGGCTGCTTACCACACTGGCTCCCTCTCTCCAGTGCCGAAGACCTTCCGCAGTGCTCTTGTAGACCCCAACTGGCGAGCTGCTATGGAAGAAGAACACCGTGCCATTCTGCGGAACGACACATGGGATCTCGTACCTCGCCCCCCTCGGGCCAATATTGTCACTGGCAAGTGGATCTTCCGGCACAAATTCAAATTCGATGGTTCCCTTGAGAGGTATAAGGCCCGCTGGGTACTTCGTGGTTTCACTCAGCGCCCTGGTGTGGATTTCGATGAGACTTTCAGTCCGGTGGTGAAGCCTGCTACTGTTCGCACAGTGCTCTCGCTGGCTCTTTCTTGCGCCAGGCCTATACACCAACTTGACGTCAAGAATGCCTTTCTACATGGGACTCTGAATGAGACAGTGTACTGCCAGCAGCCCTCTGGATTTGAGGATCCCACTCGTCCTGAGTCTGTCTGTCTGCTGAAGAAGTCACTATACGGTCTCAAGCAGGCCCCCCGTGCTTGGTACAGTCGCATGGCTCCCTACCTTCTGCCTATCGGGTTTGTTGAAGCTAAGTCAGATACATCACTCTTCATCTACCACCGCGGCTCCGACACAGCTTACTTGTTGCTATATGTGGATGACATTGTCCTCACAGCTTCCTCCCCTGATCTCCTTCGGCGGATCATCTCAGCCCTGCAGCGAGAGTTTGCCATGAAAGATCTGGGTACACTGCATCACTTCCTTGGCATGCAGGTTCAACGAAGTAGTGCTGGTTTACTCCTCTCCCAGCGACAGTACATGTTGGACATTCTGGATCGCGCCGGTATGGCAGAGTGCAAGCCTTCCTCAACTCCAGTTGACACCAATCCGAAGATTGCTGCAGCTGACGGGGCCCCAGTGTCTGATGCCAGAGACTTTCGCAGTCTTGCTGGTGCTCTACAGTATTTGACATTCACCCGCCCGGACATTGCGTATGCCGTTCAGCAGGTGTGCCTTCATATGCATGACCCTCGAGAGCCTCACCTTGTTGCTCTGAAGATAATTCTCCAGTACATCCAAGGCACACTTCATCTTGGTCTACTATTGCGTCCATCTTCCTCTACGGACCTTGTCGTCTACACTGATGCCGATTGGGCTAGTTGTCCAGACACTCGTAAGTCCACCTCGGGCTATGCAGTGTTCCTCGGTGATAACTTGGTTTCCTGGTCATCCAAGCGACAGAACACAGTGTCAAGATCCAGTGCTGAGGCTGAGTATCGCGCAGTGGCTAATGGAGTTGCAGAAGCCACCTGGCTGCGACAGCTTCTCATCGAGCTGCACACGCCCCTCAGACGTGCCACACTGGTGTATTGTGACAACATCAGCGCAGTCTACATGTCCTCCAATCCAATTCAGCATCAGCGTACAAAGCACATTGAGATTGATCTTCACTTCATTCGAGAGCGAGTTGCCATTGGTGATCTTCGTGTCCTGCATGTTCCCACTTCTTCACAATATGCGGATATCTTCACCAAAGGGCTGCCTTCTTCAGTCTTCACGGAGTTTCGGTCCACTCTAAATGTGCAAAGTGGCTGACGTTTGGACTGCGGGGGTGTGTTAGAATAGGCGCCCTTGGGCTGTTATGGGCCTAATGCCTTAGTGGTTAAGTTAGATTGATAAGGCAAGGATCACCGTAATCCGGGTGTTTCTATAAACCCTTAGGGGATCCTTGCCTATATATGTACCCTGTACCCTTGATTATCAATCTACTAATCCAGAGACCTATTGGCTCTCAAAACTGAAACCAATATGCATAATATAAGTTGAGTGTTTGCATGTGTTATTCTGTAATCAATTGAACATGTTTGATCCAAAAATAGGAACTTGAGTATGAAGGTGTTATCTCAAAACATACAATTGATTGCATAATCCTGCTCTGCAAATCCAGCAGCCTTGTGAGGATTTCATTGGCCTCAGCGCCAAGTTTTGAGTTAAGATCACACGGTATCTGTTACAGCCGATCTCATTAACTGGATATGGCATTCGTATTCTTCATTGTCAAAGACGTAGTGACTTAACTATTTCAAACAACTAGACTTTCAACTATTTCAAACAACTAACGCATCACCAGCATGTTTTTATCATGCACACAAATACACAATACATGAAGACAGCATGACACCCCTAACTCCAGACAATAGCCACACGGAATGTGTTCCAATCAATTTAGGTGTCATTTCTGTAGTGTGTCAGCTCCTTTCATGATTGCAACAGTTATAACTGGTTTTTTGCTTTGGTCCTGCATCAAGCTGCTTGAGTCATTGCTAAGTTCCCATCCGAGCTTCTTTCATGCCAAACCACAGTATGAAGACTGCAACAAATAAATCCCTAAGTACTCTAGCCACCATTTGTGTGCCACTCTGGAAGAATAACCTGGTTGCCCACTTTATAAAAGCTACAGTCCTATAACTTTTAGCAACTGTCCCTCAAGATCACTATTCATCTCTTGGTTGACATGCTATGCAAATGGGACCAGTGGAAGAATTAAACATCTTATGGACAGCAACAACCAGGAGCAATGCCCATGTCATCAAAGAAATACAATGGCCGTTCAGCTTTTAAGGGAAAAGGTGAGGCATTCCACCTCAACTTAATGGATATTGGTCAACAGACTGTGGAACAGGAAATCAACAGTTGAAGCTTGAAGAAGTCTGACACATGAAGTTTCACGAAACAGTCATGTTATTTATTAGTGGATCTCAATCTCATGACTATGGTTACTGGTTAAAAATCAGAAAATCTACACATACTTTAGTACCTAACATTAGTGAAATGCAGTAAGTCCACAATTCATAAAAAATGAACGCACCCATTTGACCAGACTTTCATCTCCCAAAGGCTGAGAAGCATCAACAGGTTTTCTTCCTGTAAAGAATACACATCAGACTTGCTGTTAACTTGCCTGACAATGCATACTCTGGAGCCAAATACCTGGAGAGGATAAATCATGTAAGTTCTATATAACTAAACTAGATATTGGGATTGGGCATAGATTAGCCAATAAACTCTGAAATGGTAAGCTCTGTAATTTAGTAAGAATATCACAATCTTCATGGAGGTAACCAATCCCATGAAGCTGGTATTAAATGAACATTAGAAAATAGTAGAAGTATATAACTGAAAGAAAAATGTTCTCGTCATGGAGCTGGTAATAAAGTGTGTTGTTGGGAACAAAATCATAAACCAAATGCACATGAATACACACCCAATGCCATCTGCAATGCAATAGCCTACTAGCGAAACCAAATGCCTATGATGTACTTCTGCTGATAGTATTGACCTCAGCCTTGAATGCACACTCACCTTGCCCATTCTCAATCTTGAGCTTTTTGACGGTGACTGGGCGACCATCTGGCAAAATGCCCATGAATACACACCCAAAACACCTTCTCCCATGCTTGCAATGATGAATAACTATGTCGAAAACTCAGGAATGGCATCAGGGAAGTTATAATGACACATCATACCAGAAGCAGAGACTAAATCAGAAAATATATTCTGAGTACAGAAGATCAAGATTATTATAGATACTGGAACTGACATTTTGACTCCATGATGAAGCTACATACATGATACATGGTATGTAAGAGAAAGGTGGGAACGAGTGATGGCATATACATTCCTACATTATTAACCTTGAGATGTTATTGGAGCTAATCATGGTAATAACAAACACTGGGGCAAGGTCTGTAGGTTTTATTGAAGGGAGTGACAACACTCTGGTACCTACTGCAGCCTCCTCCTTGTTCTTCTTATGGGTGGGGACTCCAAAGGCCTTGACCGCCTACTTGACCCAGGCTCGCCCACTATAACAGCTGTGGTGCTAGAAGTTGACAGCTGTTCGACAGACGATGACTGCTGAGGAGCTGCAAGAACCATCTGTGCAGCACTGTCGCCATTAGAATGTGGCAACTGGATTTGATTGCTGCTCTCAGAAGCAACATTGCCCATATTCTGCGCTACATGTATGGAAGGTGATGCATTATTATCCTGCCTTTGCTGTCTCCGAGCCCTAGCCCTTTGCCGGCCTGAAGGAATCACATTCATTTCGATCCCTGTTGGGCTTGGTAGGCCTCTAACTATACTCTGGTTTTGTATCAACTGCCTCACCACTGTTGCAATTCCTCTGTCTGCCATTTGCAGCTGTTGCCTCAGGCTCTCCCTTCTGTTTGCTTGTGGCCTGGGTGGCAAGTCAGGGTTGGTGGAATCCCCTTCTTCACCGCCTCTTCCATATATCGGAGTGACGTTCACTTCTAGCACCTCACCCTTGCATACAGGGCACTCAGAGTTGGTGGAATGTGCATGAAGCCACTGGTACAAGCATGGCCAACAGAAGAGGTGACCGCAGGGTGTAACCACAGGCTCTTTAGCTGGGTCAAGACAGATATTACACTCAAAACTGGAGTTGCAGTCACAGGACCCATCCTTTTTAGCAGCACCGTTTCCAGAAACCTTGTCACCATCTAGCTTTTGCCGCCTTGCTGCTTCTAAAGAGTTATGAGTGCGCTGGATTGCCCAGACAAGCCTATCCGCATCTGTACTAGCTACCCCTTGACTGCGGTTCACTGATGCTGGCCTCACAATACTGTGCTGCTGGCTAATCTGTATCACCCTCTGAAAGCGAAGCTCAGGAGTCCCGGCCTCAATTGCAGCAGCCCCTTGACCAGACCGCCGAAGTATACTTGTGTTCACCATCTCCATTCCACCACCAGCCACCCGACTAGGGCGCACAAACCTTACTACAGGAAGACCATCCCCTTCCAACCCAGTGGCAGCTACCAGAAGCTGCGACCTAGAGACATTGGCACCATCGACTGGCCCCGGCTCAGAAGCATCAGTGTCCTCTTCTCCATCAGTACTGTTGCCGTCGAGCCAGGAATAAACTATTGGATCAAGCATTGGGTGCTCCTCCGGGGTGGAAAGTGCATTCAACGGCGAATAGGCCGCCGCCACCGGGGCAAGGGATTCCTCAGGCTCGCCCGTTCTTGGGGCTTCCGGCGCAGCACCAGTCGAGTTGGGCATCAACGTCGGGGAAATCATCGTTGTGTCCAGCCAGACTGGAGGCCGCGGCAATGGAGGGAGGCCGAGATACAGGTTTAGATCCATACGCCTCCTGGTTCCGCTGCCCTCCGGAGCCTCCTCGCCCGCCATGCTCGCGCAGCCGGAGCACCCGCTTGCTCTCCGCAGATTAATCAGATGGAATACACCCTCCTGCACCTGCAAGACCCCATGGGAGGAGGCACCAATCCAAAAACAGCAAGAGCAAGACTCCTGCCGCCGGAATTGCAGAATCAGCCGAGAACCGTACGGATCTGCGTCGAATCAAAAGGGCCAACAAAATCGAATCTTTAGAACGAACCTACATAGACATCAGGGAATTTCGCCGCGCCGGGCGCAACCCACCAGGATCTTGAAGGAGGACCGGGGTTTTCTCAGGCTCCTCAACCGCCGTCTGCGCGTGGCGCTCGCCCCGGAGGCCCGCTCAATCCTCTCCGCGCTCACGACTGGAGGCGGCGCTGGGGTCGGGCGGCGGGACCTGGGGCTGTGGGCGGCGCCGCTGGGGCTGGGTTGGAGGGCGGGGCGGAAGCCGGCCCTGCTGAAGAACGAGAGGAGACTCGATAGGAGACTCGGCGGGCGCTCCAGCGGGCCGGGGATGGACGTGAGAGAGAACTCAGGGGTAAAACGGAACTCCTGGGCCTTTTTTTAAGTACGCAAAAATTTTCAAGATTCCTCGTCACATCGAATCTTTGATCACATACATGAAGCATTAAATATAGATAAAAATAAAAACTAACTACATAGTTTACATGTAATTTGTGAGATGAATCTTTTGAGCCTAGTTACTCCGTGATTAGACAATGTTTGTCAAATAAAAACGAAATGCTACAGTACCTAAAAACAAAAAATTTTGCGAACTAAACAATGTCAGGTCATTCTTCCCCAGAAAGGATTAAAAGAACATCAAATGGTAAGGCATTGTTTCGTTCACCAAAATTTTTAGTTTTGGTTAATGTAGCACTTTTATTTATATTTAATAATTATTATTTAATTATAAATTAATTAGATTTAAAAAATTTGTCCCACAAATTATAAATAAATTATATAATTAGTTATTTTATTTATATTTAATGCTCTATATATGTGTCTAAAGATTTGATGTGACGAAAAATCTTAAAAAATTTTGAACTAAACTAGCCCTAAGGCCTTGTTTAGGCCTTCTTTAGTTGGCAAAATGAAAAGTTTTCGGACATTGTAGCACTTTCGTTTGTTTGTGGCAAATATTGTCCAATTATGGATTAACTAGGCTCAAAAAATTCATCTCACGTTTTACAGACAAACTGTGTAGTTAGTTTTTGTTTTTGACGTATATGTCGCAAGATTCGATGTGACAGGAAATCTTGAAAAATTTTTGATTTTTAGGTGAACTAAACCAAAAACTTTTCAAGATTCCTCGTCACATCAAATCTTGCGGCACATGCATAGAGCATTAAATATAGATGAAAACAAAAACTAATTGCACAGTTTGCGTGTAAAAATCGCAAGACGAATCTTTTAAGCCTAGTTACTCCATGATTGCATAATGTTTATCAAATAAAAATAAAAGTGTTGCAGTGTCGAAATCCAAAAACTTTTTAGATCTAACAAGGCCTAAGGCTGATATGGCAAAATCTCAATTTTAGTGGTATTCAGCAAAATCCACTCGCCATTCACAGCAAATATCTAATTTCTCGCGATAGCGGAAATTGTCATAGAAATATACAATATTTATATCTGCGGGAAAATTCAAAACGTTGGAGAGTCACAATGAATGAATATACTGCAGGTACCTAGAAAATGCTCAGCTGGCTTTGTTTAGTTCGCAAAATAAAAACTTTTGTGAGTCATATAAGATATGTCGGTACACACTTGAAGTACTAAACGTAGACTAATCAAAAAATAAATTACATAGCTTATCTAGAAACTGTGAGACGAATTTATTAAGCCTAATTGATCTATCATTAGCATATGTTAGTTACTATAGTAGTTATGTTAATCATAGACTAATTAGGCTTAAAAGATTCGTCTCACTTTTTACAAACTAAATTGTGTAATTAGCTTTTTTTATCTACATTTAATGTTGTATACATGTATCAAATAAATTCGATGAGATGAGTAAAAAGTTTTTAGATGGAGAACTAAATAACACCATGTGTTCTACCATGCCTTGTTCTATGTTGTTGTGAGGTCTAAGATTCATAAATGTCAACAGCTATAATCTACGTGCAAGATGCAAGATGCGTGTTGTTTCATTATAGATGTAATTGGTCCAGAGAAGCCGGCGACCTGACTAGTGACATGGGCCTAGCTCGTGTGGCTGCAAGCCCATGCTGTAGCTCCGGGTGTCGTAGCAAGCAAATAAGGCCTTGTTTAGTTCTAAAAGTAGCTAAAACTTTTTAAGATTCTTCGTTACATCGAATCTTACGGCATATACATGGAGTATTAAATATAGATAAAAATAAAAACTAATTGTACAATTTATCTGTAAATCACGAGATAAATCTTTTAAGCCTAGTTAATTTATAATTGGATAATGTTTATCAAATAAAAACGAAATGCTACAGTGTCTCAAAACAGAAATTTTTGGGAACTAAACAAGGCCTAAGCAGATAACCAAACAATTGTTGTGTTGATCGTGTATGTACTCGTTTAGTCAACCAAAGAGTATGGACTCAAACGCACAGCTTAGCCTGGCTGACTAATACAAGCCGACTCACTATTTCTCTAAACTAATTGTTTGATTTATTATAGGCTAGGCTTATTTAAATTTAATAAATCAATAAATTTTATGATATGTAATTGTGGATGAGTTGTACCGAATTAAAATTCCAAAAGTCCTTGACTTGACTTATATGGTGAGAGTTATTTCACTTAAATTGAAAACTTAAGAAAAAGACAGAGGCGTGCACGCACGCGTGCCACCAGCGTGGGCGTGGGCAGGTAATTTTTCAGCACTCACTTGCTGCAGGAGTTTCAACTCCAAGTTAAACCCTTCAGGTACTTGTCTCCTCGGCCACCAGACCCTTCCTCTCGGTAATTAGGTTTTTTAAGATCATCTTCATCCTTTACAACATGGTGAAGAAAGTTGGACAAGGATCGGAGTCGGGATCCTCCGAGTGCATGAAAGGATATGATCGGTTTATATTCCTGTTGTGTTTCATTTTCCAGATCGTACATGTTTCAGTAGTTCATCCATGTTGTTTTACATATTGCCCTAAGTATGTTTCATATGTTCAATCATGTTGTTTTTGTTTATATCTTGTCTGTTTCTGCTATAAAATATATGCTTTATTTGTCTACTTGTTTTGTTGGTTTAGTCAAGTCGTTTCGTATACTGTCACTTATATGTTTCAACTAGTTTTGTTTTGTCGTTCACATGTTTATTGTTGTTATGAGATATATGTCTTGCCTTATTGCTATGCATCATATATTATGCTTTCATGCTTTTAATAATCACATGCTTCACATGTTAATTGATCACATGTTCTATATTACGGCCTTGTTTAGTTCACCCCAAAAAACAAAAAAATTTCAAGATTCCCCATCATATCGAATCTTGCGGCACATGCATGGAGCACTACATATAGACGAAAATAAAAACTAATTGCACAGATTACTTGTAATCGCGAGATGAATTTTTTAAGCCTAGTTACTCCATGATTGGATAACGTTTGTCAAATAAAAACGAAAGTGCTACAGTTCCGAAAACCAAAAAATTTTCGGAACTAAACAAGACCTACTATGGATATGTTTGATATCATGATTTTTATATTTTATTATATTTTATATGTCATCATCATAATGTTAATTTATGAAATTAAAATGACATGAAAATTGCCTATTTATCTAACACTAAACACGTTGTTCCATCCTTTACCATCTTTAAATACCTATATCATCTATAATGCTCACTAGTAGAAGCCACGCGCCTTCGCGCGCGCCGGTCAGTGAGTAATTTTGGGTTCATAAAGGCATAGGTTCATGTTTATACATATTTTTTGGAAACATAATAAGTTTAGACCTACAACACACATATATTACATGAGAATGATCAAGGTAGACTTCATACATGGTTATATTTTATAGGTCTAGCAACATTTTAGCTGTATAATTTATGGCCATTGATGGCTGCATACATTAGGGAACAATGCAAGTAGTGGTATTGATGTGCACATGAGCATGCGTATTATACATGGATAGCTTCAATCTGCGTGTATGATGGTTTTGTCATCTGGCAATATCTTGTTGTGCTGTTTCACTCGGCAGGAGCTGCTGGATTAATCTGGATACACATGTTATTGTGTGAGCTATATCCAGTATGTAAATCATATTATAAAGGTGGCAAGCGCTGAGGATGATTAGTGTACTTGAACCTTGGTGATAGCACTGCAAAGGTTGCACCCTCGCACGCTGCAGTTCAATCGAACCTCTTGGGTTTGCACTGTGATAGCGCTGCAGGTGGACTGTCTTTGCCATCCTGTGTAGCTGTGGTAGTTTCCAAATTCTAATCGACAACCGTTTGCTGGAAAAAAAAAGACCTAAAGCGATTTAGTAGACTTGAGTATGTAAAAAGGCAAGAGAATATTAGTACAAAAATTTTGGTGGATGGATATGATTGTAGGAGTATGCTCAGAATAATAAGTGTATGATGCACATGTCGTAGGCACAGTCATTTGCTTAGTTAAGGTACATTCACTGATATATATTTAAAAAATGGTTAAAGTACAAAGGTACAGGCATATGCCGGTGCCATTGGTTGTTTAAGGTCTACCCTAAGAGGTGGCTGCGATTTATAAAGTGCAGGGATGATCCTGCACCCTTAACACAGCCCTAAAAATCACCATATGTCAACCCACAGTCCCATATAATTATCATAAGTGGTTTTGTAGATGCACATGTAAAAGGAAACATATGATTCTTATCAGTTACGCTACACGGGAAACCCCAAACTGGACAAATTTCTTTGTAAGTGTTAACGTGAATTCAGAAGCAAAAAGTAAAGCTCATGACTCCATTTTTTTATCTGATCGGCATGTTTTTCGTCAAAGTCGATCTAGTCAACATTTTTTAATATGTGATTAAGCCCATCCAACTACCATGTAATCTTTTTTTTATGACCTTGCCCTGGCACTACATGTAATCTGATAGCACGGAATGAAGAAGACATCTTTTTCATCCTTCTAGTAAGGTTGGAGACATGCCCTTACGAAGTACCGTAGATTAAACTAAAAAGCCACAGCATATGCAGCTTTAATCAATGGTCAGTAGCAAGAAAATGGCACTTAATCGGTGAAGCTAGCAAAGTGCTAAAAAATTCCATTCAGTTCCCATCTGCCACAACTTCCATACAGATGTTTCATATTTCAAGTAGTAAGTGCCTGTTTGATTGCTTTAGTCATTAAAATGTAAGCCATGGCAAAAGCTAAATTCAGTAAATATATCCTATTCCACATAAACTGGTATAGACCATTCACATTCCAAGTACTAACTCAAATCCCTAGATTCCAATCGGAGCAAAAAAAAGGCTCTAGAAATCAACGACAGTATATCAATTTGTCAATAATTAGCTGTCGAATCTTGACAGATGTCATCAACTTGTCACCCAAGCAGCGAAGCTTCATTTAGCAGATACATATTACTGACAATGAAGCAAGCAGAGCAATGGCAGAAGGAACTGAAAGGGTGGGTGTAGGTCGTACCTGTTCAATGGTGAGACACCACACCTCGCTCGCCAAAGAGAGGTCGTCCCTTGTTGATCCAGTGGTACAACATAACACGCCGGTAGCCAAGAATCTGAGTAAGGGGCTATACCTTCACTTAAGGAGCACAGGAAGCAATCATGGTGCCAATTCTAAGACACCATTGCTGCAAAGGATGGAGACAAGGTCAATAGAATCAAAATAAACACTATAGGAATTAGTAGGAATGGGGATTCAAGAAGATGCAACCTTGGAACCAACCTATGCACCCAGGTCAGACCTCCAACTGAAGAAGGGCAGAAATAGAAGTGCACACCCATCAATCCAAACTGCTTGGTCCAATCTGCGGCAATAATGTTTCTGGTCTCTGCATTTTATTAACTGAAATAATAATAAAAAAAGCCAAGAAACACTATGTTGCTTTCAATTCTGAACCCTTTCAAACACGAAGCAAAATAAAAATCAGAAGGAAAAGGAAGACAACTATAGCTAAGTATCATCGACCTCTAAATTCCAACTACCCATGCAAAAAAAGGCATCATAGGTTTTTGTTTGCAAGGGAAAAGGAACCTCTACTAATATTGAGCAGTATATTTCCATAATAGACCCATAACAGAAAGTAGAATGGATGAAATGGTATCAATAAAAATAACATACATATCCACTTCATAGACACATTTAGTATAATTCACAAATATGTATTGCGTATGGCCTCAAGATATAGCAACCAAAGAATGCCACCTCGTTCAATGATGCTTCATTTCCAAGTGCATCCTGCAGCGTGAAAAACAACATGGCATGCAATTAATTCCTGATCTAGAATAAAGTTTGATAATAAGCAAAAAGGTGCAAGAGCAGATTTAACTGAAAGCAAAACCGCTTGTAGAAGAGTCCACAGTGAAGTAATCCAAGAAATTTTTTGACTGTTTATGTATGTCGTGTTTATATCCTGAATTATTTTTGGACCTTGAGCTCTGTTTAAAAATAATAACCACCAGTCAATTCTTTTAGTAGGCCAAAAACAGAAATTGCAATGCCTAATCTTTGAGTAGGCCAAAGCCAACCATTTCTTTTAAATAGAAAAGGAGCACGACATATACTGAGTACAAATACTGACCACCAATGAGCTCTTCTTACCAGTTCTGGCACCACAAGTTCAGAAGGTCTGCTGTAGCAAAAGTGAACATATATATAGCTGCAGCCTCTTGTTCTGTAAAGGAATGATGTGCACTACAACCTGAGCACACAAAAAAATAGACGACTGATTTCGTTAAATTAAATTTGCTAGAAGCACATGAAAACACGAGGACGCAAACTGTATTCCTTTGCTGGAGTCAAACTTAAACGTGAAAGAACAATTACCTGCATTACTTCGTGAGTGAAGTGTACAAACAAAATGAACTGCAGAAACAAGCATAATGAAAGCGGAGATAATACAAATATCCATCGGATTGGGAATTGTAGATGCCTTGGACTAAATTAAAAAAATTCCTATAGTTGTGTTACTTCAGATGTTCATGACCTTATAGCCTAAACAACAGGTAACTTACATATGGGATTAAGCATGGTGACAAATTTTTGGGCATTTCAATTAGAGGATACAGTATGCATGGACACCATCCTTACATACATAATATCATTCTATATGAATTTAACTAATCCGAGAATGACTCTTTGCTTTTATGTGTGCCTAACCTGTATGAGGGTAATGTGAGTTGTGAAAAAAGGTCGGAAACACTGCTTTTTTCTGGAGAAGGGTAACGCCAATGTAAATGATCCAATTAATATCAACTGCTGAAAATGTTAGGACAAGGAAAGGCAAAAGAAAGAAGAGGGGATGCCTAGCATTCATGCCGGAGGTTTAACAAGCGAGAAAAATAGAAAACTCCCTGGCGGCCATTTCATGTAATCCCCATGCTTCCTAGGTCAATGCGAACTATACATTGACCTGAATATAAACAAAGGTGATTCTCTGAGAATGTAAAAAAGGCTGATTTTCAAAAAAGAAACGGAATGCAGGCGTGAATACAATTGAGCAACCACTTTGGTAGTTCACAAAACCAGCTCATCAGTGCTGGCTACTATATTTTTCCAAGTACTCGATTTATATAGCATCATTGTATAAATAAATCATGTATCAATGTAGAAACAGAATGAAACAAAGAGACTGGGACTATGTAAGTATCTACTACTGTGTAAGCAGGTGTATAGGTCGTAATATAGATATAGGAGTGGAGAGCCTACCAACCATCATGTGTGACAACTCACAATGAAAAAGCTAAGAATTTTTTAATGAAGGCAGGATTTTTAGAGGCCTCAGAAACATACCAATCATCATCTGTTCATTAACTTGGAGCTTCGAGGCATGGCCACAATCGGGTTACTCTCATAAACTGCAAAAGATATGGATTCCAAAAAGCAGGATCCGAGTATATATTGGTTGGGCCCCGTACGCCATCACAAAGCAGTCGGCACCCTATCCGAACTGGAAAAGGATCTCCTCGGTAAACAAAGGCTGATTCTGATTTGAAGAAATCCTAGGCCAACTAATCTGCACAGCTAATTACGGGGATCAGACGTATGAAAATATTTAAGGATACGTGGACCTGGCTTATAGGGATCATAATATAAGTAGCTGGTCATGCCTAGTACCTCACAAGAAAATGAACATCAGTTGATATCGTTGATCAATTGGGTCTGGAATTTTCATCACAGGCCAAAGAAGGGAAAAGTCTAGGAATCCAAGCCAACATAGGAAGAAATCAAAGAGATAGAACCAAAATCCAAAAATAAGAGGAAACGGGAGGTGTTGAGGCTGCTCCTTCCCAATCACGACACCGTCGAGGGGTACCTGCAGCTGGTGTGGCGGCGTGAGGAGGACCAGCGAGCACCTAGGGTTTCGTCCAAGCCATGCGGATCTGCAAAGAGAAGGCAGCGTCGAGGGTAAGGCGCAACGGCGGCGACCGGTGGGGCTCATCCACGCCGCTCCGTAACGGCCGAGGACGGCCACCTTGGGGGCGCGTGCCGCAAGGAGGCCGTCGCTGTCGCCTGCAGCAGGAGAAGAGAGGGAGGAGGTGCGAGAAGAGGGGGACGAAAGTGTGGTGGGCCAGGAGCGGAGGCGACGAGGAGAGCCAGAGAAGCGCAATGGGCTGGCTAGCTTCCAGAAAGCAGGAGCTGGGTATATATTGGTTGGGCTGCATACGCCATCGAGAAGCACATGAGGACCTATCGGAACTGAAAGAATCTAGCAGATTCGGTTAGCATCGGTGAACAAAGCTCGATTCTGATTTTAAGAAATCGTAGGCCAATCAATCTGTACCGATAATTGCAGGGATCAAACGACAGGTAAAATTTAAGGATACGTGGACCCGGCTTCTGTTCGAGGAGTCGACGCGATTTGTAGAGTTAAAAATAAAAAAATGTTGCCATTGCTACATCGTGCATCTTGTGGATCTATCACCACAACTGCTTATTGTTGACATGATTTCATCAACGTTTTGGATAGTCAAAAACATTACAAAAGTGTCACATCACAATGAAGGGAGATAAGCCAATTGATAATGACATAACACCATCGGAACAACCGCTGATTATAAGGTGAGCTCGTTCTTATATTTATATTTATGTAATGATAAAACTAAGAATTGGTTGATATATTAATACTTCAAATATGATTAAGAACAATGGTGACGACAGAGAATAGATATAGCATGAACAAGACTAATCTCAAAGTGAGCGTCCATCGAAGTTGAACTTTCAGTTCGTTTGTGACCCGATATTTCTTCATCGAGAAGGATTGTGGGGGTATAGACCCCTATACCCTTACGGCTAGACTTGGGCCAGGAGGCTTGGCCCATTACGAGACAAGCTCAAGGTTTGATCCGACAGCTTGGAGTTTCGCGCAAGGAGACAAGACGTGGAGATCAAGCAGGATTCTAGTCGGTTAAAATAGGAATTGATATCGAACTATCTATAGCAATTGTAACCGACTAGGATTAGTTTCCAGATCTGTAACCCTGCCCTCCGGACTATATAAAGAGAGGCAAGGGACCCCCCTAGGACATCATATTCTCTCAACACAAATCAATACAACCAGACGCAGGACGTAGGTATTACGCCAACCCGGCGGCCGAACCTGGATAAAAAGCTTGTCCGTGTCTTGCGTCACCATCGAGTTCGTAGTTTGCGCACCGTCAACCGATAAACTACTACCGTGGGTATACCCCAAGGTAGACCGCCGACTAGCTTTCGTCGACAGTGGCGCGCCAGGTAGGGGGTGTGCGTGCAACTTCTCTGGCGAACAAGATGGTTACAATCCCAGCTTCTGCGACCGTGCCTGAAGGCCTCACGTTCACCGTCGGCCAGATCACGTGGACGACGTGCAGCGACGGCCTCACGACCACAGTTTCGAAAGAAACTCAAATCCGAAATGAGACCACGCCGTCTCCGACCACTCGCGTGGCGGCACCGAGCGCCCGACCACCGCTCCCGCACTATAAGGGAAAGAAGATCGGCTGCTCGGACCTTCTCCAAGCGCTCGATCGCGCTGATTCCAAGCTACTTGAAGCCTCCCAACTAGTGGACGGAATCCTGCGTCAGCCTGATCAAGCTGCTCCAACGGATTTTTTCAAATCCTGTCGGCCAACTCGTGTCGTTACACACGAACGGCTGGGAACACCCCTGACGATAACCTCAACTCCCTCAGGACGATCTGTCAAGCTCAAGAAGGGAGACTATCCTTGCGGCCTGAACAACTCGGCCTCTCTCTACTCGCGGCACATCCAATCCGTTTTCAGCAAAGCGGGTTGGTCGCCAAAAAGGAACGATCGTCATTACGTCAACATGGTGACAGTCCAAGAACCACGGGACGGCCAGGCTTCCAGCACCAACTCGAGCACCGGTTCCGTTCCCACCGAAGTTATAAACACCGAAGACGAGGACTACGGCCTGGATTTGCCCTCACACCCTCCGGGTTTCCCTCGTTTCCCGGTATTCCCCCCTCGGCGAGGAGATATTGTCTTCAACGTCAGCGCCGACGAACCGGTCGTCGATGGAGAAACAGACGAGCAGAGGCAACTCCGCGAGCAGCGCAACGCCGATCGCGCCCGACGACGTGCGGACGAGCAACAACAAATTCCACCGTATAATCTCAACGACGCTTTTGACATGGTCGGGGACCAGCCAGTCTACAAGACGCCAAGCGCCAACGTGGCTGTCGCCATGGCTAATCTAGATCGGCTCCCTGATACCCCTGAGTGCCAAGGAGTCCGGACCAGCATCCGAGCACACCTGATCGCCGCAATGGGACAGACAGCCACTCTGCTCAAGAGAGTCCAGGACGTCTCTTACACAGAAGCCACCTCCGACCAGACTAATCGTAGCCGGACCTCACCACCTCCAAGCAGGCGTCGCCATAGCCGCTCTCCCGACAACCATCGAAAAGATTCACGGCGCGACGATGATGGTCGGGACACTAACAGTCACCGTGAGCAGAACCGCAGACGCGGTCAAGAAGTAAACCAACACAGGGATCTCCCGCACAACATCCCTCCCAAAGATGCCCGGGACCGCATCAACAGGCGTGCCACAGAGAGAGCAGCCCACGAAAACCTGCGCCGTATTGAGTACGATGCAACACACGGCCCCCCGGGCCTAAGGCAATTCTCCTCACACCTCCGCCAGGTCGTGTGGCCCCGCAACTTCAAGCTCGAAAAACTTAAAAAATACGATGACAAGGAAAATCCAGAAAACTGGATCACTCTCTACGAAATCGCCGTCCGATCAGCAGCGGGGGATGAGCACGTCATGGCCAACTACTTCCCCGTAGTCCTCGACCAGGCTGGTCATCAGTGGCTTCTTGGCTTGCCCGAGGACTCCTTCGACTCTTGGGAAGAGCTACGCCAGGCTTT
This sequence comes from Sorghum bicolor, assembly GCF_000003195.3. NCBI lineage: Eukaryota > Viridiplantae > Streptophyta > Magnoliopsida > Poales > Poaceae > Sorghum > Sorghum bicolor. The sequence goes on from NC_012872.2 coordinate 15,384,541, forward strand.
CATTGACAACTTCATCGCCACATGCGAGCAGCCTGGAAATAAGTATGACCTCGAAAGGATAAGGGACAGGAAGAACGAACCTCTGCGCGATTACATCCAACGATTCTCGGATATGCGCCTTAAGATCCCGAAGATTTCCCACGACGAGGCCATCTCTGCCTTCATCAAGGGCCTGCGCTTCCATGAAGCGCTAAGGAACAAGCTGTTGCGTAAACGGCCAACAACGGTGGCGGAGCTCCTCGCCACGGCCAAAAATTATGCCGACGCCGACGACGCGGAAAAACTAATCCGAGACGATGCGAGAGGTCCCGACCAGCCTCCCCGGCGAGATGACGGTCGCGGTCGATACGACAACAGGAACAACCGCCGCCCCGACAACCGCGATCACAGAGAAGGTTGGGATCGGCGGCGCGAAAACCGCGACGATTTCAGAGGAAAGCGCCCCCGTGACTACGACCACGAAGTAAATACGGTCAAGCGTCCCAACGGGCGGCGGGACTACCAAGAAGACTACAGCAAAACGTTGAAGGGACCATGCCAACTACATCCAAAGTCTAATCATACCATGGAAGAGTGCCGCGTCCTCAAAAGCATCTATACACGGCGGGCCGCCCAAGACGACTCCGCTAAGAAAAATGGCAAGCGAGACGGGCACGACCACGAAGACGAGGATGAGGACCAAGATAGGGACCCCCGACACCAATACGTCAGCCCCACTGACGTGGTCCACTCCATCTTCGGGGGCAAGGTCTCCATCGAATCTAAGCGAGAAAGAAAGCTATTAAAGAGAGCCTGCCTCAACATAGACAGTACAGACGGGCTGATCGCAGACCCAAAATTTCCCCCGTGGTCGCACAGGGAGATCTCATTCAGCAGGAAGGACCAGTGGGCCGCTATCCCAGAGCCGGGTCGTTTCCCTCTGATCCTAGACCCTTGCATCAACAGCATCAGATTCGAGCGCGTGCTCGTGGACGGGGGAAGCTCCATCGACATCCTTTTCCGCAACAGCCTGCTCGCTCTCAAGATATCTCTTGCACAACTAAAACCCTACGATGCCCAATTTTGGGGGGTCTTGCCAGGTCAGAGCTCAGTGCCCCTCGGACAGATAACATTGTCTGTCCAATTCGGCACACCCGACCACTTTCGGACAGAGTTTATCAACTTCATGGTCGCGGACTTCGACGGGACCTACCACGCTATACTAGGCCGACCATCACTGACAAAGTTCATGGCAGTCCCGCACTACTCATACCTGGTCCTTAAGATGCCTACGGAGAAGGGTGTCCTAACCATCAGAGGCAACGTCTATACCGCGTATACCTGCGAAGAAGAGAGCTTCAAGATCACCGAAGCAATAGACCTCTCAATCCGCATGGCAGAAACAGCAACCCAAGCCGCGCAGCTGCCCCCCGACCAGCTTCGACTACCCGAGCAGGAGACAGCCAGGAAGAATTCAAAATCCAAGGAGTACAAGGAAGTACAGCTGGTCAACGGCAGCCCCGAAAAGACGGCCCTCATCGGGGCCACGTCAGGTTTCTAAGGGACAACGTGAGCGTTTTCGCATGGAAACCCGCAGACATGCCCGGCGTCCCACGAAACCTGATCGAGCACTCCTTAAATGTCTCGAAGACCGCAAGACCAATCAAGCAAAAGCTGCGACGGTTCGCTCGTGACAAAAAGGAGGCTATTAGGACAGAAATAACACGGCTTCTAGCAGCTGGATTCATAAAAGAAGTGTATCATCCCGATTGGCTCGCCAATCCGGTTCTTGTACGCAAAAAGAATAATGAATGGAGAATGTGCGTTGATTACACTGATCTCAATAAACACTGTCCTAAAGATCCTTTTGGTCTCCCTTGCATCGACGAGGTGGTCGACTCAACGGCCGGATGCGAACTCCTCTCTTTTCTAGATTGCTACTCTGGTTATCACCAGATCTCGCTAAAGGAAGACGATCAGATAAAAACATCCTTCATTACTCCTTTTGGCGCATACTGCTACACGACCATGTCCTTCGGACTCAAAAACGCCGGAGCCACTTATCAACGGGCTATCCAGCAATGCCTCCACGACGAGATTCGTGATGACCTCGTCGAGGCCTATGTAGACGACGTGGTCGTAAAAACAAGGGACGCAAGCACCCTAATCGACAACTTAGACCGAACTTTCAAGGCGCTTAATCGGTACAAGTGGAAGCTTAACCCCAGAAAGTGCATCTTTGGTGTTCCTTCTGGTCTACTACTCGGCAACGTTGTCAGTCGTGACGGCATACGACCAAACCCTTCAAAAGTAAAAGCAGTACTCGACATGCGGCCACCCAAGAATGTCAAGGATATTCAGAAGCTTACCGGATGTATGGCCGCCCTCAGTCGCTTCATCTCAAGACTAGGAGAAAAAGGCCTCCCTTTCTTCAAACTCTTGAAAGCGTCAGAAAAATTTTCTTGGACAGAGGAAGCCGACGCCGCATTCACTCAGCTCAAGACTTTTCTCACTTCGCCACCTGTCCTTACAGCACCTCAGCCCGATGAAGACCTACTCCTTTACATTGCTGCAACCGACAGGGTTGTTTCCACAGCAATAGTGGTCGAGCGAGATGAACCAGGTCATGCCTATAAGGTCCAGAGGCCCGTTTACTTCATAAGTGAGGTCTTAAACGAGTCCAAGGCCAGGTACCCACAGATACAGAAGCTCATATACGCTATCCTAATAACGTCAAGAAAGCTGAAACATTACTTCGACGGCCATCGAGTCTCGGTGACCACCAGTTTCCCTCTCGGGGACATTCTACGCAATAAAGATGCCAACGGCAGAATCGTAAAATGGGCAATGGAGTTATGCCCATTTTCCCTGGAGTTCCAGAGCCGCACCACAGTTAAGTCTCAGGCCTTGGTCGATTTCATTGCTGAGTGGACGGATCTCAACGAGCCTCCCGTTCCCGATGTCTCCGACCACTGGTCAATGTTCTTTGACGGGTCCTTGAACATCAACGGTGCCGGCGCTGGGATACTGTCCGTGTCGCCTAACAAGGACAAACTGCGTTACGTCCTTAGGATCCTCTTTCCGGCGTCAAACAATGTCGCCGAATACGAAGCATGCCTGCATGGCATAAGGCTAGCCGTTGAGCTGGGAGTCAAACGCCTCTATGTCTATGGCGACTCTGCTTTGGTTATCAACCAGCTCAACAAGGAGTGGGACGCAACCCACGAAAAGATGGATCTCTACTGCAAAGAAATTCGCAAATGGGAAACCAACTTCTACGGCATAGAGTACATCCATGTGGTCCGGGATAAGAACCAGGCAGCAGATGCGTTGTCAAAGTTAGGATCATCTCGGGCCCAGATCCCGCGGGGTATTTTCGTCCAGGACATCCACGAGCCCAGCGTAGGCTCCTCCCTGGTCGACAAGCAACCCACTGAGGCGATGCTCATAGACGATGCCACTCCGACAACCGGTGGTCATGATTGGCGTACACCGTTCATCAAGTATATAACGGACGGAACAGGCTTTCAGGACAAGACAGAGAACGAGCGCCTCATTCGACGGTCAAAGAACTACATCCTGGTCGACGGCAAACTTATGCGAAAAAACGCAAGCTCTGAGGTACTGCTCAAATGCATATCCCAAGATGATGGTATCAAGCTCCTAGAAGACATACATGCTGGATCCTGCGGCAATCATGCCGCATCCAGAACGTTGGTCGGAAAAGCCTTCCGGGCAGGTTTTTATTGGCCAACCGCGGTCAACGATGCAGAAAAATTGGTCCGACACTGCGAAGGATGTCAGTTTTTCGCTAAGAGGACCCACGTACCTGCTCACGAAATTCAAACCACCCCGTCGTCCTGGCCCTTCGCTTGCTGGGGGCTTGACATGATCGGGCCATTTAAACCAGCTCCCGGCAACTTCAAGTTTGTTTTCGTATTAATCGACAAGTTCTCCAAGTGGATTGAATACATGTCTCTGGTCAAAGCAACCTCCGAGAAGGCTGTAGAGTTCCTCAATCAAATCATACACAGATTCGGTATCCCGAACAGCATAATCACCGACCTGGGTACTCAGTTTACTGGCACCACATTTTGGGACTTCTGCGATGACAGAGGCATAGTCATAAAATATGTGTCAGTGGCTCATCCACGGGCCAATGGTCAAGTTGAACGCGCAAACGGAATGATCATTGACGCCCTAAAGAAAAGGCTGTACACCGAGAATGACAGAGCACCCAGTCGATGGATGAAAGAGTTACCTGCCGTGGTCTGGGGCCTCCAAACTCAGACCAGTCGAAACACAGGAGTATCTCCCTACTTCATGGTCTACGGCTCCGAGGCAGTCCTGCCGTCTGACATAACCTTCGGATCTCCTAGGATTGAACACTTCGACCAGGCGACAGCCGACAACGCCAGAGAACTCGAAATCAACTGCATGGAGGAAAAGCGTTTGAATTCTTGTCTCCGAACAGCAAAGTATCTCGCGGCAGTCAGGCGATACCACAACAGGAACGTCAAGGACCGTTCCTTCGTGGTCGGCGACCTGGTACTTAGGTGGAGAACAAGCCAAGAGGGAATGCACAAGCTCTCCACTCCCTGGGAAGGACCCTTCATGGTCGCCGAAGTCACACGACCCACGTCCTACAGATTGGCATACCAAGACGGGACACGCGTACCTAACTCTTGGCATATTGACAAACTACGACGATTTTACCCATAAGTTCTAATAACTTTCGCTTGTAAATATCTTATAATTGTCAATAATAAAGTTTTCTATTTTTTGCCTATACTTTGTTGCACGCAGAACTCTTGGCAAACCTTCTGCAATGGAAGCTCCTAGCGACTACAAAGTCGAATACGGTGACACGTCACTCAGAAAATTGTACAGCGCTCAAAATAATAGTCATGACAAAAGCAAACTTCGTTACAAACTTTACATACAAAGTTTACAATAAATACCCTGACGGGCAGACGCTAGTCTATCCCTACAGACTACCCTATCGGCCTAACTGCTCGGGCTGATCACCCGTTTGGCCCTGCTGCCCGGACGAAGGGGTCGGGGCCACCGGCGCCTGGCTGGTCGAGACCGCAGGCGTCGACCGCCCATCTCCCGCAACGGACGCGCCCGACAGCTCCCTGGCCGACCTGTCTGAGCCTGGCTGGTCGGGGGGAGTGGCCGTTCTGCACAGATTGATGTCGCCGATCACCATCGACGATAAGTCCAACAGACCACCCCGAAGCTCGTCCGCCTCCTGCGGGCCGACCTCCTTGGGGTACCCCTTCTCCAGCCTGGACAAGTCGACCAGGGGTAGTGGGCGCGCACCATGCTAAGGACATGCGCGCCAGCGAACTCCCCAGCGTCCTTCACAAATTGCTGGAGCCAGTCCCACGCCCGTTGCGCCTTCTCCACCGGAGTCAACTTCGGCGCGCGGGGCTGGCTCTCCGGGAGCTCAGGACTGATCAGATCCAGGACCGGGGATACTCCCTTCCAGATCTTACAACAGTTGACCTTCCAGGAGTCCCGGTCCTTGACCAGCTCATCCAGGTGTTTCTTGGCGTTCACCTTGAGCACTGCAAGTCAAGCAGGACGTTATCTTCGACATATCAAAAAACAAAGGGGGTGACAAGGGGCAGATAACGAGGCGATGCGTATTACCAGATAACTCCCGGTCCTTACGACCCAACTCCTCTCCTGTTCGACGCCCGGACTCCAGCGCACCAGCAAGCTCTTGGCTGAGCTGCTCCTTCTCCTGTCGGAGGCGCGTCACCTCCTTCTCCAGGTCTAAATGAATCATAACCTGGTCAGCAAAACAAACTACACAGATACACGCAGGTGCTCGGAGCACGTGACTAACCTTCTCGCTGACGGTACTGGTCGGCCAAGCGACGGGTAAGCTCGAGACGATGCTCCTCTTGGGCATTCATCTCGGCCACTTTTTCCCCAACCTCCGATCGCAGCCGGTCCACCTCCGCGGCCAGGGCCTTGTTCTCGGCCACAACGCCTTCTATCTGGTCGAAGCACCGTTTCCGGTACTTCGCCGTTTTCATCGCGCCCTACAAAACGAACATATGACAACCAAGCAAGACAACACACAGAATGTACAGCAGCGCAAAGAACCGCTTACCTTGACTTCGTCGACGAGGCGTTTGGCTGCGCGCTCGACCCTGGCGGCCTCCTCGGTCTCGGCGAGCTCCTCATGCCCGATGAAGTGATCCCCGCGTTGGCGCCACACATACACGTGTTGGCGGCCATCGCGGGGACGACCTTCAATCTCCTCCACCTCGTCATCGGAGGCCGCCTGGGTTTCCTCCTCAACCGTCGTATTGCCCCCGGTAGCAGTCGAAGGCATTACTGGCCCCCGGGATCCTGCAGTCGAAGCGGCTCCTGCTCGGGGCGGCGTGGGGACTTCGCTCTCCTCGGCGGGGGGAGGGGTCGGGGCTCTCCCCTCCCTTTCTGTGGCGTTCGCTGGGGGAGGTGCCCCTGTAGCCTCCTCAGCCTTGGCTGGGCTGCTCGCCGTGGTCGGTGCCGCGACAGGGGGCTCCTCGGTGCTCACAGGCATGGCTGCAGCCGCAGGCTGCTCCGTGGTCTGCGGCGCCGCGTCTTCAGGAGCGCAAGCAGGCTCACCCGTCCCCTGGCCGGCGGCATGGCCGGGGTTGACATCTGACACCGCGCTAAAAGAACAAAAGTAAAATTAAAAAAAAAGGCCAAAATACGTAAGTCGAACGCTTACAGGTCCGATCGACGGTGGGTCGCGGTGAACCTCCTCCTCGTCCGGCTAGCTGGCACCTGCGCTCCCATCTCTACAAAGCGCGGTACAGGAGGGTCGCTGGCCACCCGATCAGTAGTGGCCGGCGCACTATCTGGGCGGCTCCGAGGACGTCGAACTAGCGACGGTGCGGCCTCCTCCTCGTCGTCGTCGTCAACAATCCGCACCAGCCGACGGCGCTTCGGCGCTTAGCTGCTCTCTGCTGGCAGTGTCGCCGCCGGTGACGGATCCGCAGGCATTGGCCTTTTCCCTGCCACCCTTTCCTCGGTGGTCGGGACAGGGCGGGCTTGTTCCTCCTCACTGCTGGTGTAATGAGTACACCGAGCAGCGTCCTCCTCTGGCGGGACTTCTCCCGCAGGATTCTCCATCCCCGGTGCCAGTGATATATACACTGTGCACCGGTCGACATCGCCGATCTGCAAAAGCAACAAAGATGAGTCAGCTGCAGACAATATACGAATGCTAAAACAAAATAATCTGCAACATACCTTTGGTGCTGGTCGTCCTAACTTGAAGGCTTGCACCCGATCACTGCCACAGATGAAGCCTCCATCCGCGAAGTTGAACAGCTCGTTCAACAGCTGTTGTACCTCCGCCTTCTCCAAAATCTCCGGTCGCATCCTGGTCGGGTCCACGCTTCCGGCATACTCGTACGCCGAGTGCACCCTCTTCTGGCAGGGCATCACCCGACGACAAATGAAGTTGCCGACCACGCCAAGCCCGTCCAGGCGCAACCAGTCGATCAGCTTCATGAGATCCGCCACTTGACCGTCGAACTCCGGGCGGTCGGTCCAGCTCACCCTCTTCTCAGGAATGTATCCCACGTCGCAGAACGTGGAGCTGCCCGGTTCCTCCCTGATGTAAAACCACTTCCTATACCATTCGGTCAAGGAAGTGTTCCATGGACAGTGCAGGTAGCGGTTCTTCATTCCATCACGAAGGTTGAGGTATACTCCACCTGCAACCTTGGAGCCTCCAACCGCTCCCTTCTTCCTCAAGCAGAAAAGATAACGAAAAAGATCGAAGTGCGGCTCTATACCAACATAGGCCTCGCACAGATGAATAAAAGTGGAGATAAGGAGAATTGAGTTCGGGTGCAGATTGCAAATCCCGATCTCATAATACAAAAGAAGACCTTGAAGAAAAGGATGAACAGGAACCCCAAAGCCCCTCTTAATGAAATCTTCAAACACGACGATCTCACCGGCACGAGGGTCGGGGAAGCTCTCCCCTTCCGGCGCTCTCCAGCCGCCGAGCTCCGAGCTATGCAGGAGTCCCATCTCGACGAGGTCACCGAGGGACTTGGTGGTGCTGCGGGACTTTTTCCACTCCCTGGCCATCAGTTCGGCCCTCTTCTTGGAGTCGCTCTTCGCCATTGGAGGTGAGGAAGTGGACTTGGGTTACGAAGATGAAGGTGATTGACGGAGGCAAAAGAGGAAGGCCTGATGGCAATGGCAGGGTAAGCAGTGCAGGCGGAACCGTCCAGCTATTATAACCCGCAGCTCCACCCCTCCCACTTCCTGTATTCTCGGGAAGTGGGCGGGCTATGCGGCGGATGCGGCGTTTCGGTTTTCAATGATTATAGACAATTAATGCAGAGGAGTTTTCGTACCAATTGATGGTTTCCTTTTTTCAAACCACGCAAAGGGCGGCTGCACAGTTGCCAGGCGCAACTTTTCATGCATCCATCTGACACATCATCAGAAGGTCTCGTCACGTCAATTTTAACTGGAAAGATTTTTTCAAAAACAAGAAGACAAATGTGGCAGAGTCAACAATCCGGAGACTGTACCGACCACCGAGCAGTTGATGCTCGGGGACTGGTCGACCAGTCTATCAACTCGGATGCCAAGGACTGCACCGACCACCGAGCACTTGATGCTCGGGGACTGGTCGCCCAGTCTATCAACTCGGACGCCAAGGACTGCACCGACCATCGAGCATTTGATGCTCGGGGACTGGTCGCCCAGTCTATCAGCTCCGAACTTTAATATATCGCACTAACCATTGAGCGCTCGATGCTTGGGGATTGGTCGTCAAACAATTGTACACCCGGGGACTGGTCGATTAGTCTATTCAATTGCTGATGAACTAGTAAATTCATTTTTAATTTTTTAGACCTTGCTACAAGGCTCATACTTCGCTTTCCAGCAAGCTCGGGGACTACATCGGTACGATGCATCTGGCGATGCATCTCAGTTTCAGAATTTCTTCGAGGACTTTTCTTTTGACCCTGGCACCACGTGCCTACGTCACCTCCTACCAGGCTCGGGGACTAAGTGGGCACACTTCACCTTGCGGTGAATATGCTTCCTTTTTTGAGGTTTATACTTTTCTTAAAAGTAAAGTGGGCACACTTCACCAGGAAAGAAATCTTTTTTAATTTAGAGCACCATGCATTCTTCGAACAATCAGCTTCTTCGATGTCAATATTGATCAACTGTCTTTTGAGTTGGTCAAAGTACCGTTGCAACTGTTTGGGCGACTCTTTTGTTTACTGAAGACGTCAAGCCTCACTGGTCGAAGAAGCCCAAGACGACGTGTTACATCACAATACATGGTGCTCGGGGACTAGCTGTGGGGGTATAGACCCCTATACCCTTACGGCTAGACTTGGGCCAGGAGGCTTGGCCCATTACGAGACAAGCTCAAGGTTTGATCCGACAGCTTGGAGTTTCGCGCAAGGAGACAAGACGTGGAGATCAAGCAGGATTCTAGTCGGTTAGAATAGGAATTGATATTGAACTATCTATAGCAATTGTAACCGACTAGGATTAGTTTCCAGATCTGTAACCCTGCCCTCCGGACTATATAAAGAGAGGCAAGGGACCCCCCTAGGACATCATATTCTCTCAACACAAATCAATACAACCAGACGCAGGACGTAGGTATTACGCCAACCCGGCGGCCGAACCTGGATAAAAAGCTTGTCCGTGTCTTGCGTCACCATCGAGTTCGTAGTTTGCGCACCGTCAACCGATAAACTACTACCGTGGGTATACCCCAAGGTAGACTGCCGACTAGCTTTCGTCGACAAGGATTCACCGTCGTCAATTTGAGGTCCATGGGCATTGACGAAAGCTTTCCAATAGACCTGGTTTGACCTCAACATCATATCGATAAGGTCTCCAAACCATCACGATAAGTTGTCATTGTTTCTGCTAAAAGTTGTGTCACCGTCATGGGATTGATGTTCACCCTTATGACCTTGGTCCAAGTTCGAGCACGCCCTAAGGAGATGGAGAACACACCAAGCCCTTGATGCCCTCCTCGTTGGCCACCTTAGGAGGCTGGTATGGACATTCAAGTCAAGTTGGAGACCCACTCTACCTCAGGTTTGAGTCATCTCAGACTTTAGCAGCCTGTAGTAAAACGGATGCCTAGGTCACATACGAACTCTGTTCTCGATAATCCATATATGGATAGAAAAAAATTTGATAAGTTAACTAATGGCACTGGTCTCATATAAACAAATAGAATGAATGGGGATCACCAAAAAAAATTGATATCTAGAATCTGTTAGAACCCTATGTTGTCGTCTTTTGGTCAGTTGGGCTTAGTAACATGTTGGGACACCTTATAGACGTTAATAGAAGTCCTTGGATGCCCCTTAGGCTATATAATTAGTAGTTGTCGTCCACGCTATGGTTTGAATTTTGCTTTAGATCAATCTATCTTTGAACAATTGCCCTTATCGGTTTGTGAAACCCCAAATTCGAGTGCTTAATCATGTATCCACAATTGTCACTATATTTCAGTTATGTGTTATCTTATTCTTGCTTGTGTTCTTCGGTTTGTAGTAGGGATTAGCCTTTTTAGCGAGGATTGTGACATGGTTAATAACCAGGAAAGACATGGTGAAAGGTTGGAGGTGTCATGGCAGGGCCTTGCATAAGTTGAAAATGCATGCGTCCAACATCTCCATACTTGCCAGGCGCCAGATGCCTGATAGCATATGTCTGGTAGCATGTGCCTGGTAGGTAGGTCAGGACATCAGTTCGCATTGCCCGAATGTTGACCTAGGTATGTGTCAGGTCAAAGTCTGGCTCTGGCCACCGTCACTAGATATTTCGAGACCCTAGCAAGCCCCCAAGTCTAGAACAACGTGGCTACATGCATGCTTGAGCTCTTCCTAAATCCTTTCTACAGGGTACACGTGAGCATACCCGATGGGTATAAGCCTCAAGCAATCTATGAGATCGATCAGGCGATCTTTGATCGGCTTTCTCGTACCTAGGACTTAGATACCCCTATGTTAGACTCTCATCAGTGGTTCAGGTCTTTCTCATTTTGAAGCAGATCGATGCATCTCTCTTCACCGAATCGATAGTTACCTTGGAGCTGATCGAAGATCAGGAACCCCATCCCCATCACCAATCATGAGTGACTTTGGTTCAAATAACTAGATTCCACATATCAATTTTTGTTAAATAACTAGATTCTACATGTATATGTCCTCTATTTTGAATATGGGTATAAAATGCAAGAAAAAATTAACATGATAGGTTAGGTTTATGAAGGCTATGTTCAAAAGGTGGGCCTGATTGGCATTAGGAGCCCAGCCAACCATCATGTCATGGCCAATTAAGTTTAATTTTGGTGTGGAGTGAGGAAACACGCTCTAAAAGTGTTCTTGACCATTGGATGCAAAGTATGCTTTCTCCAGACGGTGAATTACGTCTTTTCGTAGATTGAAGAGCCCACAAGTCATGTCCAGAAGATCTCCAAGTAGTCCCACCACTTTACACTTTATAGACCCCACTAGAAGAAGAAGGAAGCCTCCCCGCGTAGTTAGCATGGAGTGCAATCTTGTCTTTTTACGTGAGCCCTCCACACTAGCAAGGTGATATGTGAAGCCATGTACGTGAAAATAGGTGGAGTTGGTAAAAAAAATAAGAATTTTTTGCTCTTTGATGATAAATTTATACTCATATGTCTAGAAAAGAATATAATTTTAGTATAGTACCAAATTAAAATATATAATTATAAATATAAGCAACAATATTTGTGATATCAAATAAGAGCATCTCGATGAGTATTTAAAACAACTTTCTATTTTAATTTTTAGTAAAAGAAAAAGTTTCCTCGAATAATCTCTACTACTAAAAAAGTCACCATGACTCGTCTACCGGTGAAGTCGGATCACATATTCTTTCACCATACGATTTTTTTGTCGCTGACATGTGGCTTCGTGCTCTCTTCCCCGTCTGGCTATCCACTCGCTAGAAGGAAAAGAAAAATTAGAAACCCATGTGCCGCCTGGCTCCAGACGGACTCCGTTGTCGCCGCCACCGCCATCGCCACCTGTGCCCCTCCACTGCCGACGTCGCAGCCCCGCCCCCACCGACACCACGGCCCCACGCCGTCACGCCGCCGCTGAACCCACATCGAGCTGCACTCTCCATCAACAGTTGGCTCCTCCATTCTCGTCCTCACCCGCCTGATTTGCCTCTGGTCTCCTGCCATTGATGAGAGCACACTGTGTCCTAGGATGCTGAGCGGGATTCTAACGCTCTCTCATAGTAGATGAGAGCAGGTCGGGCAGGCCTGGGGCCATCGGGGAGGCGAGGGATCGAGCTCACTATCCGCCATGGACGAGGAGGACGACGACATGGACGGCGCCGATGTTGGTATGGCCGCCACCCTGGACAACACAGTGAAGGTACCACCTATGAATCTGTGTCTATGCTACACCTAGCCTAGGTCCTTGCAGGTTGTTGACCACCTTGGTGTTCATGTAGCTGCAGAAGCTCGACGAGATGAAGTGCAGACTAAAGGAGATGGAGGAGGAGGTCGCTGCCCTTCGCGATACATAGGCCAATGTCACCAAGGCGATGCAAGGTTCTCTTCCTATGCGTTTGCCCATCTTTATCCTCCTTCATGAATCCATCGGAAGGTGTACTGAACCTTTGTCATGCTCCTGTAATTGCAGGTCCTATAGCTGGCAGGCAACACATACAGCTTGTTGTGCGCAACAATGATGAGCTAACCAAGTTTCTTGGTGCCATCACCATGCTGCCGGTAGTGTGTTACTGAACTACGAGACACTACTGCCCAAGAAGGCTGGAGGCAAGGATGAGGCTGATATTGGCTCATCGTAGATTAAATACACCTTTGTGCTAAGCATAATGGGACAAATATGCCAAATTGTCATCAATTTGTCTAGGCATAAATGGAAAGGGAAGGGACGGTTCTTGCAGAGTAGAGGGAAAGGAAAACAAGGCATCCATTTATTTTGAACCATCGAATCAACACCATGAGACATTTAATCTAAATGATATTTACTCTTTATCAGGTTTGGAGCTCCCTTATGGATTTATCTGGTTTTCGAGTCAGATGAATTTGCATGGCATAATAGCATACATGGAGGTCATCATGTGGTTACAGGCTTCTGCAATATGGGTTGTGTGCACAGATTGGAGAGACTTTTTCTGAATAAACGCACATGGATAGCAAGGTCAGAATATTGCAGTAAGAGCATTATTATTTTTTACCAAAGCATCATCACTTTGTTAGAGAACAACTACAACTTTTTGGCTTTCACTATACCATCACTTTGAGCTGGCAGTAGTTCTTTAATTCTTAGTTTCCTTATCCTCACTTTGTTCCCAGGTTGGTCCGGATAAGCTCTGTTTGTTTGAATGGAATCCAATAATAACTGTATTAGAGGGCAAATGAGTCAGTGCACTTATGTTTGAATGAGTGTAGTGCCATTATTAGAAACAGAAATGACTTAACCAGATTAGTGACAATCAGTGTACAACTAGACTTCTGAAAAGAATTCAGCTCTAACTCAACACAAATACTTTCATCAGTGGTACTTGTTCCATTGCCAACATATCTTTGGGAGGCCAAATTTTTTGCTTGAGTATCAGCTTGGATCCTTTGTTTTCCTGGGAAATCATAATGGTCCTGCACAATGTCAAAAGTCCACTCACCTTTTTTTAGAACATTTAAGTGAGAAACATTTTGAGATCAAATGAATAGCAGCATTATGTTGCCATATATTGTTTCAAATGAATAGCAGCATTATCTTGTATTTTTGCTCGAGCAAACTAGCATAGGGATTCATGTTGCTAGGTTTCAGAACGACTATTTTAATATTTTTTAACCTGAGTCTCTGATATTTACACACTACACAGTTCATCGATTTTTTCTCAAGATACCTATGAGATTCCTGGAGTGCTTCACCACCTATAATCTGACAATTACTTATACTAATGTCCTATTGGTTGCCTGAAACTCATCAAGTCGTTCTCTCATCTGTACTCAAGTTCTACATCACTTGTCGTCTCAAACTTAGTCATGTCTTTCACTTATCGGTACTCAACTTTTATGCATGTGCAATGAATCGTTCGGATATGGAAATGACTTCAAAAGTTGTTTCTTTTGGCTCCACGGTACAATTTAGTAAGAGAAATATTCAACTGACAACCTACATCTAAGAATGTCTATTTGTGGCCAATAACACAAGTTACCAAGTATCGACGAACCTCCATGTTAAGGAGAAGGTTACAGAGACCAAAGTTGCTTTGGAGCTTTATTTACACTAGATAAAGTAGTACTCTCCTTTAGTAGATTGGAGAATACACGATCAAGATTTTGATGCCATATAATGGGAGACTACAATTTCTATGGGCGACGAAGGAATACTAGCATAAAGTTTATTTGTGCACAAATTTATCTCATTGTACAATTGATTATCAAAAGAATTAACATGTTACCTTTGTTCAATTTACAATGCTACTACTAAATGTCACTTCTAAAATGGTAAAATAGTAAAATTGGGGTAGCGATATAACACACATTCATACATATGCTATTGTGGTAATGTTTTTTATCATTGCAACGCATGGGCATTTACCTAGTTTGATTAAAAAACTCATCAAAATTAAAAGGTTGTCAAAAATATTCTTTCTTATTTGTAGGTTTCCATAGTCAAGAGGAACTATGTATATGTTCCCCATCGAGGAGATTAAAGTAAATTAGACGCATGAGTAAATTACGAAAAATAAAGAATCCAATAGAGGTTTCAAAAAAGTTTCATTCCTATTTAATATAGTGATTGTGACACATCATTAAATTTACTGACAACTTATTTATGAAGAGATAGATAGAAAACTCACCAGCATAATTACCAACACAAAAGCTAATGCGATTGTCTTGTGTCATGAATATATCTGAGCAAATTGAGCTCGGCCCAACCCAGCCCATGGGTCCCACCCAAGCCCGATGGGTTTTGACCCGCCCATGAATCTTACTAGACACGTGTAATACCCGATTTTAAGGACAAAATCAGATACGCACCATATGTGAGTTTTAGAAGTTAAATCCCACATATAGCAACAAATAAAGGGTAATATCAAAAGACAATGCATAAATATATAACGTACTTAGTATAAAAGAGATAACCTTAAGCAGCAAACAACGGAAGATAACTCCAAACTTCAGGTATTAACTCCACTCTACAGGATCCAAACTGACTGGTTGATCACAAACCCAAAACTTCTCCTGAGGGGTGTGGGGAAATAGCAAGAGTGAGTCCATGACGAACTCCACAAGTATAGTAACTAGATTGTATAGCTCCCACAATATCATGATCAATGTGACATAAATAATGTAGAGCATTAAACAATAAATAATGAATATTATAACATGACAAGAATCATCACCCTTAATGCAAGAATCCCCAAGGCCGCTCCTGACCGTAAGCTCGGCTAGTATACTAGTTTTTAAACACTCTGCAGAGGTTGTATATCTTTACCCATGAGTCATGATTTACCCTTTCACCCGAGGTAGCTAGTCTCTTAACCCTCTTCCTAGAGAGGTCGGCAGGGATCACTATGAAGTCTTTCAAAGGTTCGAACAAGTTAGGGCCGCTTGGTTTCATTAGTCAGTCCATGTGATCCACCCGCGGGAATCCACGGTCTCCTATTCCCCAATTGCGTCACAACGGGTAACCGCTAACGAGCTAGAAAAATTACTCATACTTAACTAAAGCCAGAGCCATTATAGCCCTCATGGTTGCACTGTTGTCCCGGTTATCAATTACAGATAAATCATCAAGTGGCTAAAAAGTCATTTTTATCATTTATTACTTAGCATTAATCTAGTCACAAGATCATGGTCACAGAAATAAAATTCAAATGCTATACTTGCCTTAATCCAATTGCTCTTGTTGATCTTGCTAACTCTGCTGGTCCTACTTGTTGCCAAAGCTCTGATTTTGATCACCAAAAACTGCTCTCCATCTAAACTTGATCATCGATCACCAACATACAACAATCGAAGACAAACATACACGAAGCAAATAAGACTACAATTAGAACAGTACACCAATCATATAAAAACAGTATAAAAAGTTTATAAAAAGATTCTACGCATCACGACGATCACACGAACGTAAAGATCACGAAAATCGGAGCTAAAACGGAAAAGTTATGAATTTTCTAAGATTTCCTTTAGAAAAAATAATTAATTAATTAGGGTCACGAATATAAAAAGTTTCAAACTGAGAAAACAGTGTTACTAACATGTAGAGCTCATTAATACAAATCCAACGCAATTTGAATGGGTCAAAACGGAGTTAAGATGAATATTTTATGAGCTAAACAAAATTAGTGGTAAACTTGTAATTATAGAAAACGTATTTTTAATCTAAACCAAGTTGTTTACGTTTTCCAAACTGAAAGGCAAAGTGATTGGGGCTCACGTTGGTGGACAGGGAGCAGGTTCACAGGCAGCAACACTTTCTTGGAGTTATAGCAACGCCGGAGCAACCGACCGTTCGTAGATGTCGTGTATAGGCGAGACGATGGCGATCACATTGTAGAGAAGAAAATATAATTTTATTTTACTACCTTAGAAATTCTCAAATTAGAGGCTTTCCATATGGTAGTCTTTGGTGTGCTTTGCCTAAGAGGTTGGTATATATATATATATATAGAAAGAGAAATTTCTCACTTCCACGTCAACTAGCGATATGGTACTAATTGATTTGCAACCTTCATCTTTATTAATAGGCCTAATTAATTATTAAAGCCAATTAGTAAATACGTGGTCTTTGGGATTTATTATGGGCTTTGACGTTGGAAAAAAATAGGAAGAGGTTTATTATTTTCGGAATTAATTATTTTCAAAATAATTTTATAAAAGTCCGAAATTAGTACTTAAGCCACGAAAAATACTCCAGAAGCTCCGAAAATTCAGAAAAAAAATTCTCAGAGATATTATAGAACATGAGGAACCCGAATAAAGTTTTTAGAGCTTATGATAAGATTGTTTGGAGCATCTAAAATTAGATCATGCTCAAAGAAAAGTGAGAACAGAAGATAGAAAAATTTCTGAAAAGTTTATAGAGATTGCTAGATGGACGAGGAACTAAAAAAAGTGCTTTGAGTGACAAAGAAAAGATTTTAAGAAGCTCCTAATAAAAATTTGAGGTTAGAAACAAAGAATTTGGTTATAGATAAAGATAATGATGTACTGACCAAGGAAGATCGTTCTACTAAACAAAATTTTAAAAACTTTGCTTAGTCTCGACACACAAAGGAGCAACAAACGAACCTCACATAAAACATATGTACCAGCGTGTATGCACAACAACGTTGCTAAACCCTATGATGAATTTTAATTTAAGGAAAAATTTCATTTTACTATATTTTTATGAGCACAGAAATACAAAATAAATTATTTTAGCTCTATTTTCAAAGAAGCAAAAATTAGGGTGTTACAATTCTACCTCCTTAAGATGAATCTCGTCCCGAGATTCGGAAGATGGTGATCAAAGAAATATGGATACTCTACCTTTGGATATTGTTCACTTCCTCGAGTAGTTCCCTCTTCTTAGGAAAGATTTCGCCTTACTATACCCTGACAAACTAACTTGCTCAACTAATTCCAAAATTGTTGATGGTTACTCCGAAAAAACCTTTAGATAACTCTAATCACTAGTCAACCTTTTCTTGTTAGTCATAACTATAAATCTCTTTCTTCCTATGTCATCAATGCCAGCTTGTCTCGGGTATGTTGAAGTTTGAAAGTCTAAAAAGATGATAGCTCAAAGCGAATACCAATCCTAACGATTACCTGAGCTCCTTGTAGATGATCCAATAAGCCACTGATCCCAAGCGTGGGATACATGCACTTGGATAGACTTCACGACTATAGGGATGACAGATTTCCTCCAAGTTAGGTGATAGAACTATGAAACCTCCGCCTTTCAACTTCTTTAACTTGGCTACCCCTCTTAAGAAAAGATCAACTAGGGAACCAAAAGGTATCTTGAACCTTCTTCTAGATAAGTTAACTAGCATTGAGACCTTCTCACAACTTATGTGTAAGGAAAAAACAAGTATCCTGAAATTTTCTCGCGCTATGGAAAACACCAGGGCAGTAAAACACATAACTCTGATTCTGTTAATCCAATAGAGTTATAGCTTATAGTGTTAGAAAGCTTATCAAATTCCCTACAACTTTCTTGTAGAATACGTCCTTAGGTTCTGTCTTTAAGCTTAGGTAAAACAGCTGACAATGTCTTAGCACATCATATCTCGGTCTCCATAAATCCTTTGGTGATGATCCTTACATTGTTAAAAAGCTTATAAAATCCTCTACAATTTTTGTATACAACTTTTTCCCAGATTCTGAAGTTAATTTAGCTGAAAATGGAAAATACCAGATCTATCTAGATTTTGAAACAGAACAGAAACATCCAATTGTAAATATTATATCTCGGGTTATACTTATCCAAATAAATTCCAGATTATACCGTTGGAAAGCTTAGAACATTGTCTACAACTTTTATATAGAACATGTTTCCAAATTCTATAGCTATATTTGTCTAAAACAGTGGGACCCCAAAACTGGTCCAGATTCCTGACAGCACATCTGTATTCTCTTGTGATTTTTGTAACTTCCAAACCATTATAGCTATGAGGGTGATTCTTGCGTTCATAGAAAAATCTTGAAGTCTAGTTGTTCCTAGAAAAATTTAAGACACTTTGCACGATCAGAACTTGAGATACACCAGAATCATTGCAGACAGCTCCATAAATCAGCAAGAGACAGATACAAGAGATAGCCAAACCCAACTAGTTATTTCATTACTCCTTATGCCTTAAGCCTATAAACTAAATGAAATTGTGAAGAAATCCCACAAGATCATTACAATCATTACACAGATCCAAATCAAGCATAAGCATAATGACAAACCAACTAAGCATTAAAGGTTCACACTTCACTCAACTTGCGATACTATCGTTCTCTTTATAGTAAAGGTAAAGATCCTAAAACACGCAAGAAGGTGATAAGAAAAGGTTATAAAAGCATCTCAAAGCAAGGAGTGAGGATGAAAACAAAGACTTTTAAAAATAAGCAACAAGGTAGAGATATATAGCAAGGGTAGAGATATAGTATAGAGGAAAATACCAAGGTTTATAGAGCAATGGTGTTATAACAATTTTAACGCCTTAAGACGACCAATTTCTAACTAGGCTTGCGTCTTAAAGTCAGCATTGCTTTGATACTACTTTGTAATACCCGATTTTAAGGACAAAATCAAATACGCACCATATGTGAGTTTTAGAAGTCAAATCCCACATATAGCTATAAATAAAAGATAATATCAAAAGACAATGCATAAATATATAACACATTTAGTATAAAAGAGATAACCTTAAGCAGCAAACAACGGAAGATAACTCCAAACTTCGGGTATTAACTCCACTCTACAGGATCCAAATTGATTGGTTGATCACAAACCCAAAACTTCTCCTGAGGGGTGTGGGGAAATAGCAAGAGTGAGTCTATGTCGAACTCCACAAGTATAGCAACTAGATTGTATAGCTCCCACAATCTCATAATCAATGTGACATAAATAATGTAGAGCATTAAATAATAAATAATGAGTATTTTAACACGACAAGAATCATCACCCTTAATGCAAGAATCCCCACGGCCGCTCCTGACCGTGAGCTCGGCCAGTATACTAGTTTTTAAACACTCTACAGAGGTTGTACATCTTTACCCATGAGTCATGACTTACCCTTTCTCCTGAGGTAGCTAGTCTCTTAACCTCCTTCCTAGGAAGGTCGGCAGGGATCACTATGAAGTCTCTCAAAGGTTCGTCTAACAAGTTAGGGCCGCTTGATTTCATTAGTCAATCCATGTGATCCACCCGCAGGAATCCACGGTCTGCTATTCTCCAATTGCGCCACAACAGGTAACCGCTAACGAGCGAGAAAAATTACTCATACTTAACTAAAGTCAAAGTCATTATAGCCCTCATGGTTGCACTGTTGTCTCGGTTATCACTTACAGATAAATCATCAAGTGGCTAAAAAGTTATTTTTATCGTTTATTACTTAGCATTAATCTAGTCACATGATCATGGTCACAGAAATAAAATCCAAATGCTATACTTGCCTTAATCTAATTGCTCTTGCTGATCTTGCTAACTCTGCTGGTCATACTTGTTGCCAAAACTCTGATCTTGATCACCAAAAACTGCTCTCTATTTAAACTCGATCATCGATCACCAACACACAACAATCAAAGATAAACATACACGAAGCAAACAATACTACAATTAGAACAGTATACCAATCATATAAAAACAGTATGAAAAGTTTATAAAAAGATTCTACGCATCACTACGATCACACGAACGTAAAGATCACGAAAATCGGAGCTAAAACGGAAAAGTTATGAATTTTCTAAGATTTCCTTTAGTCACGAAAATAAAAAATTTCAGACTGAGAAAATAGTGTTACTAACATGTAGAGCTCATTAATACGAATCCAACGCAATTTGAATGGGTCAAAACGGAGTTAAGATGAATATTTTATGAGCTAAACAAAATCAGTGGCAAACTTGTAATTATAGAAAATGTATTTTTAATCTAAACCGAGCTGTTTACGTTTTTCAAACTGGAAGGCAAAGTGATTGGGGCTTACGTTGGTGGACTGGGAGCAGATTCACCGGCAGCGACGCTTTCTTGGAGCTACAGCAACGCCGGAGCGGACGACCGTTCGTAGATGTCGTGTATAGGCGAGACGATGGCGATCACGTTGTAGAGAAGAAAATATAATTTTATTTTACTACCTTAGGAATTCTCAAATTAGAGGCTTTCCATATGGTAGTCTTTGGTGTGCTTTGTCTAAGGATATATATATATATATATATATATATATATATATATATATATATATATATATAAAAGTGCTATTCTACACCCTAGATGTAGAACCAAAGTGTTATATTGAAAAAAATCAGTATTGTCCAGTACCCGTGTTTCAGTATTGTTTAGTATTTTGTGGTCCTGGGTGTACGACTAGGTGATACTGAACGTTGTTCAGTACTGGTCAGTATTTTTTCTACTCAGTTTTGACTTGCGGTGTAGAATAATATTCTACACCTAGGGTGTAGAATAGCGCTACCGTGTATATATATATATATATATATATATGAAGAGAAACTCCCCACCTCCACGTCAACTAGAAATATGGTACTAATGGATTTGCAACCTTCATCTTTATTAATAGACCTAATTAATTATTAAAGCCCATTAATAAATACATGGTCTTTGGGATTTATTATGGGCTTTGACGTTGGAAAAAAAATAGGAAGAGGTTTATTATTTTCGGAATTAATTATTTTTATAGATAAAATAATTCTAGAAAAGTTCGGAAATAGTAGTTAAGCCACGAAAAATACTCCAGAAGCTCCGAAAATTCGGAAATTTTTTGTCAGAGATATTATAGAACATAGAGAACCCGAATAAAGTTTTTAGAGCTCATGATAATATTGTTTGGAGCATCTAAAAATTAGATCATGCTCAAAGAAAAGTGAAAACAGAAGATGAAAAAATTTCCGAAAAGTTTGTAGAGATTGCTTGATGGACGAGAAACTAAAAGAAGTGCTTTGAGTGACAAAGAAAAAATTTTAGGAAGCTCCTAATAAAAATTTGAGGTTAGAAACAAAGAATTTGGTTATAGATAAAGATAATGATGTACTAAGGAAGATCGTTCTACTAAACGAAATTTTAAAAACTTTGCTTAGTCTCGACACACAAAGGAGCAAGAAACGAACATCACATAAAACATATGTACCAGCATGTATGCACAACAACGTTGCTAAACCCTATGATGAATTTTAATTTAGAGAAAAAATTCATTTTACTATATTTTTATGAGCACAGAAATGCAAATAAATTATTTTAGTTCTATTTTCAAAGAAGCAAAATTTAGGGGTGTTACAACAGGGCCTAGACACAGATATTGCCGCCCAAAAAAAAATTTGAGCCTAAACCTGGCCTCAAATACTATTTTAGCTATTTTTTAGTGTAAAACGCATGGACAACCCGCCCAAGGCTAAGCCTGACCCAAATAACTAGGCCCAACTTGCCTAGTAAGACAATCATAGATGGGATTTTTTTCCCTCAAAATAACTGATCTGACTCGAAAAATACTTAGGTCGAGTCATGAAACTCTCCACTAGGACTACCTAAAAGACAAAAACTATTAAAAGAGTTATTTTGAAACTAGTATTAAAAGAGGTTTGGTTGGTTAGAAATAGTTTGAGGTTCCTATTAAAAATCGTTTAGACAACTACTGTAGATAACTATCGGAGAGGAGGGGAAAATAGATTAAAGTTGCTACTTACTTTATTAACTCTCTAAGCTTATTGATTTAGCAAGTTAATTATAGGAAACACCTAGAATTAAGTGTTATTAAACTTGTCATGAGATGAATTTTTATAGTATAATTTATTTAGAATCATAAATATTAATATTTTATCTATATATATACTTGGTTAAGATTTAAACATTTTAACAAGAATGTATCTAGAATTGTATTTTTTATGTAGGTACTGTAGTAAATTTGTTTGAGAGAATGTCTTTTGTGTTAGAAATAATCATGACTTGAATTAGTTTTAAGTCTTTGCATCTCGTATATATTAGTCACGTTATGTGTTAACGTGTTTGGGTTAGTTGTGGCTGGACACGTGATGAGTTCACGTTGTGTGGCCGGAGTCCTGCATGTAGTTTGTTAGAATTGCATTAGGCAAGGGTGATCGAGTCTAGAGGCAAGTCGTTGGCGGTTGAGCGCATGCAAAGCAGGCTAAGCGAGAAGGATGGAGACCCATTCTTGCGGAGGAGTATGTGGCTCACGAACGCAAGAGACTAGGTCCTCCAGAGTGTCGTGCGTACGTGCGCATGAAGCTCGCAGAGTGGGTGCGTGGGCACTGCGTCGCTACGAGTATAAATTAGCTGTGTAGGCTCGTGTCTTGTTGAGTCGAGTTGTGTATCTTCTAGTTAATAAAGCCAACATACAGGCCGTTCAGCGGCCGGGGCGTTCGTCGCCGGCAATACTCGTGTCCACTGTTCATCTTCCACCTCTGTCTCCTCTCGTGTGTGTGTGTGCGTGAGTGCAGTTCGTGCTGCGGAGGTCTAACAATTGGTACCAGAGCCGGTGTATGTACTACGGAGGTTCCATCAGTCCACCACGACAACCGCCAAAGAAGAAGCGTGTGATCCCACGCAGACGACCGGCGGCAACGGCGATGGCCCATGGTGATGAGAAGGGTGAAGCCAGCTCGCCGCGTACGGTCGTGGTGGAGCGCGGTTTTGGTGGCGTTGATATCCGAAGCTGACGAAGACGAACTATCGCGAGTGGGCGCTCGAGGTGCAAGTCAATCTTAAGGGCATGGAGCTCTGGGATGCCGTGGAGGGCGGCAACGCCGAGCGCGGCAAGGATCGACGGGCACTGGCTGTCATCCTACGCGGCGTGCCGCCGGAGATGAAGCCTGGCCTCGTCGTGAAGAAGACGGTCAAGGAGGCTTGGGAGGCGATCAAGTCGCTGCGCGTGGGAGACACGCGTGTACAGGAAGCCAAGGCGCAGCACCTCCTCAAGCAGTTCGAGAACGCGGCGTTCAAGGATGGGGAGGCGATCGACGACTTCGCCGTGAGGATCGGCTCCATCGCCGCGGAGCTGCGCGAGTTGGGGGAGGACATGGAGGACGAGCGCGTCGTCAAGAAGATGCTGCGGGTTGTGCCATCCAGGTTCAACCAAATTGCATGCTCTATCGAGATGTTCGCAGATTTCAAGAAGATGTCGTTGGAGGAACTCGTCGGCAGGCTGCGCATGGCGGAGGAGCGTTGTGGGGGCGTCGTGTTTGGAGGCGAGCACACCGGGCAGCTGCTTCTCACGGAGGAGCAGTGGGAGGCGCGTCGTCAACAGCGTCGCAACAAGGACAGTGCACGTACGGGCGATGCACGGAACAGCCGTGGTGGTGGCCGCGGCAGCGACAACGATGATGACGGGAGCAGTAGCACCTACTCCGAGTACGGCGAACGCAAGTCCAAGAACAAGAAAGGCAAGTGCTACAACTGCGGCGAGCGAGGACATTTCTCTCATGAATGTCCCAAGAAGAAGCAAGAAGCAGGAAGAGGCGTTGCTTGCGACAGCTGATGACGAGCGGCCCCTTATGTGATGATGCGTTGAGTGCGCAAGTCAAGATTAGGGGAGGCAATGTTAGAAATAATTATGACTTGAATTAGTTTTAAGTCTTTGCATCTCGTATATATTAGTCACGTTATGGGTTAACGTGTTTGGGTTAGTTGTGGCTGGACACGTGATGAGTTCACGTTGTGTGGCTGGAGTCCTGCATGTAGTTTGTTAGAATTGCATTAGGCAAGGGTGATCGAGTCTAGAGGCAAGTCGTTGGCGGTTGAGCGCATGCAAAGCAGGCTAAGCGAGAAGGATGGAGACCCATTCTTGCGGAGGAGTATGTGGCTCACGAACGCAAGAGACCAGGTCCTCCAGAGTGTCGTGCGTACGTGCGCATGAAGGTCGTAGAGTGGGTGCGTGGACACTGCGTCGCTACGAGTATAAATTAACTGTGTAGGCTCGTGTCTTGTTGAGTCGAGTTGTGTATCTTCTAGTTAATAAAGCCAACATACAGGCCGTTCAGCGGCCGGGGCGTTCGTCGCCGGCAATACTCATGTCCACTGTTCATCTTCCACCTCTGTCTCCTCGTATGTGTGTGTGCGTGAGTGCAGTTCGTGCTGCGGAGGTCTAACATTTTGAACGTCCGCCTTCCCGATCCGACGACATCGAGACCGAGAAGCCTTTCACTGCTCATGCTGCTGCTCCGGGTGCTGCTCCGGCGCCGGCGACCCTCCCCGTCCCCACCGCAGGATTCTTCACCTGCTCCGGAAGCAACGCCACCGCGCCTCCTCCTCCGCGGCCTCCTGGTGCGGATGGCCCCGCAACGAGCCAGGGCAGGAGAGCTCGCTGGCGCTGGGGCTGCGGGTCGAGCGGGCGGCGTCGGTCGGCACGGCCATGCGGGGCTGGATGGCCGACGGCCGCGCCGTGCACCGCGGCCATGTATTCCACGCGGTCAACCGCCTCCGACGACACCACCCTGCAGGTGCCCCTTTTCCCCACTTCGCCTCTGTCCGTTCATCGCATTCCCTGCCCCTCACATGAGAGCTTTCCTTGGTGATTGACGCGAATTGAGCTGAGCAGTGACATGAAATTTCCAGGTTTCTTTGCGCTCCCTTCTGTCAGTGCTCTTGTGTTCTGCTGATTTCTGTACTTGTTCACAAATTCGGTGCAAAGCTTATTTTGAATGGTACTGGTTCACTTCCACCTTTAGTTGCTTGATTACTTCCACCTTCTAGTTAGCTATCACCATGGAACTAGCTTCTCTTTATTCGTGCTTGGACAATGTACAAGTAGTGGTAACTAAATTAGTCATAAGGTCTCCCTACCTTCTAGTATTTCCTCAGGATGTGACATTTTTTTTCTTTTATTTTCCTTTCCACAGGTAATGGAATGGATCGTGAGAGAGAGAGAGGCTCTACAAGCTGAGTGAGCCTGATTACTCATATCTGCTGGAGTTCACAGCTAAAGTCCACGGCATTTCTGAAGGCAAAAGCCTCTTCCTTTGTGTGCCTCAAGAATACCAGAAAGAGCTCCTCTACAATAGCCTTTGTCATGGCTGCGTTAGATCTGGGTCTCATTAAGCATTCATACGCTTACATGAGGAAGATGAGAGAATTGTCCCTGCCAATCTCGCCTTATGTTTACAACCGCTTGATCATACTTCATTCATCACCCATCCGGAGGAAAACTATATCCAAGATCTTTTATCAGATGAAAGCTAATCGTGTGATCCCTCTCGCCTTATGTTTACAACCGCTTGATTATACCACTTGATCATCTTTAGCTATGTGGCCAAAGAGCTTTAGCATAAGCAGTCAAAAAACAAGTGTTTAATCGTTTCATTACATTCACAGAAACAACACCTTTGACTCTCAGACCAATTCCTCTTAGCTATGTTGTCTTTAGTTAAAATGACACCACTTAGAAGATACCAAAGAAAAATCTTAATCTTCAGAG
This sequence comes from Sorghum bicolor, assembly GCF_000003195.3. Taxonomy (NCBI): domain Eukaryota; kingdom Viridiplantae; phylum Streptophyta; class Magnoliopsida; order Poales; family Poaceae; genus Sorghum; species Sorghum bicolor. Next base: position 15,410,695 of record NC_012872.2, read on the forward strand.
GTAACTTCAACTTTCATATGAATTTGTTAATGAAAGGTGCTCCATGATTAATTAGATATTGATACATAGGGCGTACTGAAAAATGATCGTGTTTATGTAGGTCCTAAATAAAAGTATCTCTTTCATCAGAAAGTTGAGCATCAGCTAATTTAGCTACTAGGTTATTCCAAGCTATAATTTATTCCCATCAAGTGCTCTTTGAAATGATACATTAAGTGGCTCCTGGTATATATAATGTATTCCCATCAATTTATTCACAATTTTCTGGCATGTCTAATATAGTGAATGTACAATGCGGAAATTGAGTATATTATACATCTCTTTAAGAGGTTTATAGGGAAAATCCAAGTGCCCACCCAAAAATTTGTTTGTGAACCATCTCCTATTTTGAAAGATCCACAAACTAGAAAAATCTGTCATGAGACTTTCAAAAGACCTTTTCAAAATTGTGCATCACCAGGTTTAAACTGAACCTCTGATAAACATTTTTAAACACAGATATTTATTTCTGAGCAAGAGACTGGCAGGTCCCTTCCTCATTTAGTAGTTTATAAAGAGGAGAGCCACTTGCTAAGCATGGTAATTAAGTTATCTGCCAGCCTGCCACGCACAAATTTGATGGAAGGGCAACTTAAGACCAATGCGCAATAGCTAACCCATACAGCTCGGCTCGTGTAAATTCAATCAGATCTGGTACAGCATGAGAACCTAAACATGGCTACGGATCATGCATGGTGTCATCTTGTTGCACCGCACTTATTATTTCTGTCGTTAATTATATACGCAACTTAAATTTTTTCTGTATATATGCCTACCTATCTACCTCTTGCAACGAATACAATACTCTATATAGCAGCATATCCACTAATATAAGATCGACTTTGTACCGACTTGCTGCCCAATAATTAGCTAGCTCCAGCAGATAATTAACAATTATCCATCATCGATCAGTTGATGAGACCGCTGGTGAACGGCACACCGGTTTGGGGCAGCCAGAAGTCCCCGAGCACCATGTTGCCGACGGTGAAGTTGGCGGCGTCCGCGGTGCCGTTCAGCACGTGGAAGCCCGGCCATGCCACCCTCCTGCTGGTGTCCGCGCCGGGGCCGGAGTTGTTGTACTCGGCGTAGAAGAGCGTGCTGAGCGCGTAGTCGCCGTCCCACGGCATCCACCCGGCGGGGTCGACGAGCGCGTCCACCTCCGACTGCATGATCACCGTGCGGGAGTAGAGCTTCCATGGCCGCCCCAGGTAGGTGGCGACGGCGAACGCCGTGTTGGCGGCGAGCTCGGGCGCGGCGGCGACGGTGCAGCCCTGGAGCGTGGTGCCCGTGTTCTGGTTCGGGTCCGTGCGCCCCTGCGCCGTCACCGTGTTGCTCTGCCCCTGCATCGGCAGCCTGGAGTAGAGGTTGCAGTCCTGGAACACCACCGCCGCGTTGCCGAACACGTAGTCCACGGTGCCGTAGACGTCGCAGCCGCGGTAGAACTGCCGGAGGGAGTGCGTGTACAGCGTGTCCTGGTACGCCTCGAAGCTGCACTGGTAGAACGTCGACAGGTCCGCGCCGGAACGCAGCGCCACCGCCTGGTGCTTCGCCGGACCCGCCGTGTTCCGGAACGTCATGTTCACCGCCACGAACCCTGTCCCAACAACAGCTGCATTGCATTGCATATGCATGCCGAATTTCCGAGGCGTAAGGTAGGTAAACCTCAACTTAGATTAGAAGAGTCAATATGTATATTCATTCGCCTTTTGACTAAAATAGTTTTCTTGGCACCGAGTCACCGACCGACGCGCCAAACTAACCAAATGAAGACACTAGCAACTCATGAAATGAACTAACAAAAGTACGTCGACGCTCACCGAACGTTGCGGAGTTGAAGGTCGTCCAGCCGTCGACGACGCTCCGGTTGCCGGTGACCACCGACAGGCCGATGCCGTCGCCGATCATCATGACGTACTTCTTGTTCTTGGGCACCACCACATTCTCCTGGTACACGCCCGCGGGCACGCGTATGACGAAGTAGCCGGTGCTCCCGCCAAGGTTGGTCGGCGCCGCCGCCACGGCCTCGCCGATGGTGCTGTAGTTCCCCGCGCCGCTCGGGTCCACCGTCACCTCGCCGACCACCGAGACCGCGGCCGCGACGCCGTCGAGCGCCATCCTGCGGACCATCTCGTCGTCGGTGGCGTCGAACAGCCCCCTCCCGTGGCCGCCGCCATGGCGGGGCGGCTTGGACTTGGACTTGTTAGCCTTGGCCGACGAACGCACCCATGCCCTGGTGAAGAGCGACAGCGAGACGCTGTACAGCTTGGTGCTGTTGACCATGGGCACGGCGAGCCCGTTGCGCACGGACCACGCGGCGGCGGCCACCTGCAGGCCGTCGGCGCACGTCTGCTGGTTGGTCAGGATCGCCGACAGCAGCGTCTGCACGTCCTCGGCCTGCGGGTCCAGGAGCGTGCTGTTGCCCGACGTGTTGAGCGTGGCGCCCGCCGACGACAGGAAGTCGATGTTGAGCCCGGAGAGGAGCTGGCAGTCCTGCAGCGCGGCGACGGCGCCGGGGGAGAGGCCGCCGCCGCCGCGGGTGAGGTACCGGTTCACGAGGCCGAGGAACTTGTTGGCGTTGGCGAGGGACTTGGCCACGGAGAAGCGGCCGTAGGTGTAGAGGTTGCTGGTGCCGTTCGACGGGAGCACGGTCCGGCAGAAGTTGGGGTCCGTCGTCTCGTTGCACGCCGTGGACGGCGTCACCGGCGTGGCCGCCGTGTCGGAGCGGACCACGGCGACGAGCAGGGACAGGGAGAGCAGCAGCGCCAGGATGGCGGAGAGCGCAGCAGTGGTGGTGTGGAAGGCCGCTGCTGCCATGGTTGATGGATGTACTCGAGCTTGAGAAGATGGTGAGTGGTGGGACAACCGTGGATCGGATCAAGGTGTCCTTTTATAATGTGGATCCGAGGGCTTCATGGTAATTTTGAGAAGTTGGCAGGTCAAACGTGGGTTGACTAGAGAGGTCCATGTGGCTGTTCATGGAGTCCGGGGTCCCCGCAAGGAAAGCGCGTCTCTGCACCATGAGTTCATGACGGTGGCGACGACAAACCGGCGGCGGCATATGTCCAAAACTCCCGACCTGTATTTCGACTTCGAGCTTGCATTGCATATGGGGGAGGCCACATTTGTCTGGGTTGGGTTGGGTTGGGTTGGTCGGGTTCAAATAAGTTGCTCTCTCTCTCTCTCTGACTCCCTCTCTCTCTTTCTAACACTGAAGCCGGAGTATACCACAACAACACAACGTGCAATACATATATAATACTCTCTCCATCCCAAACTATAACTAGAATTCTAAGAATCTTGAAAAGTCAAAACATCTTAAGTTTAACCAGATTGGCAATCACGTGGTTACTTCCGATATCATTTGAGTTAGGTTAATGGCCATTTGGATTTAGCTTCGTGAATGCAATTTGAATTCCACTTTTAAGGAGGCCGAGTTTCAGTTTTTTTCTTCTTTTGTAGTGACAAAACATACCGACCAATTAATTATAGTGGTCGAGACTATTTAATTCATGACAAAGCTTATTTTATATATCAAATAAGAGAGGAAAAGTACAAAAGACATGTGTATGATACTAACAACATAGAGACATTTAATAATATGTATGGAGTGAAAAGATCAAAATACTAACAATTGATTTCATAAAATACTTATTTAGCTAGAGAATGTGATAATTAAATGACCAGTGAGATCTTTTACTATATATAGTTATATACTCCCTCAGTCCACAAAAGAATGTAACTATGTAATCCTTGCTGGTCAAATTAATTCAAATTTGATGGCATTTATAATATAAAGTATTAACAACACTTATGTGTCCAAATAAATTTATTATGAAAATATATTTTATAACTAATAATCTGATGATTAATATTAGTACTTTTTATGTAAATTTAGTTAAAATTCAATTGGTTTATCAAAAAACGAGAATTATTGTGGATGGAGGGAATATATACGAGTTAGAAAATTGGCATGACTTAGCTAGAAAACACCAAACTAGCTGTACCCTGTGCCACTGATATGGAGCGAGAGGCTAAGGTTAACAGAATTGCATGGATGTGATTATGCAAGGGGTTAAGTGCGCACGCAAGCGTCAAGCATTAACCACCCATGCAGCGCTCAGAACGATGCATGATTAACCCATGCATGCATGGGTGACATGGTGGGTGGCCATTTTTAAACATAATATATGTGCGTTAGTGATGGTGGAACCATGGAAACCTGTTGAAGGATTAAAACATGTTGACATCTGATCTGCCTGCGTCAAAAACCACTGAAATCCCATTTCCTATATCTCTGGTGTGTAACTAACAAGCCCGGCAACTAGTTAATTCGCGAGGTGCGCTCCGGCGGCCGCCATGCATGGCGCCACAAGATCTACGTGCGGACGGTGGATGTGACAGCCACGACAGTTCAGCAACATTAATCGAAGTTTCTGTGTGGTGTGCAGTGTTCCACACAGTTAGGCAACCACTAAGCAGTGGTTGACTCCTAGTGGATTTAGTAGATTACGTGCTTTGTGTGTTCGGTCGGTAGCTAATAGTAATAAACAACGCTAGCTCGTCGTCGTATATATACAATGATTAATGTGAGAGTTCTGTTTTTATATAGCTAGAAACTACACATCAGCAGTTTGTGTAGCGCCATTTCCTGGTGCTCAGTTTTCATGTAAGCTGTGCGTAAGGCTTACTAGTTATTAGTCCTTTCATGGATGCTACTAGAAGCAAGATGACGACCATACGTTTGGTTAATTTAGTTTCCATAATTTTATATTATTTGGTTTCCACGGCTGTGCATGGATGAGCCTTTTCCTGCCTTCCGGGCTTCCGTCATCAAATCAAAGTATCAAATGACTTTGGCGTAGAGTTAATATATTTTTTTGGGTTGAATAATAATATGTCCAATATTGGACTACATAATGTTTGCGACATACTAATACAAGTAATTGTTCGCATAATGCAAGTGATGGGTGGCCAAACACCCTAAGTGGAGATTACGAGACAATATTAAAGGAATTAATTAGAAGATCCAAAGAAGTTCCAAGATATCAAGTGATAGACATTATCAAAGAAGCTAAGCCCCGTTTGACACGGCTTTAAACAGCTTCGGCTCCTTGCTACAGTGCACGGAGGATATATCCAAAGCCGATGAAGCAAAAAGTAATAGCTTTATCCGATTTTAGTTCATTTTAAGGGGACAGATTAAAAACAGCTCTTGCTATATATAGTGTATGAGGGAGTCGAAGCTGGCTGGAGCTCTACCAGTGTGGACCTAATAAATTGAATAAATGCTTGTCAAAATACACTTCCAAATAGTTCTGTGTACGTTCAGAAGCAAAACGCATCATATGCTTTGCCGGAGCGATGACGACTACGGTGACAAGAACCAGTGAGATTATACATACTCGCAAGAATCCAAGGCTTAGTGATGACCACAATGCTTCAGAAAAAACATTTTTTTTATTGAAGAAGTGTGAAAAATACATGAAGTCAACGTTGCACAGAACAGAAAGTCCCGTGATGGACACAAGCTAAGGTGTATTGGATGCTTTCACCATAGCAAAATATTTGTAGACAGGTTGGAGACGGAAGGAAAGGAAAGAAGACCTTCACTGGATTTTTACAATGAAAAGGTCACTATGAGCATCTAATGATCTTGATTTTTAAATTATAAGTTGTTGTTTTAACTTTTTTCATCTATTTTACGATGTATCTGGATATACTATTATATGATATATCTAAATGCAGAGTAAAAATAGATGTACCAAAAAAGTTAAAACGACTTATAATTTAAAACGGAGAGAGTATATAATTGATCTAATTATACTTGTATATGGTATCGTAAATGTTAGCATGTTTTCTTATATAAGTTTAGTTGAATTTAAAATTGCCTGATTACTAAAGAAATGAGAATTGTTCTCTTTTTTTTTACCGAGGGAGTTCTATTTTGGCCTTGCTTAGTTCATGAAATTTTTTAAGTTTGGCTACTGTAGCACTTTCATTTGTATTTGGTAATTATTGTCTAATCATGGACTAACTAAGCTTAAAAGATTCATAAACATATAATTAGTTATTTTTATTTATATTTAATGTTTCATGCATGCGTCCAAAGATTCGATGTGATGGAAAATCTTAAAAACTAATTGCACAGATTACTTTTAACAAGGCGTGCTGGAGCTAGGTTTACGCGAAACTAGAGGTTGGAAGAGCTAGCAATTAAAGTGGCCTTCATGGGGGATATCCGATCTCCAAATGTCACTCAAGTTGCGGTTGCATGTCCCTGCTGGAATGTCTCTAGGTGGTCTACTACTATCCATTAAGTTTGCTCTGTCTATAAAAATCCAGTGGACATTTGGGGCGTCAGAATTCAGAAACAAGCGGAGTGGCCGCGGTTGTTTGTGCTTGATCTGGGTTTTTGTAAAAGCATGGGGCCGGCGGCGCATTGACAGCAAAGCAAGCGACTGATGACTCCCCCGTGGCCAAGGAAGAATATAGGTGATCCTCGACGACGCGGCAAGAGTTTGGCAGATCCGAGAATGTAATCCACCATCCACGTCGACTCTGCGCGCGAGCTAGCTGGGATGCATGATGCATCAATTAATAATGCATGGCACGGTCGTCGTCGTCGATACGTGCGAACGGTCGTCGATGGTGCTGACCGAAGACGCCGGCCGCCGCCAACGTACGTGTGACACCGGATGATACGTAGTGTAGTGTAGATTTAGAAAACAGAAATGTGTGCCTTGGAGCACGTACGGTTTATCGGCTAGGGCGCTGCTAGGGAATGAGACTGCGGGCCTGCGCGTTTCACGCGCGCCGCCGGTTAATCTGGCACCGGCGCACTGCTCTGCACAATGCACACCACACTCCTCGTCGTCTTTAGGGTAGGCAATCATGTGACCCGCGTAGCCGTAGCCGTAGCCGTAGGGAGGCCATGATTGACGGACTCACGTACTAGCTACTTGCTTCCTGGACCTCTCGAAATTGTTTGGACTGGGCTTATATGGTCTCGTGGACCTTAGATTACAAGGTCTCAACTCTCAAGCCGAGACAATGGAGGCCCATGTGTCGCCCAGCCAGGCCCAGGGCAGCTAATAACCAGGCGTCCTCACGGCCCGACACGAACCAGCAGGCGCAGGCGCACGAGATGACGAGAATCTGCCGTGCCGCGGTGCCGGTGCCTGGTGCCTGGTGTGTCGTGGAGACGAGGCGTCGTCCTACCTCCTCGCACCCAACGTTGCGGACTGCGGTCCTGCTGCCCCGGCCGGGCCCGTGGGGCGTGCAGACGCAGCGAGCTGGACCAACCTGGGGTGGGGTGCGGTGGGTGGACTGGATGCTCCCCCGCCCAAACCGAAACGGGGCTGCAGCTGCACGAGTTCGTTTGGGCAGCATGCATGCCCTGTTACAGCCGTCGGTGATCGGACGTACTACTGAGATGATGAGGCTCAGGCTCAGCAACAGATGCGGAGTGCTGCGTCGACGAGACGACCGCCCGGGCACGGCACAGGTGAGGTGACGGATCCGATCAGGCGGCCCCGGGCGGCGCGCGACAACGGCGTTACTCGCCGGTACCAGGGGGAATCCACGGAGGAATTTCACTACAGTGGGGCCGTGCCACAAATTAAAAGTGGTCGACCCAATAATCTGCTGGTCAGATCAGATGGGCCTGCACGATCGAGCCAGGCTTTGCTGCTCCAACTTTACTCGCACACTGCAGACTAATATAGCATACACCCTCCGTCTCTATTTTAATTTAGTCATCTAAATCGTGCCAACCAAATTTTTTTAATATTAACTAAGTTTATAAAAATTATTAGGAACACTTCTATTTCCGAATAAATTTATTATAAAAATAGATTTAATGAATAAATTTACTATGAAATTAAATGTAAGTATGTATTGTAAATATTAATATTTTATTTTATATAGTTTGTTAAAATTAAGTATGTTTGATTTCTCGGAAAATTTGAACGACATATAAAGAAAGACAAAAAAAAAAGTAGGCAGAAGTGTCGGCAACATGTTCCACGTGCTCAACAATGGCTAATATAACCATATATGGCCCAATAATTACATTCGGCTAAAGCTGCTAATGCACAAGAAGGATTTTGGGGCTTTGTTTAGTTCACCTCAAAAATTCAAATTTTTTTTAAGATTCTCCGTCACATCAAATCTTACGTCATATGCATAGAACACTAAATATAGACGAAAACAAAAACTAATTACGTAGTTTGTCTATAATTTATGAGACAAATCTTTTGAGTCTAGCTAGTCTATAGTTGAACGATAATTATCAAATACAAACGAAAATACTACCATGTCAAAATCTAAAAACTTCTCACAACTAAACAAAACCTATGTCCATCGGTAGGGTAGATCTCATTCCCTGCCAACTAGTACTCCTTAACAACTTCTTGTGCCTACATTTGTTTTCGCCCACACAAGTCAAAAACCAGTGCTCACTGTTTCGGCTGAGCCCTGCAAGTTGTGACTTGTGAGAGCCCCCAGTGGTCCCTACCTCTGGCCTCAACCTCCTCTTCTCTGGTGAGCTCGCTGGCGAGGAGGGTAGGAGGGTCAAGTGGTCAACCCCCTCTTTTCCAATAGTCTTCTCGTTAGCTTAGGCCTTGTTTAGTTTGACGAGAATCAAAAAAATTTTAAGATTTTTAATCATATCGAATCTTGCGGCATATGCATAAAATATTAAATATAAACGAAAATAAAAACTAATTACACAGTTTACCTTTAAATCATGAGATAAATATTTGAGCCTAATTAGTCCATAGTTAGACAATAATTGTCAAATAAAAACAAAAGTGTTATAGTATCCAAACCAAAAGAAATTCAGATTTAAACAAGGCCTTAGTGAAATAAGCTGCCCAGGATAGGTGCGTTGAGGACATTAGTTCTCCTCATCTTCGTCCTCTTGGTGGTGATTCTTCTCCAAAGCGACAAGGTAAGTATTAGAATTAAGTTCTCTTCTTCTCATGTGCTTCTTCCTTGCTTGCTCCACGTTTGTGTGGGCTGCATGGTGCTGCTCCCATCCATTTCGAGCCAAGGTAGAAGCAACAATAACAAGAGTGGCGTCAAGGTCAATATCAAAGGCAGTTAGGGAAGATTTGGTGGCGAGCCACTGAGTGATGAGCTGTCAGTCTGTCATGGCATCTACGCCGACGAGGACCCGTTCTTACAGTTCGACGGAGGAGTGGCGCACGCACACGGGTACGCCATGATGCAAAGAGCGGAGCTGGTTCGCGTGGTGAACGCAAAGCGACATGGTAGCTACAAGGCTACCTTCTTCCTCCACAGTGGGACCAACATTGTGGCGGTTGGTGGCGTCAATGCTGCGCTCAACTTCCCTGGTCACGCAGCAACCGCGTGGGTGGGTGAAAGTACTAGTTTGGTTTTGGATAATTTATGAAACTCTAGTACTAACCTCTATACTAAGTGTGTAGACTTAATGAGGTTGGTACATGCCAAGTGATGGAGCAAGAAATGATCATGGTAATGATGGTAATGACCACAAGATGATCAAGTAGTCAACTTGGAAAAGAAAAAAGAGAAAAATAAAACCCTATAGAGATCAAGGCAAAGGTATTGCTTAGGGTTTTGGTTTTGGTAATCAAGACACCATAGAGGGAACGAAGTTATTAGTGTTCAGGTTGACTGCCAACAATTGTTAATGTAGGTCCTCATATTTGACACTAAAGATTGTGGAACCATCTTCTTGAGTTCGGTGAAGTGTACTCTTATCTATGGTTCAAGACTATTTATCCTCAAATACACATGCCGATCAAACAGGCGAGGGGAGCGTCATTTGATATTGGAACGCGAGAACAAGGACCTTCGATATTTTTGTCGCGGCCACCTCTCTTGGGCCTTGGTCCCCGACGAAAACATCACCTATGTCAATATATGCAATTCACCGGCTTCTTTTACAATAGCTTGCTTTGTATTCTGATATATCTTTTTCCACACTATTGTATCATGCTTTAAGTTTATATATTATTTGTTGCTCTTGTAAAAAAAAGTCAAATTTTACTGTCAAATCTTAGGAATTAGACAAATTTGACCGTTGAACTAATTTTAAATAATTTAAATTGATTTTTTCTTAAATTTTTAGAATAACTTTAGGTTATATTGAATTTGATATTCCATGTGATCTAACTAGTTTAGAGGAGAAATTTGTGTGTACTTAAAATATACTTTTGGACAAAATACGTATTAAAAACCTACAGTGATGCAATGCAAAATGAAAACATATGTAGAGTACCGAGTACGTAACACGTAACTGATAATAAATTTATCATAATTGGATAGAGAATATATAGTATTCTTATCATCCCTAAATACATCATTTTCTAGAGTTATTTTAAACTAATATTTTTTGTTTGACTGATTTTTTTAAAAAAGATAACAAATACTTACAACACAAAATGTAAACATTATGAAAGTATGTTCTACGGGATATCTAATGACACTAATTTGGTATCTTAAATTTGGCACTTTCTTTACTATGAATAGAGTTAAACAGTACGGAATGTAGACTATTTATGAAACTAAAAACATGGCTAAAGACAAATCTTTTGAGCCTAATTAGTCCATGATTGAATACTAATTTTCAAATAAAATGAAAATGCTATAATACCTGTTAAACTTTAACAACCTCAATCAAACACACCCTAAAGATTGGATGAAACACTAACTCTCAATGCAAAGTTTATTCAATAATTTTATATGTATTTAGTTTTATGACTCATATAGGGTTGGTAACTGTGCTAAAAAAAGTTTCATCATTTCTTCTATCTTTTTAAATACAATGTCATGTCAACCAAAATACATAGGTGATAATCTATTTAATGCTCATAAAACTCGCGCCAAGACGTCTCAAATACGCGAAGCATGGATTGATCCCATATAAAACGAAATCTCAGTCACAGGATCCATGTAGGGGGTAGGGACCGTAGTTTGAAATTCTTGGCCTTGCTTAGATGTGAAATTTTTTTAGATTTTGCTACTGTAGCATTTTTGTTTGTTTATGGCAAGTATTGTCCAATTATAGACTAACTAAGTTCAAAAGATTCGTCTCGTGATTTATAGACAAACTGTATAATTGGTTTTTATTTTTGTCTATATTTAATGTTTCATGCATGTACCGTAAGATTCGATGTGACGGGAAATCTTGAAAACTTTTTGGTTTTTGGGGTGAACTAAACAAGGCCTTGTGTTTCAATGGCTACGGAGTTGTTTTTTTACTTCTCCTATATATTTCAGATGCCTAAATTTTAAGATAATTTCAGACTACACTTGTATTACCGATTAATACAAGTAAATTTATCAAATTTGTGATTTTTTATTTATATTTGTGTCATAACATATCAACTTTTTGTTTTTGTTTGACTATAGAAATAGAAATAATTTTAAATCGTTAAATTATCTTTGTGCCAACATATTATCAGATTTTGTCAGTTTGTATCAGTTGTTTAATTCTCGAGACAGATTGTGTCTATAAAAATTACAACGAACTAAAACAACAATTTTAATATAAAATCTATGCAATAACCGTTGTCTGAAAGAAAAACTAAATTCACGCACTTGAAATTTAGTAAATCCCTATTTTTGGCGACTACTTCGTCGGATCTCGGTTCCAACGCCGACACGAAGAAGGTCTACATATCAACATACTGGCACCGCCTCTGCCTATATAGCAAAGCAACGACTCATAAACCCCAATCTATCACTCTTCACTGTCCACTGTCCACTCTGCAGCTCCCTCTGCAGCTCCACTGCACGCGAGAGCAAGCTGCCACCGACAAGGACACAATGCCACCCATACCCAAGAGAGCCGAGCATCTCCTTGTCCTCCTAATTGTCGCATTCGCCGCCGCCGCCGCCACCAGCGCCGCCTCCAATGACGCCGGCACCGTCCCCTTCTACCCCTCCGCGGAGGCCGCCGCAGCCGCGCACTGCGACGGCACGCTCTACCCGGAGCTCTGCCTGTCCACACTCGCGGACATCCCGGACCTGCACAAGAAGCCCCTCCCGGACGTCATCTGCGCCGCCGTGAACCACACCGAGGACGTGGTGACCGCCACCTCCACCAACTGCTCGTACTACCTACAGGACAGGTCCCTCTCGGCGCGGGACCGCCTCGCCATCAACGACTGCCTGGAGCTGCTGTCCACCACCATGGACGAGCTCCGCGCCACCACCGCCGACCTCAGCACGAGCTCCGGCGGCAACGGCTCCGCGGCGGCCCCGTCCGTGGGCACCCGGCGCGTGACGATGGACCACGTGATGACGGTGCTCTCCGCGGCCATCACCAACCAGTACACCTGCCTCGACGGCTTCGCGTACCAGAACGGCGGGCGGGTGCGGCACTACATCGAGCCGACCTTCCACCACGTCTCCCGCATGGTGAGCAACTCGCTCGCCATGGCCAAGAAGCTGCCCGGCGCCAGCCCCAGCCCCTCCTCGGCGCCTACGACGACGGAGACTGCAGCGGTGGCGCGGCAGCCATTCATGGGGTACGGGCAGATGGTGAAGGGGTTCCCGCGGTGGGTGCGTCCCGGGGACCGGCGGCTGCTGCAGGCCCCGGCGACGGCCATCACCGCGGACGCGGTGGTGGCCAAGGACGGGAGCGGGGGGTACACGACGGTGTCGGCGGCCGTGGCGGCGGCGCCGACCAACTCGAAGAAGCGGTACGTGATCTACATCAAGGCCGGGGCGTACATGGAGAACGTGGAGGTCGGGAAGAAGCACGTGAACCTGATGTTCGTCGGCGACGGCATCGGCAAGACCGTCATCAAGGCCAGCCGCAACGTTGTGGACGGCTACACCACCTTCCGCTCAGCCACAGTCGGTAAGTACCACAATATACATGCTTTAGAGTGATTAATTACATTCTAATTGCTCCCATCGCATCATGCATGCATTAATCGATCCGGTACTGCGTGAGTCGAGACAGACCAGTTCATCATGCTAAGCAAACAGTTGGTACTGGCTATAGTAACCTTTTGCCCTGTTGCTTCAGTGCCTAGCTTGCTGTTGCTCACTTGCTTGGGACATGAAAGTACTAGTGCTAGTGGTCAGTAGGAGGCAGTTAAAACTGTAGCTCGAGTGACAGTGAAATAATAGTATATGAATTCCTTCCGGAATCAAGCGGAAAACGGATAGAAACAGCATACTCCAGTTCAAAAAGAACATGCATCCTTGTCAAAAAAAAAAAACATGCATGAGTGGTAGGTGACTACTACTCCGTATGTTGCAGTAGAAATTAAGGCGTGCATATGCTCCGACAACGGATCGAAGAAGAAATTGGCTGGTGTCGAAACCATGGCGCACCGTGGCATGCATGCAGATGCAGATGCAGTCCTGGCATGCAGATGGATGCATGTGATGATATTGCCATAATGCCGTTGCTTATCCACCAGATCGATCAGCTATCACACACTGAAATAGTGAAATGATTGGTTGATCCTGTGTGAATTTACTCACGCCAACTAGATAGGATCATTTCGCGTACCATTTGCTTGGGGGAGCGGAGTTCAGAATCACTACAGTATTTCAACCCGCCTAACCCTGTCTTGATTTAACTTGAGACGAAAAGACGGGAAGAACTTTTGAAAACGAAAACGTAGAACAACTGCATAAGTTTACTTATCTTGGTAATTTGGCTTATGGTACTGTTAATGTAAATTTATTACGAGAAAAGAATATTATTCGTTTGCTAAAAAGTACTACTTAAATATACATATACATATCTTAGCTCCTAAGTATATGCCTCTGTCGGCATGGTATTTCCCGGGATGTCTTGTAGCTAAACCTCTGGCGAACCACATGATCTGAGAGGCAGCTTTTGCTGCTGCGCTGGTTTCTGTAGCTAATAAACAATACCCCCACCACCAATTTGGGCATTTGGCTGCTTCTTTCACATTGCGATTTTCATAATACTAAGAGCACGATGCCTAGCGCGTGTACTAGATTCGCTTGCCGGATTATAGTGTGCGTGTAGGAAGCATGCACGCACGAGCAATCGAGCATGGCCTGCAAAGAGGACTTGCTAGTAGTAGTAGTAGGGCGGGGGAGAAAGCAAGTGCTGCGCACGACCTGGACCTGAACCTGACGCGCGCACACAGATCCTCCGTGCATGCATGCACGCGGCGTGCGATCCAGGTCACTCGGCTCGGCCGGCTGGCATGTCGATGTCGATGTCGATCTGTGTCGCGCGCGCGGGCGGCGCTGCGGACCAGAGAGTCGTCCGTGATCCAGGGTGCATGCATGATGCCGGTGTCGCCGTGTCGGTGTGCGCAGTCACCAGTGCATGCGGTGGCTATCTGACCCCAAAAAATAAAAATCGCCAATTCATTCGCTCGGAGCCTGGGAGCCCACTAAACCAAGCCATGCGCCCGTGGCATGGCATGTGTCGTCGGTGAACCGGGCGGAGTGCCGGTGCCACCAGCGGTGACTATTTCTTGGGACGGAGGCGACCATGGCCATGACATGGTGGGGGAGGGGAAGAAGAATCTCACCATGGGCGCGGTAGGGTGGTGGGCGTGGCGACGCGTCATGAAGAGGGAGAAGCTAGAAAATAAATCAAGTATTGAAAGAAGAGCCCAAATTGTTCGAGTGTTGTATAGACAGTTCCTATATATAGTTTCCTTAGGCTATCTCCAACAGGAGACCCATTTGGGAACTCAAACTCAAAATGGGTCTCCAACACAATACCTATAGCCTCCAACAGAGTACCCACACAGAAGACCCATTTTGGGTATCAGGAGAAGCATAACCCAAATTTGGGTATCCTCTCTCCTCGAGACCCATTTGCAGAGAGTGTTGTCTTTTAGGTCTTGTTGTTGGAGAAGACTAAAAATAGGTATGGAACCTTTTACCTGTAGCGCTACCCAAAGGACAAATGGGTCTTGTATTTTGGGTGACGATTGTTGGAGATAGTCTATGCACCTAAATATGCCTATAGTAAAAGATAATTATAGAAAAGATTGCAAAAGTTGTAATAGATGGAGTAGGGATATATCGTTAGTCGTTACCCGCTGCAAGCAAGAGAACTCTGAAATTGGAAGCCTCCTCCCAAAGGTGAAGTTCTCCGCGTGGATTGCATTGCATGACAATTGACAGACGCACAGGACGATCATGATTGCACTTTATGCAGCCAGGAAGTAGAATCCACTGATCACCTGTTGATTTGGCTGCTCCAGAGGTTTAGTGGACGGTTCTCTCTTATGTTTGCCGTGTAGTGAATCCAATGCAAGCGAAAATGCCCCAGCTCTTGGGCCTTGTTTAGTTGGTGAAAATTTTTGAGTTCGGCTACTATACCATTTTCGTTTATATTTGATAAATACTGTCCAATCATGAAGTACTAACTAGATTTAAAAATTTTATTTTTTAAATTGTAGGTAAAATATGCAATTAGTTATTTTTTAAATATATGTTTAATGCTTTATACATGCATTCAAATTTTTGATGTGACAGAGATTTTAAAAATTTTTGGGAAATTTTTAGGAGCTAAATAGGGCCTTAGTAAAGGGACTGTGATTATTTCTTCCCTTAATATAAAAATACGTGTTTCGGTTAGAACAAAAGAAAAAAAAACACTGGATTGATGCTTGCAAATTGAAGTGGTTGGCAACATCACTGGCAGTGGATAATGGCATAAATGCTGGTGTGTGGTACTGGTAGGTAGGGACGTATATAATCACCGTGTACTATACTGTAGCTCGTTGGCTCCTCAGATCCTACTCGATCCACGCTTGCGGGACACACATATATCAGAAAAATTGGCTAGCTGTCCATGGTCACATCCTTCTTCCGGACCAACCCGACACCAGCAATATTGTAATGTGTGCTGCACCGTGCACGTTAGCTAGCTTTGTGCATACGCACAAGGGAAGGGACAGCACCTGTGTATATTCGTACAGCAGTGGTGCAGTTGCTAACCAGTATATATAATGTAACATACTATAGTGTCAGTGTATGCATGCATGATGGAATCATGCAATAGAATTTGTTAAGTAGTATGTGAGGATTTTTTGGGGTGGTAAGGCTTGGCTCAGCAATGGGTTAGTGCTAGCAGAGACAGGAGGAATATCGGTCGAATGCCGTGGCCAGAGAAGAAACATTGATGAATGTCCAACTAACGCAAATGCATGAGCAGGGTAAGGGTAAGACCTTGTTTTAGATACCTTCAAAATTCCAAAAGTTTACAAGATTCTTTATCATATTAAATCTTTAGATACATATATAAAAAACTGAATATAAATAAAAAATAACTAATTGTATACAGTTTGTCTGTAAATCGTGAGACGAATCTTTTGATCTTAGTTAGTTCATGATTGAACACTAATTATCAAATACAAACAAAAATGTTACAATAGCTAAATTTCAAAAGATTTGATCTAAACAAGGACTAAAACACTGCTATCAAACGCTAAAATTTAGAAGATCCTACTCGGATGGTGGCCTTCAAGCATTTAACTATATATACTATTAGTTGTAGTATACTGTACTGGAATTATACAGATATAGGGCTGCATGCGCAGACAAAAGCAATGGCACCCGTGACTATACATATGTTCGTCTCTTCCTTGCGAAAACAGCATCTGTGCGTAGGTACAGTTTACCACAGTACCACGACCATGCCATGAGAGGAGAGTCGTTAGTATACGAAACATGGCATGTGCGCACCACTACAACGTACTGTTCCGGACGTATACAGTTGTACACGTACACATGCCCCATATACATATTGTCTACTAGTAGATCGAGCAGTACGTTGGTACTACGTACAGTACAGTAGGCGTAGCCGTACGTACGGCATTCTTCTCTGCTGCTAAAATTACCCTGTGCGAAAATGTCGGTGCTTATCATGTCACTCGTGCCATACTAGTAGCTCATAGGATAGCAGATTAGCAGCAATATGGTAGTAGGGCCTTGCTCGGCTGCATGCGTCGCGGCCGTACTACGCGGTTGCCCACCACCCACGCGCCTGCCTTGTGCGCGTCGGCATCGTCAAGACCAGCCGGCAGGCATGTGGGCGCGCACAGCGCTTTGCATGCAGCGCTAGTCGACCCGGCCCGTCCCTTTCGCCCTGCTGGCCTGGGCTGCCGCCGATTGCTGAATGCGATTGAAAACCACTCCATCTCATCTCATCAGGGCGCTATTAGAATCACGCCGGGTCTTTTTTCCTTTATGAAAAATAAAAGAATGCCACCGGATCAAACTGTAATTCACAACACAAAAAAAATCTAGGTTCTGCGTCGTACTAATCATTATTCTGCGGGCCTGTCTGTTGGTAAGGTTCCTCTCCAACTCCGACTGCACCTCCGACTTCAGAAGTTCTACCAAACATTTTGTAGGAAGAGTCGTTTTTAGCAAAAACAGAGTATTGGAGAGGTACTTTAGGGTCTATATTCCAGCTTATCTTTAATTAATGTTATGAGACGTATAAGTTCGTAACTAAAAGAGGTCAAAAGTGCTTATATATCTTTGCAGCCGTATAAATTCTAAATTTAAAGATACTCTGAATCTCAATTCGTTTGTGAAATTTTACCAGTTACCTATACGCTTTCCGCACAAGGGAAAAAACTATATGTTCTCATACATGTTCATAGTTTTTACTCTTTTGCATCACACCTTTGGAAGTCTTCAATATGTATTTCATCAAAATATTTGCTTAAATTATACCAACTCTGTTATATATTTAGTTAAAATTTTTGTTTAAACTATATCAACTCTTGTTGTAGCCCATATGCCGTGAAATTTATGAGTCCACATTGTTGCTTTATAATTTTAATCTTATTAGTTGTAACAATTTTTATTCACATCTTATATTGAAAAGAGCCTGTTCGGTGTTTTGAAAAGTCATGACTAAAAATACTGTTCGCTGATTTATTATGAGAGAAAAACACTGTTAGCTCTTACCAATGCATTTACTCAAAATTCTCCTTTTTTGTTGTACTCCCACTAGTCATAGAAATATGTTGTCTAAGCAAATTTCGGTCAAATCTTAACTACAAACACTAATAATTTTTTAATTGTTCTTAGCTCGTTGTTGCTGAACCATTGTGAGTTTTTTTTCATCTTTTTAATATAATAGCCAATAGCTCTCCTACGGGTTGCTTAAAAAAACTAACATTGACAAGCTCAGACACACATATATTTATATATAAGAGTTGTACTAAAAATCATTGAAAAATTCGTAAATCTGAGAGAATACAATATGCCAGGGGCGAGGTTTTGACATAGTGGGCTAGATTTGTTCGACGGGCCAAGACAACGAAAGTTAACGACATTGATGAATTGGTCCGGTCCCTCTTTCTACGGAAACACAGTTGGGCCAGTCGCCAATGCTGACGACTTGTTTGCTGTGCTGCACTGCAGCTGTGGTGGGCAACAACTTCTTGGCCCGCGACCTGACGATCGAGAACTCGGCCGGCCCGTCCAAGCACCAGGCGGTGGCGCTCCGCGTGGGCGCCGACCTGTCGGCGTTCTACCGCTGCAGCTTCGTGGGCTACCAGGACACGCTGTACGTGCACTCCCTCCGGCAGTTCTTCCGCGACTGCGACATCTACGGCACCATCGACTTCGTCTTCGGCAACGCCGCCGTCGTGCTGCAGGGCTGCAACCTGTACGCGCGCAAGCCGCTGCCCAACCAGAGCAACATCTTCACGGCGCAGGGCCGGGAGGACCCCAACCAGAACACCGGCATCTCCATCCACCGCTGCAAGGTGGCGGCGGCGGCGGACCTGCTGCAGTCCTCCTCCTCCACCAAGACCTACCTCGGCCGGCCATGGAAGCAGTACTCCCGCACGGTTTTCCTGCAGTCGGAGCTGGACTCGCTCATCGCCCCGGCGGGCTGGCTCGAGTGGGACGGCAACTTCGCGCTCGACACGCTCTACTACGGCGAGTACATGAACACGGGGCCCGGCGCCGGAACCTCCGGCCGGGTCAAGTGGAAGGGGTACCGTGTCATCACCAGCGCGGCCGAGGCCAGCGCGTTCACCGTCGGCTCCTTCATCGACGGGGACGTCTGGCTCGCCGGCACGTCCATCCCCTTCACCACCGGCTTGTGAGCGCACGGCGGCGGCGTGCTAGGAGGAGTTCACGTACGGCAAGTGATGGCAATAAATTAAATTGGCAGAGCGGAAGTAATTCGTTCATTTCATCAGAGCCAAAAAGGCACCGATCCAGTCGTGTTGCTGTCGTTGATTCTTTTGTGTCTGGGGACCACGCCAATTATATAATAATATATGAAATCGTACCATATATGCAATCGGTGCATTGTTGCTTTGGCCTCTCAACTTTTCTCTTTGTCTAATTTTAACCCTTAACTACCAAACCATCTAACTTTAGCACACCTATCAAAATAGTTAATTTTAATCCCAGAGCCAGGTCGAAACAACTTAAATACGGGGTCAAAACTGAGCGGTTTTTAATAGTTGATGTGCTAAAGTGAGATGAAGGCAAGAGTTATGGGTCAAAATGGGCAAATACTTTCATTTTTAGATGTAGATAAAAAACTATATATTAAATTTATTTACTGATAAATATTTATATGTATTAAAAGTATCTACATTTTATTGGATTTTCATCATAATTTTTCCAAAATTATCAAAATTTAATCTTTGGAACCAATAATTATCTAAAATATAATTTATCTCATCGAGATCTGTAATTTGATTTGCGTTATTTCTCATCCTAATTCATTTGCACAAATTAGAAAATTATAAATTTTAAAATATGAGGACTTAAAATAGGATTTTGGACCGTAAATGATCTCAAATGAAAAACTCATCAACAACAAAGTTGTATATGTCATCATGATATAAAAGTTTGATTTTGGTCACTTTTTTTATCCGAGTTCGTTTAAAAATTTCGAAAAACTTGAATTTCAAAAAATAAGAATTTCAAATAGAATTTTGGGAATCTAAATAATTTCAGATGAAAGTCGTCAACTATAAAGCTATATAACTCATTCAGATCTAAAAGTTTGATTTAAGTCATTTGTCCATTTGAGCTTGTTCGAACAATTCAATTCAAAAAAAATAAAAATATGAGAACTTCAAGAAAAATTTTGGGATCATAAACAATTTAATGAAAGAGTCATAAATCAAAGGTTGTGTGTCTCATCGAGATCCACAACTTTAGTTCTGGTCATTTATTCATCCGAGTTCGTTCGAACCATTTAGAAAATTTGATTTTTAAAATACGAGAACTTCAAACACAAAGAATATGTTTTAAATAAATTCGATTTCCCATTCAGAACAAAAAATCCAACATATAAAAATCCAGAAAAATGTAGATAGTATTTTTTATACATAAAAATTTATCAATAAGTAAATTTAAATATATTTAAAATTTTCATAAATATAAACAAAACTAAATTACTTGATTAAGTTTATTTTTTCTTTCTCAACTCTTGTCTTTATAACTTTAGCACATTCGATTTTCACCACAAGACAGTTTTGAATGGTTTTGAAATGATTTTTGTGTCAAAATTAAAAGAATTTGATAGGTGCCGAAATTAGACGATTTTATTGTTGGGAGTGAAAATTAGACAAAGACAAGAGGTTTTTTTTAGAATTGTATAGTACAACGATGATGATCACAATGCATGCACACTCATCCAATGAATACACGCACGTAAACAAGATCTTATTAGCATCTTCAAAGACTAGACTGATAAATCTTTGAGACTGACGAAGTCGTCCTAGACGCCTCGCTGTGAAGGAGAGCGTTGCTTACCACTAAATGCACAAATATCGTTAAATCCTGAAATATTCAGTCAAGTTGAACTTAGAACCTTAGGTGCTATTGAAGCTCTCTTATAATCATTAGCCTAGAAACAGAGCCAAGAGTTGAGAAGGCAAAAATAGACTTAATCCTTCTTATATTATACGGGTCTTAACAACGTAACTTCTTTGTATATCTCTACGTTCATGCATGGCGTCAAATTCCGCCTTTCTGTAGGGAGGCACGTGGCGATGGATGGTTCTGTACTTCTTTGTTACAAGTACAGTTGTACCGGAGTATTGAACGCAATGCAAGCCTGCACTGCACGGTTGTGTGTGCTGTCCATATCCCGAGTGGGGGCACTGCCGCGTATGTACTAGTTCCGAAAAGATTTTCGGATTTGGTACCGTAGCATTTTTATTTGTTTGTGATAAATATTATCTAATCATAAACTAATTAGGCTCAAAAGATTCGTCTCATAAATTACAGACAAACTGTGTAATTAGTTTTTGTTTTCTTCTATATTTATTGCTTTATACATGTGGTATAAGATTTGATGTGACGGGAAATTTTGAAAAGATTTTGAATTTGGACGTGAACTAAACAAGGCCTAGGTCTTTCGTTGGATCATTCACTGTTATCAGCTTATCGCGTTGTCACGATGCCACATGCATGTCCAGGTCCTTCTTCTAGCAGCAGAGGCTTTCCGTGACGCTTTTCGCATATGGCATGGTTCTGTCTTGAGATCCATCGATCGAGGCACCAGGCACGAATGTATGTAGTCAATGAACATGAGGTCCGGCGGTGCTTTCAGGTCACTCACAATGCATACTCTATCATGAAGTCTAAAGTTATTTATTACCTCGAACAATGTAGATTTGGAGTCTTATTTTTTCTACCTCTTTCTTCAATAAATATGCTGCCACATCAGCAAAATACCATAAATAATATGTAATTAATTATCTTAGACTCTGTGATAGAGTCTTGCATTGGGAGTGCCCTTATATTTTACATACACATACACTTTGATTTCGTGAGCCTGCGTTGCGCGTGCGCCGAACCACGGATGAGAACATACGTACTGTACGTGGGAGTGGATGAGAACATAGGCATTGTTTAGTTCCCATAACTGAAAAGTTTTTGGAACTGTAGTATTTTCGTTTGTTTGTGGTAAATATTATCCAATCATATACTAACTAGAGTCAAAAGATTCGTCTCATGATTTACAGTAAAACTATATGATTAGTTTTTGTTTTCGTCTATATTTAATGCTTCATGTATGTACCGCAAGATTCGATGTGAAAAGGAATCTTGAAAACTTTTTGAATTTCGGGGTGAACTAAACAAGACCATACACTTTTGTGTTCCGCCGATGATCACGCACGGCCTTCGTGTCTCCGAGATGAACGGAGAATAAATTAAAGTCATGGCCATACCCAACTGCTGAGGAGCCGCGGCCGCGCCGTACATGCGCTATCCTCTCCTCCAGCGGCATCCTCTGCTCAGGACACTCCCAATGCAAGACTCTATTACAGAGTCCAAGACAATTAATTACATATTATTTATGGTATTTTGCTGATGTGGCAGCATACTTAGGGCACTCACAATGCAAGACTCTATCACAGAGTCCAAAACAATTAATTACATACTATTTATGGTATTTTGCTGATGTGGCAGCATATTTATTGAAGAAAGAGGTAGAAAAAATAAGACTCCAAGTCTTATTTAGACTCCAAATCCACATTGTTCGAGGTAATAAATAACTTTAGACTCTATGATAGAGTTTGCATTCTGAGTGCCCTTATTGAAGAAAGAGGTAGAAAAAATAAGGCCTTGTTTAGATACACCCAAAAACCCAAAACTTTACAAGATTCCCCGTCACATCGAATCTTGTGGCACATGTATGAAGTATTAAATGTAGATAAAAATAAAAATTAATTACACAGTTTGTCTGTAAATCGCGAAACGAATCTTTTAAGCCTAGTTACTTCATGATTGGACAATGTTTGTCAAATAAAAACGAAAGTGCTACAGTGTCAAAATCCAAAAAGTTTTTGGATCTAAACAAGCCCTAAGACTCCAAGTCTTCTTTAGACTCGAAATCCACATTGTTCGAGGTAATAAATAACTTTAGACTTCATGATAGAGTCTGCATTGTGAGTGCCCTTATCGCACATCGCCCGGTTAGTTTGAATGAGGTTTTATTAAAGTTTTATAAACATTAAATATGCTAATGTAGTATCGTATTCATGGAGCTGATAAGAATTTTTTAGGGAATAGAGATAATTTTATAGGTATGAAACTGTTCTGCATTATTTCTAGTAGCTCTCCCATGTCCCATGTGTGTCTGGAGACGGCGCGCCGGATGGAGAAACGCGGATGCGACTGGGCACCTGTCCGGTGTATGCAATCCTTGCAATTTCCCTCTTTTATCCATGCTCATATTAAATAGGCCTCAATTATGACTCTGCTTGAGTGGTGACTAGTTTTTTTCCCTTCAGCTCAAGGAGAAAATTCATTGATGTAGCTCAAGTAAGTTGTCTTATTTGATAAAACATTTTTCATGGTATTAAAATCATAGAAATGATAAAATGTCCATAATATTTTTATTTTTATTTTTATTTTTATTTTTATTTTTCTCCCATATTTAATTTTTCATGGTTTGTTTGTTCTTGTTATTCCCATAGGTTATTTTATCTCCAGATTTCAACGCCTCCTCGCCTTGGTCCCTTCTTCTCCATCTCCGACCTTGCCTTGGTGTCACATTGCCCACGTGCCTCAAACCCGCCACCGCGGCACGACTGCACATGCATGGAGGAGGGCATGCAGGGCCTGCCATGGTGATTCGGGCGGGCACGACCATGACAAGGGGCATCCGTGGCTGCAACACGAAGAAGGCCCTGTTGGACTTTGAGCAGCCAAACTAGGGCAAAGCATGGTTCGTGTGCCTCGAAGCAGCCAGGTGAGAAGGGACGATGGGCAGTGACGGAGCTAGAGCAAATCTAAAGGGGATGCACTTGTCTTTGTGGGTGCAAGACTTTGTGATATTTAGATGCAAATATGATGAAAATTTAGCACTTACTACTGATTTTTTATTTTTCTCTAGGTGCGGCCGTACCTAATCTTTTGACTATGGATCCGCCCATGATCATGAGTAGTTCGGGAAGGGCCCACTTGCTTGGACAGAAGAGTGAGGGGGCGACTATTTTCAACTCATGCTCTCTCTTGTGACTTCTCTCAATGCATTCTCCGGCAATTCCTCAAAGAAGCAGAGCAAGAGCAATGAGTTTCGCATTAGGTTGCTGCTCACGCGGAGACATTCATAGAGTGCTACCAAACACCCTCTATATATGCAAGCAGAAATAGATTGCCGAGTTACATCTAGAGCAGAATTGCAAGCCACAAGAGCCAGGGTTGGCAAGAAGCCAATAACTCATGATTGATTCAAGTGAGTCGACCTAGAAGTCTAGAACAGAGAAACATAGCAAGGCGAGCACTTTCGTTTTAAAATAATTTCATTTGATATGTCTATCGGATAGCCACGTTAGGCCTTATTTTAGATGAAACTAAATAAGCCACGTTAGGCCTTATTGAGTATCACATTGAATCTTATCACACATGTATTTTTTAGACAAGGGAATATATTAATATCCCAACTTCTGCATCGGTCGATGTATGAAATATTGAATATAAATAAAAAATAACTAATTGCATATTTATCTATAGTTTGCGAGGCGAATTTTTTGAGCCTACTTAATCATGTTTATAAAATAACTACCAAATATAAATGAATGTGCTAAGTAGCAAAATCCAAAAGAATTTGGATCTCAATAAGGCCTAAGCCTGATTTATGGACGGACAGTAGTTGGTCGCGCATAGCAAGCTGGGCCGGACTGAGCCTCTTTACCAGGCCCGACAAACAATAATGTTCTTGCGCCTGAGCAACGAAAGAGCAGGCATCTTGTGCAGCTCAAATCAAAAAGCGGAAAAGTACATCTCTTGTGGCTTAATGGCCGGCGGTGATGGCTGCACGGTTCCCTCGTCTGCACAGTCATTGCTGCGGCGGGTCAAACTCCTTCAGCTAACCGTCTCCCATTTCCGAGCTCTGCTTCCGTTAACAAAATCCCATTTCTCACCTTGCTTGATTACTTGGCAATGGCAAGCCACAATGCACACGAGATGAAAGGGTGAAGCACATGTGCACATCACGCCTTTGCAGTCTCCAGGGAGCCAGGGAGGAATCTATCTTATCCCATCCATTTTTTTTTTCCCATTTTCATGCGCCGAAATGGGCTTAAAAAAAGCCAAACCTGTTTTGTTCTTCCACTGACGGGCGATATGGATACCATTTTCTTGACGAAGCGGCTGCCACCCACGCCACGCTCGCCCACTGGCGCATGCCAGGCAGTCGCCATGCCCATGTGAAAGAGCTCAGGGAGGCTCTCGGGGCACGCGGCCATGGCAGGAGAAAAGTAATGGCCGTTCTAATAAAAACCGAAAAAAAAGGAAACGACAATAAATATATGACGAAAAACAGTCCCGCCGCCTTTAAAAGCAGCGCTCGAGTGGCCACCGGTGCCAAGCGAGGAGGCAGAGTAGCCGAGGCGCCAGTGGCCAGTGGCAGTGCGCGGCGGGCGACGTTCCAGTGTCCGTCCAGTAGGCGAGCGAGGAGGAGGAAGTCCAGTCCAGTGGCCGGCCACCCATGGCTCGTCTCCGCTGCCTCTTGGTCGCCTTCGTCGTATTCGCGGCCGCCCTCCGCCTGCCAGGCGACGCCATTGCCTCCCGCGGGCACCACGGCCCCGCCGCGCACGACTACAGGGACGCGCTCGCCAAGTCCATCCTCTTCTTCGAGGGCCAGCGGTCCGGCAAGCTGCCGCCGTCGCAGCGCGTGTCGTGGCGCAGGGACTCGGGCCTCTCCGACGGCTCCGCCGCCAAGGCAAGTAGCTAGTGACCCGCCGCCTCTCTCTCTCTCTCTCTCTCTGCTTGCTTTCAGTCCTCCATTGTGCTAGCTGTTTGTTTGTTGACGGCCAGCGTTGTTCTTGTCGACCGTGCGTGTGGCGGCGGGCAGGTGGACCTGGTGGGCGGGTACCACGACGCCGGCGACAACGTCAAGTTCGGGTTCCCGATGGCGTTCAGCATGACGATGCTGGCGTGGAGCGTGGTGGAGTTCGGTGGCCTCATGAAGTCGGAGCTGCCGCACGCCAGGGATGCCGTCCGCTGGGGCGCCGACTACCTGCTCAAGGCCACGGCGCACCCGGACACCATCTACGTCCAGGCAAGTAGTGTTCCTGTTCGTCATGGTCAAACAGAAAAGATTCATTTGCTAGTAGTACAACAAGCACAGCACCAAAGGCTGCTTCCTTTTTCACAAGCAATGAAAGAAAACAAATCCTCTGTAGTACTTTGGGGACACGGTTCTTCACACCATCACCTTTCACCTGCATGTGGGCCAAGCAAGCTACATCAAATTTCTATGGTAATAAATCACAGGTTGGTGACGCGACCAAGGACCACGCGTGCTGGGAGCGTCCGGAGGACATGGACACCCCGAGGACGGTGTACAAGGTGGACGCGCGCACCCCAGGCTCCGACGTCGCCGCCGAGACCGCCGCCGCGCTCGCCGCTGCCTCCCTCGTCTTCCGCAAGTCCGACCCAGCCTACGCCAGCCGCCTCGTCGCCAGAGCCAAGCGTGTGTTCGAGTTCGCCGACAAGCACCGGGGCGCCTACAGCACGGGCCTGGCCGCGGACGTGTGCCCGTACTACTGCTCCTACTCCGGGTACCAGGACGAGCTGCTGTGGGGCGCGGCGTGGCTGCACCGCGCCACCAGGAGCGCCACGTACCTGAGCTACATCCAGAGCAACGGCGCCGTCCTGGGCGCCGACGAGTCGGACAACACGTTCGGGTGGGACAACAAGCACGCCGGCGCGCGCGTCCTCATCGCCAAGTCGTTCCTGGTGCAGCGCCAGGGCGCGCTCCGCGAGTACAAGTCCCACGCCGACGGGTTCATCTGCTCCATGGTGCCCGGCACGGCCACGGACCAGACGCAGTACACCCGTGGCGGGCTGCTGTTCAGGCTCAGCGACAGCAACATGCAGTACGTGACGTCCAGCGCTTTCCTGATGCTCACCTACGCCAAGTACCTGGCGTTCGCCAAGACCACGGTGCGCTGCGGCGGCGTGGCCGTGACGCCGCACCGGCTGCGCGCCGTCGCGCGGAGGCAGGTGGACTACCTGCTGGGGAGCAACCCGATGGGGATGTCGTACATGGTGGGCTACGGCGGAAGGTACCCGCGCCGGATCCACCACCGCGCCTCGTCGCTGCCGTCCGTGGCGGCGCACCCGGGTAGGATCGGGTGCTCGCAGGGGTTCACCGCGCTGTACGCGGGCGGGGCCAACCCGAACGTGCTCGTCGGCGCCGTCGTCGGCGGACCCGACATGCAGGACAGGTTCCCCGACGAGCGGAACGACCACGAGCACTCGGAGCCGGCCACCTACATCAACGCGCCGCTCGTCGGCGCGCTCGCCTACCTCGCGCATTCGTACGGCCAGCTCTAGCTTTTTGGGTGGCGTAGCATGCATCCTCCATGAGAGGTACTACTCGTATTGCTGCCGTGTGGATTGATTGTTCGGTGATTAGAGCATCGCGATTTGATGACCCCAGTGCAAGTGCAAGCAAAACAAAGGGCGCTTCGCTTGTGGGTCAATATATTGCCACTAGTAATAGTATTAGTAGGCGTGTTTTGTTTGTTACGTGCCGCCGCCGCTGGTGGCGCACGGATGTAAGACTATCTCCAACAATCGTCACCTAAAATATAAGACCTATTTGTCCTCTGGGTAGAAGACTCTGCAAATAGGTCTCGAGGAGAGAGGATATCTAAATTTGGGTTATGCCTCTCCTAATACCCAAAATAAGTCTTGTTGGAGGGTCTTGTTGGAGGCTATAGACATTATGTTGGAAACCTACTTTGTTTGTTACTTGGAGACGGCCTAAGCGGGGCGACAAACTGTGCTCCACCAAGTGTATTGCTACTATGGTTGCAGCTCGCAACTCTCTATCAGTATCTCGTTTAATTGCATCAAGTCTGTTAATCCGCCATTTCGTGTTTGTTGCATGAATTCCTGTTGAGAACTGAGTGCAGTATGACGTCAGGTTATGTCGTTTTCGTCAGACACTGTGGAGTGAGAGCATCCCCAACCGTTTTGCATAATTGGTTTGACAAATGAGGGAGTTTGCCAAGTCTCAAAAAAATATGGCAAAGGTGAAAAGAAGCAATCTCCAATGGTTTGGCATTAATCACTTCGCGCCAATTTCCCAATGCCAAGTGTGAACAGGTTTGGCATATATGCCAATTCTTCCTCTCTTTTTTGCCAAGTTAACAAAATTGCAAAGTCTAAATACCAAACCGTTGGATAAGTGTTTTTAAGACTTTTTTGCAAATACATGAATGCAAAGCTTATTTGCAAAACGGTTGGCGATGCTCTGAAGTAGAGTTTCTGACCCGTGAGTGACACGCGCTCCTAATTTCTTTATGTATTAGGGCCTTGTTTAGTTCAAAAAAAATTTACAAAATAAGAATAGTAGCATTTTCGTTTGTATTTGACAAATATTGTCCAATCATAGACTAACTAGGCTCAAAAGATTCGTCTCGTCAATTCCGACCAAACTGTGCAATTAGTTTTTATTTTCGTCTATATTTAATACCCCATGCATGCGTCTAAATATTTGATGTGACGGGGAATGTGAAAAATTTTGTAAAATTTTTTGAGAACTAAACAAGGCCTAGGTTAATGTCCGTATGTTGTTACGGGTTTTAAAATCTAGGTACTCTATATTTTTTTTATTATTTTATTTTTCCTGTCTATATTCTTTCTTTTTCATTTCATTTCAGTTTTTGTTTTTCGATTTTATCTTATTTTCTATTCTTTCCTTATTCTTTTCTTATTTTAATTTTATCTTTTTATCTTTTTACTTTTTTTTGTTTTAGTTTTATTGTTCTTCCTGGCTTCTATTTGTTTTTCTTTTTAGGTTTTCTATGTTTCTTTATTCTTATTTTATATTTTAATTTTTTTATCTTCTTTTTATCCTTATTTAAATTATTCATTTATTTTATTTGCTCTATGTACTTTTTATCATTTGTTAATCATGTTTGTTTTTATATTTTTCTTCTTAGTAATTTTATTTTTTATTTTCTATATATATGCGATGTTTATGTAGTTTATATATTTAGTGTTCTATGTTGTGTTAACATACATGTGATGTTCTATGATGTTTGTTATGGTGTTCACTTAGTATACATGTAATCTATAATAGATGTGATGTTCTATAATGTATTTAATGATGTTCTATAATGTATTTAGTAATGTTAATGTTCTATAAATATATTTACGATATTTGAAAAGTAACCCTTTGACATTATTTGAATTTTTTCTCCATTTTGTGTTTTTATTTTTTTCTTATGCCTTTTACTCTAGATTTTATTATTATTTTTTATCTATGTCATGTATTTATGTATTTTTTATGTATATTGTAATATTAGTTTCATAAACCTAAAACCAAAATACTATTCTTCTAGATCGGGAACATTTTTTTACAAAGACAGAACATTGTCGGTTGAACCTAGAATATTGTCTCTACTTAATAAAAGAAAAATATTTAATATTTATAAGATAAATATTCATTAATAAAATTTTATCTAAATATATCCACGTGTGATCTTGTTTTGAAAGATTTATTATAAGAAATTTAATGGTGCAATCGGAATTTAATTTATATCTTTGGTTTATGAGTTATGACTTTTTTAATTCGCTAAAACAGTTTTGCATGCATATGTGAGTGGGGCCTAGGTTGATGGGATAGCGTGTCATCGCGCACTAAAAAAGACCATCAAAGGAATGAGAGTTGTGACGGGTTCTCTCCATAATTTTTTAGTTGTAGAGATAAATATTCATTAATAAAATTTTATCTAAATATATCCATATGTGATCTTGTTTTAAAGAATTTGTTATAAGAAATCTAATGGTGCAATCGAAATTTAATTTATATCTTCGGTTTAAAAGTTATGACTTTTTTTAATTCGCTAAAACAATTTTGCATGCATGGGTGAGTGGGGCCTGAGTTGATGGGATAGCCTAATATATATATATATATATATATATATATATATATATATATATATATATATATAAACTATTATCCTAATAGATAATTTTTATAGAATATTTTTTTATCCAATCACATCAACCAATTATATCACTTCATTTTTTGGATCTTATGTAAGCATGATTATTAACTTAGACTTATTTCTATGATTTTTGCTCTCTCTTCAATAACTATCTTGCTACATCGGTGGCACTGCAAATAATATCTATAGAAACTATGATAATTTCTGCATTGGGAGTGCCCTAAGGTCTCAATGGGGGAGTTTCATAGCATTGTTTTAAAGACTGTCATGTCATGTGAAATGAAATGAAAACTTGGATAAAACACTTACTCTCAAGAGTTTCATTTCATAGTTTCATAGTCATTTAATTCCAAGACATATAGAGAGTTTTATATAGATGAAACTTATTTCTTCTCTCTTTTTAAATAAACTGCTCTGTAATAAAAAAACTATGTGACAACCTATTTAATGTAAATGAAATTTACATAAAACTCCTATTGAGACTAGCCTAAGGGCAATGCCCTCGCAAGCGATGTGGACCACATGATTCACATCGAGAAGAAAGAGAATAAAAAATTATTTATCTACATGAATCTCAAAGCTAAGGCCTTGTTTAGTTCGGAAAAAATTTCAGATTTCGCTATTGTAGCACTTTCGTTTTTATTTGACAAATATTGTCCAATTATGAACTAACTAGGATCAAAAGATTCGTCTCGCGATTTACGGACAAACTGTGTAATTAGTTTTTGTTTTCGTTTATATTTAATGTTTCATGCATGTGCCGCAAGATTTGATGTGACGGGAAATCTTGAAAACTCTTTGGACACTTGCTATCTCACAAATTTTGGCAAATCAATGATAAAAACTCTCTCCAACAGTTTGCTAAACATGTTTGCCAAAAACCTGAGATGCTCTAAAACGTTCTAGTAGCTTATATGCCCTGGGAGGGTTACAATTTTGAAGACGCAGTACTAATTAGTGAACGTTTGGTATATGAGGATATTTATACTTCTTTTCAGATTCGAAAATATGAAATTCAGACGGATACGACAAGCCAAGGCTTCGCTGAAAAAATCACTAAACAAATACCACATCTAGAAGAACATTTACTCCGCAATTTGGACAAAAGTGGAGTTGTGAGGTTAGGATCCTGGGTAGAAACTGGCGATATTTTTTTAGGTAAATTAACGCCTCAGATAGCGAGCGAATCGTCGTATATCGCGGAAACTGGATTATTACGGGCTATTTTTGGTCTCGAGGTATCCGCTTCAAAAGAACGCCCTCGGCCCTCGCGTGACCCACATGGCGGTGGCTCACGGTGCTCAAGTATTCCGCTCCCCAACTGCCAAGAGACATAAATGAGCTCACTCCATGAAAGCAATCCGAGATGATCCGTACCTAGGCCGTACCTGCAATTCCTAAGGTCTTTTTTTTTTCCTTTTTCATTTTCATTTTCCAATGAGAATAGAGTTATTATACTTCTCACTGAAGAAAATATACCACCTCCGTATAGAATTTAGATGTCGTTTTGGACAAGACTTAGGTCAAACATTGATAATATAAATCATTAGTAACTTTTAAATTATTGAGTTTGCAAATGTGAAGATTATATAAATAGATTTGTCTTAAAAATATTTTCATAAAAATATACATATATCATTTTTTCCTAGATATTTTTACAAAATAAGAGGTCAAAAGTTATGTTTTGGAGACACTGTCACTGTTCTAAGGCCTTGTTTAGTTCACCCAAAAAACCAAAAACTTTTCAAGATTTCCCATCACATCGAATCTTACGACAAATGCATGGAGCATCAAAAATAGATAAAAATAAAAACTAATTACACAGTTTGTCTGTAAATCGCGAGACAGATATTTTAAGCCTAGTTACTCTATGATTGGATAATGTTTGTTAAATAAAAATGAAAGTGCTACAGTGTCGTTTTCCCAAAAAAATTTGGAACTAAATAAGACCTAAATGACATCTAAATCCTATACGAAGGGAGTATGGATTTGAGCAAGATTTAGTCAACCCATGAAAATTACTCCCTCCATCAATCATAGTTTTCTAGGCCAAACTAGTGAAATAGTAAAATTATGAGCAGTAAAATTACACATGTGCCCCTGCTTATCCATTCTCCAAAAGCCCTAGAACTCAGAAGCAAACGACCAATCAAGAATGCTCAAGTGTAGAGTTTAACACTTACAATGGTAGAGCAATACCGGCCACACAACTACATTTAAATATACGGAGGCAAAAATATGCACACCGGCGCAATGTTGGGACAGAGGGAGTATGAAATTGTGCTAACCATGCTTCCTTCCATACTGATGATGAAGATCATCAACTAAATGTGGGTTGCTTGGACATGTCACCTTTGTTGTTCCTACAGAACAAGATTATTTTGATCTCAATTTACAAGCTTATGTGCAATATGAAGAAATGCAAGACACGATGATCACTGAAATATGCTAATCTTTTATGCTTTTCATAATATGCACAAAAAATTGATTTAATGAGATTACATAGAGGTCACATGTGACTTCAAAATGACTTACTGTATTCCATTATTGGGTTGTTTTGCATTACCAATATACCTAGGTTTCTTCATAGCAACAATGTGAGATAGGAACCTATTTTAATTCCTAAATATATCTTACCAAATGTGCAAACTATCCATGTGTTTTAGTAGGACAGATCACTTTGTAACAAAGTTATACAAACATCAACAATTTAGGGCACATCCTCATACAAGAATATAGACTTTACTGTGTGTCTGCATCCATGGTGGTGACGGATCAGGATTAGGGCATCCCCATCAACCCGACCAAATTGCCAGCTAGGTTGTGTAAAATAGAAATAAAAAATGCTAGCTGCATGGCTAAAATGATGTGGAACAGGGGTGGTAGGGACGGTGTGTTCATGAAAACTGTGCGAGCTTGGCTAAAAACTCATTGCTACCGACTTTGTTTTTGGTGTTTCTCTCTCCTCCACGTCACAAGACTACTAGCTCGGAGTGCTCGCCGTTAGGGATGCCCTTAGGATCTCACCGCCTGAGACTGCAAGAACAGAAGCGGTGGTGGGACTACGGAAGCTAAGATCTAGATAGCCGTATAGCTCGTAAGACGAAGTGTGGTTCTCACTAGTCCCTCCATACCGGTAAAGAAGGTCGTTTAGGACATGATCACGTTTACCAAGGAGTGCCAAAGAGTGATTAATGTAGGGTATTTTTCCATGTCTGCCCCTATTAAATAGCGGTGCGGTGGCTTCCTATACACAAGAATCAATGCTTATTCAACTGGTTAGACGGAGGTGAATAGAGCCGAGTGGGCAGGGTTCGAACCTCTGTAGCAACACTTTTTCATATTTTGTTGTTGGCGCCGAATTTGCATGGTACTGTGCTGATTTTGCATGGCAACCGTATCGCTTAGCGCTCGCGCCTTTCTGGCCTCAAATTTTCCCTGTTCGCGCTCCTTTGCGCTTTTTTTTTTCGAGTTTCGTTGCTGCCCGCTAATTTTCCCCTCGCCGCTTGGACTGCCCACTCTGGCTGCTTGCTTTATTTAAACGCTTGGACTGCCGCAGTCACTCTGCTTGCTTGCTTGTGCACATCACGTTTGCTTGTTTTTCTCTCTATTTCCATGCTTTCAAGCTAGTGCGATGGGTGATTTTTTCTCTGGCTTTGATCTCAACGTCCGGTTAGAAGAAGATGAGAATGAGAACCTTCCATTCGATGTCAACGACGGCAACGGTAATGCAACAGTAACACTTTGATTTTGTTTTCTAGTCTTGTGAACTACTCTCATATTAGTACGGTTTCAAAACGCAGAGCCTGAAGACGATGACGGCAACAATTTTTTTGATCTCCACGATCCACCGTTGGGGCATGACAACGGTATGAACAAAGTAGTTTGCAGCAGTAGCATGCACGTTAGCTCCCATTTTTTTCCCATAAATAAAACATACCGTGATTAATAATAGATTGATGTTTCCTGTTTCTTTTCGATGGACAGGATTTGATTTAAATCTCCCACTAGATGAATTTGGTGCCGTTGATTTCAATTATGTTCAAAACCACGCTGATGGTAAGCTCACCAGTCACCACGTTGATTTCAATAGATCCGTGATGTTTGTTTTTTAATCTTCTAGCTAGATCTTGCCGTGAGATAGTAGTACTACTACGAATATGCTTCTGCACGTTATTTTTTTTCCTTCTAAGTAGATCTTTCATGCATGCCGTGAGATAGTAGTAGTAGACCTGCTTACAGTGTTTTTTTCCTTGTAATAGAACACGCAGTTCACCAGAGGAAAGACATGACTGAAGATCAGAGAAAGCGAGTTTACCAAGCTTTACTAGCTAGAAGCAACAATGGTACACTGCACAAGAAAGACACTGCATTTGTTGCTGCTCAATTTGAAATTCATCAACGGACAGTTCAGCGTGTTTGGATGCGAGGTAAAACACAACTTAGAAACACTGTACCGGTTGTTGTTTCTAGTCTAAAGAAGGGTAGAGTTGGACGTAAAGCCATACCTTTTGATTTGGACGCATTGCGAGACGTTCCTCTTAAGGACAGAATGACTATAGAGGACGTGTGCGCCAAACTAAACATGAGCAAATGGAGGGTTCAAAAGTATTTGAGCAAAGGATTGATTAGGCGCCACTCTAGTAGCATCAAACCATATCTCACTGAAGCTAACAAAAAGTCTAGGTTACAATGGTGTGTTGACATGGTTAATAGGGAGTTGCTTGATGATCCAAGGTTTAAGGAGTTGTATGACTTCGTGTTCATTGATGAGAAATGGTTCTACCTACATCAAAGATCTGAAAACTATTATTTGCTACCCGAAGAAGATGAACCCCATCGTACTTGTAAGAATAAGAACTACATCCCTAGGCTCATGTTCTTGTGTGTTTGCGCTCGGCCAAGGTTTAGGGATGGGGATTGTTTTTTTGATGGTAAGATTGGTTGTTTTCCACTTGTTCAATATGAACCGGCTCAAAGAGGCAATGAAAGGACCGGTCGTGTCCGTGGAGACTTGGTTATGAAGCCCATAACTTCGATCACTAGAGAAGTGATTAGAGGTTTTATGATTAACCAAGTGTTGCCCGCTATTAGAGCTAAGTGGCCAAGAGAAGATGTGGGTAGACCAATATTCATTCAACAAGACAATGCACCTTCCCACTTGAAATTGGATGACGCAGAATTTTGTGAGGCAGCTAAGCTAGGAGGATTTGATATTCGCTTAATATGTCAACCACCAAACTCTCCAGATTTCAACATTCTTGACTTGGGTTTTTTTCGAGCTATACAAGCAATTCAATATCAAAAGAATGCAAAGACAATGGAGGATCTCCTTCCAGCCGTGCAAGCGGTAATTTGCTCAATAAATTGTTCATAACCGAATTAAACTTGCATTACAATTTTTGCTAACCCATTTAAACTTGCATTACAATTGTAGGCATTCATGGAGTACTCACCACAGCTTACAAACCGAATGTTCCTAACACTACAAGGCGTTTTGATGGAAGCTATGAAGAAGAAAGGTTGCAACAACTACAAGATACCTCACATGAAAAAAGGAACATTGGAAAGACTAGGTCTGCTGCCATCTTGTATCCCTTGTGATCCATCTGTCCTAGATGAAGCCGTGGCCACTCTTGCTGCATGAAAGAAATATATTGATGGTTGTTAGCATTAGTAGTAGAGACAACTTGCTTAATGAAAGTAGTAGTAGATTGATCTTGTATCCTTTGTACTCTTGCTGCATGAAAGTATCAGTGAATTAGAACTCAGTGATGTTCTTACCGTGCTGCTTTGGCGTCCTCCATAGCCTTCTTGGCAGCGAGCTTACGCTCGCGCCTCTCCTTAGCTTCCTCTTCGACCTTCTTCAGCACATCTGGAGGCAGCAAGATTTTCTCCATGCCGACTCCGAACACCACTTTGTTGACATCT
Organism: Sorghum bicolor; assembly: GCF_000003195.3. Classification (NCBI taxonomy): domain Eukaryota; kingdom Viridiplantae; phylum Streptophyta; class Magnoliopsida; order Poales; family Poaceae; genus Sorghum; species Sorghum bicolor. Next base: position 15,446,589 of record NC_012872.2, read on the forward strand.
GGAATGAACAACTCGCACTCGAATTTGTCGATGCCATGAACAACAGCGAAGATCAAGTAGTCGTCGTGCTTGAGACCACAGCGAGAGCATGGATACTTCCCTGTGTGCACACGATCCCATGCTTTGCGGTTAAGATGAACAACTTGACAGCGGCCACAAACAAAAGCTCCGGGCGGCAAAGAATCCGGCGACTCCATGGAGTGCGGCACCATGGACAACAGGTCTACGGAGTCCATGGACAGCATCGACGACTCCATGGAGTCCGGCACCATGGCCAGCAGGTCGACGGAGTCTGCGGCGACCTCCTCCGACTCGTGCCCGACGTCGTCTGCGGCGACGGTCTCCTCCGACTCAGGCACGATCTCCACCGAGTCCGGCACAACGATCTCCTTGGACTCCATGACTTGGGCGAGCGGCGAGCCTGCCGGCGACAAGCGCGAGTGGCGAGTATACGAGGCGAGAGGAAAGCATGCGAGATGAGCGGCCGAGCACAGACGGATGCGGCGCTATTAATCTGGCGAGCGGCCGAGCGCAGGAGGCGAGGCTCAGCGTGGACTCAACGCATAGGAGCATGCACGCGTGGTATTACTCTTGCAAGTTCCGACGGCATGCATGCTAATTATTGCGGCACAGGAGCCCAAGCACGTGAGGGTAGCAGCGTCTAATTTTAGCTACGAAGGCCAGAACGACTTGCTTTGCTTGATTTTAAACGGACTCCAGGATGACTTTCTTTAGCAGTATGGAGGGAGTATGTTTCTTTCCCTTTAAGGATTGGTTGGAACAGAGGAATACAAAATAAAGGAATGAGAAAAAACACATAAATATGAAAGAATTGTATGAGTATAATAGAGAAATGGAAAATATAGGACTTTTAGAGGATTTAGTGTTTGGAACAAAGGAATATGAGCAACACAAGGAATTTAGGGGTTAGTGATAAACATAATTACTTTGTCAAGGATATCAGTAAGGGGTACCCTAACTGATGCACGTAACGAGAGTACCTGTACGTAAATCGAGGTCCCCGACTCAACGCCCCCCCCAATCGCATACGCGAGTGTAGATTACCCGCTAGGAGCTCAATCCGGGGTAGATGGCGCTCGCTCCACCGGGAGTACGTCGCAACCCCAACGCGAAACCAACCAATTGAAGCCTTTGATCCACCCTCCATGACAAACATCAAGAGCGATTCCACAGATTGGGCAACATAACCCTCGAAGGAGTCACAAACTCCTCCAAGGGCTCGGGGGCTACCCGCGGGGTCGCTCGTGCGACCCCACGGAAACTCGACTAATAAGAAGAGCCTCTACCCGAGCGCAAGCGCTCGAATAGAAACTCGGGGGCTACTGTCGAGGATATCAGTAAGGGGTACCCTAACTGATGCACATAATGAGAGTACTCGTACGTAAATCGAGGTCCCCGACTCAACGCCACCCCAATCGCATACGCGAGTGTCGACGCCGCAACCTCGAACACGGAAAGAGCGTCGTGCGAACTAGCCGGGGCTCGACCGAGCGGCGACCGTCGAATACAGAAATAGGCTCGTACGAATCGAAAGGCCTCGAGCGCAAGGACGCTGCCCGCCGCCTGGCGTGGGCATGGGAGCAGGGGCATTTAATGCGCATGCCGCATTCTCACCTAACCCGTCAGTCACGGGAAACGTGATAGGGAACAGGCATCCGTCCAGTCGTTCTTTTTGCAGCCTTGCCCGCCAGACGAGCCAGGGCGCAGGGAGACGGTCGGAACGTCCCATCCAAACCCCCTCGAGACGCCCGAAGTCACTGACCCTCAAGCAGGTATGTTCCTTCCCAGAGAAGGGTCGGGCAACGATGGACGGCACCTCAACCACTCTGACACAGCTGCAGCCATGACGTACAAGCGTGCAACGGATAAACCGGTCCAGGACGGCGCACAGGAGCAGGATTCAGGGGCACGCGTAATCATCATCAAGGTACCAAGACAAGACGGCTCGAGGTCACGCCGGTACGGGAGCCTCGAGTAGGTCA